>NC_134701.1:261036369-261355869 GCF_043290135.1 Rhipicephalus microplus
GAGACGGTGATATCAAACAAGACCCAGGCGGTGAAACAAAGACAAAGTAAGGACACCCGAGAGATGAGAAGCGACGGACCTTTGCGGAAGACAGCGACATCTGCTTGTTTTTTTTACCCTATTTTTAAACGCATCTTTGTGTGCTTCTAAAAGGAGCACTATTTTGAACGTAAAAAAGAACAAGGGAGTAGCAGCCAATCTTTTCGGTACGCAATGGCCTGACTTTTTAAATGCGAAGCATTCCTTAGCAAACTTCAGCGACTTTCAGCGTATCTATCTATCTATCTATCTATCTATCTATCTATCTATCTATCTATCTATCTATCTATCTATCTATCTATCTATCTATCTATCTATCTATCTATCTATCTATCTATCTATCTATCTATCTATCTATCTATCTATCTATCTATCTATCTATCTATCTATCTATCTATCTATCTATCTATCTATCTATCTATCTATCTATCTATCTATCTATCTAGCCGCCTTCGACTTTTAGCTCCCCTGGCCGTTTCATTAATGGTATCGTTACCAAACTTGGTATGGCATAACATGACTGTATGCAGAACATAATTGACTAGTCATGGCATGAAAATCATGACATGTATGTCACGAATGTTATGATTTACATTTCATGGTCCTGCAGCTCTTGTGGTGGTTTTGTTCACATGAGATTTTGCAAGATTGGTATGGCGTGACATTTTGCATGGCGAACACAAGAGACACCCCCTAACATGAAAATCACGGCTTGCGAGTCATTTAGCAAAATAACTACATGCCACGCTCACGATGCGCTCGCGGCCGTTTCGCTAGCGTCACTTATATCAAATTGACTATTATTACAGTACGTGAATGGGTGACGAAGGTGTGTGACTGGTGCAAACATGATAAACATGAGATGCGTGACATGTAACAACAAGACTACATGCCACGCTCATGATGCACTCGTGGCCGTTTCGCTACCTTCACATGCACCAAACTCGGTATTACTTGACGGGAATGGACGATATAGGTAAATGACACATCCAAAACTTGATAATCACGACATTCTTGTCATGTAACAACATGACTACATGCCACAGTGATGATGCGCTCGCGGCCGTTTCGCTAGCTTCCCATGTAGAAAAGTCGGCAATACGTGACGCGGACGAATGACGTAGGTAAATGGCACATCCAAACATGATAAACATGACATGCGTGTTATGTACATGCCACACTGATGATGACTACATGCCACACTGATGATGCGCTCGCGGCCGTTTTGCTAGCTTCACATATGCCAAATTTGGTATTACGTGATGCCAATAGATGACGAAGGTATGTGACTGGCGCAAACATAATATTAATGAGTTGTGTGTCATGTCAGAACATCACTAAATGCCACAGTCAAGGCGCCAATACATTTTGACGTGACGCGGTACGCGTGCTCGCCGGCGTTCATTTCGTCGCGTTACGCCGACGTTGCGACGCCAAGCGCCGGTTCTGCCATATACTCGCAGGCGCGCGCCGCACTGCGTTGCTTTGACGCATGCGCATTTCAGCGCGTCCAGCATCCCTCCGTCACGAAAAGAGGGAGACGCAGTGTTGTCTGGATAACGCGTCGGCGCGAAATGTAGGATGTCCCGTTTCGCACCGGTTGCCGTTAGGCCACCCCAACGGACGCTGGTCGCGCCCGGCCTCAGACTATAGAGTGCTCGCGTTTTGCTAGCGTAGCGTAAGCGCGTCAACGCTACATCGGAGTACATCGGGCCTTTCATGATGCGCCAACGGCCATTTTACTAGCTACACGCATACAGAATTTGGTGTTACGGGACGTCAATGGATGACAAAATATAGAACTGGTGAAATCATGATAATTCTGACATGCGTATCTTGTAAGAACATGACAACATACCACACTCATAGCGTGCTTGCGACTGTTTCGCAACCTCCAAATATACTAAATTCGTTATCTTGTGACATGACGAGATGACGAAGGTAAACGACACATTCAAACATGATAATTATGACACGGAAGTCATGTACCGCATCATTTACCTCCACCTGGTTTTAAAGTGCTGATTTTAATGTTACATATATACAATTCTCATTCGTGCTTCGCATATCATCGATTCCCACTGTACGTGGAATCTGCTAATTTTTTTTTAGCCATATCTTTTTAGTGTTCCTTCTTGTAAACATGGTTTACGGAGAGCCCACGCGATAAAATGACTTTCCCTGCTGAACCATTTCACATCATTTCAAATCCACCTCATCTCTTGAAATATCTTAGCGTCTTTTTCTAAATGAACAACTGAATGCGAGTTCATCCAGCATTTTTTTCTTTCCGAAAATGACACAAGCGCACAAAAACAATCTTACGTTCCGACATTGCAGTGCTTCTGTTAGGTCATCAAATAAAGAGAGAGAGAGAGAGAGCTAGCGACATTTACTATCGTTTTATTTTCAAGTAATTACACTCTCCATATAATGAATTTCTCTCTAGTATCAGAAGATGCAGCTTTCTAAAAAGACCAAGCTCTCCTAAATTGTGTTTTCTTGGAGAAACGTAAATTGGAGTGACAAAAACAGAGCGAGGCTCCATCAAAACTTGCCGCATTTCTTCACTGCTTGCGAAAGCCCACGTTTTAGTTTGCTTTAGACTGTTCTCAAAAACCGTTAATGAACCCCACGGTGCACCAACACTTCAAAAGAGTGGATTAGACGCTCGACGCACAGTTGAGAAGCTTTCCAACTCAGATTGTAAAATTAAACTAAGCGTTCAAGCATGAGACAACTAAATGAGAAGGTATAGAAGGAGCTTTAGCTTTAAGAAAAAAAGAACTATGCTCTTCTCTGAATTGTCTGCCTGCCCAGTTCTTGGAGTTGAGAGAACGTTTCTTATAAAAAAAAGGAGGATTGCTGATAAATTGGTAAAGAGGGAGCTGCATGCTTTTAAACAAATGAAGCAAAGCTGTGGCAACTTTCTGAAACATGTAGCTTTGCGGAAATGCTAAGAGGATTACACTGTCACCTTTTATATCCTCATCTTGTACGTTTAATTTTAGTTTATCCGTTAGGCGAAGATTGAGGAACGTGGTGAGCGAATTAACATGATTACCACCGGTGGCGCGTATGCAGATGGGTGCGTAAATTGCGGAAATTATAGTTAGGGGTAGTCTGATTGAGTGTCCCGGAAGTTCAGGATTCCGAGCAATATTATCCAACTCAAAAAAAGGTTTAATTACTCGCGTTATTGAGCCTGAGTACTGGTGGTCTAATGCGATTAGTTACAGCGTCATCACAGCTTTGATCATTGGCAAGAACTATGCCAAGATGTCAGTCGAAAATACATTTGTCTGTGTCAAAGAAATGATTATTTTACATACTAATATACCGCTTATCGCGCACTTTTATTGGCAACCTGTAGAAGCGCTATAAAGGGATTGTTAAGCATGATGACTATTAAGCAGTATTTGGTGAAAGCTCTATGACATTTTTCTCACGCGATGAAAATTATAATTCATTTGAAATAACAAATAGATCTCACATCAAAAAAATTTGGTTCTTTTTACAGCCATAGCTGTTTTGAGACCACAATATAAGTCATGCGCAACGTCGTAGTTGTCCACCGCTGCTGGTGTCCGTAACCATTATTGCATGGAATAAGAAAAAAAAAACTCAAATCAAAACACCAAGGACTTTAAACAAAAGAACCACGCTACACAGAGGGTTTTCAAGAATCGTAAAAGAAAAGCGAGGGAAGTGAACAATGTTCGGCTCGATCATACTGGGGCTTTCACATCCTCATGCGTTCAAGAGTGCGGAACCCCTTTCCTCGATATGTCCAAGAGAAAGTTGATGTAACAATGAAACCTTATATTATCAGGTGACTGCATTGTATATAACAGAAAAAAAGTCAAACGCTCTATTATACGTATATTTATAGGTTCAAAGATTTATACTCTGTCCAGTGCCTGAAGTGACATCCTATTGGGTGTCAGTACGTACAAACAAACACAACTTGCCGGTAGCTTTTTACGTGTGAGCTAAATGTCATTGGGATAAGGCCTAAAGCAGAACACGTTCGTTAAAATAAAGTAAGCACTTGTAAAATAAAAAAAAAACATTTTTGCAAGGTCTACGGCCAAGTGTAAAAAATAAAAAGGCACTAGGACATAGGCACATGGTCAAAGAATGTTTCGGCAAGCGAGAGCTGTCTATAGGGTAGAGAGACGAAGTACGCCTAAAAGGCAGCAGAATCGGCAGTGGCACAGCGTTCAATAGTGTTGCATGGGGGACTCTAGCGCCATGCATGGATGTCCTTCCGCTTTGCCCGGCCTGATGCAAGTTGACATCAAATTTGTAGTAAAAGCGAATATTGCCAGAATTATTAACGCTGTTCAATTCAACCGGAAGAGGAAGAGACCATCAGGAAAAGAAGAAGGAGGGCGGAGTAGGAACAATGGGCAGTCCTCTGTGGCACTCGAAGCTCTAACAAATCCAGGAAGACGAATCGGGGGGGGGGGGGGTGAGAACGTAACGTGGGACGTTCCAAGGAGCAGAGTATAGAGAGACGGGACTAGAGGTCTAGCGGTAGACGGCTACAAGACAAAGATGGGTGCAAGCGAAGAAACAGAGGCGATAGCAGTGCCGGTATATGACACAAAAGAGCAGCGGGAGCAGATGAAGCCCCTCGCATGCCATGCGTGCCGTCCGGAAGCGGACGCGACGAGACAACGCGACCGATGAGTGAGAGGAGGATACGCAGAGAATGTTGCCCTTGACATTCACACTCCTTGCGCATCGCGGGCTTCGATCATACAGAGCCGCCACCGCATGTCACTGCAATGCGGCAAACCGACAGACTGGTGCCTTTAAAGTTGTGATGACTTCAAGTCGATGAGGACGAGGTCAAGAATTCGATTCCTGAACGCGTTGAGATGTGAAAGCAGGTGCCGAAAAACGTAGGTGCATACTAGTGAGGTTTTAGGGTGCTCGGACATCAAAAGTTAGCTGTCGATAATTTTCTGCAGTGGCGCACGGGCGCTACCATTTTCGATCACGTGACCATAACTGTGCATCTTTCAGCCCGTTGCCCCGGCCTTAGAGTTTCCTATAATTACAGTGGAGGGAATTCTGGCGCTAGTTTCTATGGGAGCGAGAACACACGGCGCTTCAGTGAAAATAGGGTAGTACTTGAGTTTGTCTAATCTGCGTGCTTTCAGCTCCATTTAGCCTCGCGTGGCTTGAAAGTGCTTTGTCAAGAAATGAAAATGAGCAAGCCTTCAGCGGTTGCACGTCATTACCTTAACTTTTAAGGCCTATTATTTCAAATCGGCACATGAACTTCACAAAGAATACACGCAAAGCAGCGTGAACATAACGAGTACCAAGAGAGACGGTAATTGTAGGAGTTGCACTCATCAAGAAAAGAAAAAATAAAGAGACAAATCAAGGAAGGGAGATTAGCCTGTTTAGAATAACTGATTATCAGCCTTACACGTTAGAATGCGATGGGACAGATTCAAATAATGAGACAAAAGAGTGGAACGAGAGCAAAAAATAGTACATAACGCACACAAACACGTAGTCAGTCACAAACCATCACTATGACGTAGCAGTGACATCGCTCTCAGAGCGGTTTGTCGAAGTCCAAAACCACCAAATGATTATGAAGAATGCTTTAGTTTAGGAAGCTGGATAATCGGACCACCTGGTGTTCTTTTGCGGGTGCCTAAATCTAAATACATTGGCCTCTGCCACTTCGCCTTCACCGAAATTCAGCCAACGTGGCTTTGAAACGATCCCACGACTGTGGTTGAGCACCACGACGACAAGACAACTGCGACGGGCCGCAACCCTGGATACATCACGTGTGCACTCTTCAGCGCTAGTGTTCAGCGCTATTTTGTCTTTATTCGCTATGAATCTTTAAAAACTTGCCGAGTTCACAGCACAATCATGAATGCATTTGACTCGTAGCCACTGATTATTACGAGTGAAAGGTTGGCTTTTCCTCTATTCATTTCCATATTAAATTTCTGAAAATGGGAGAAACTTACTGAAGCACGTCAGTAACGAACGTCCCCTGAGCCTTGCACGGTAGCAACGCAACCTGTTATCGAATGCAATTGGTCCTACATACTGCGAACTCCTTGACTGGGCAGCGTTGTCTTTCTTTATACGATTCTTTTTTCTACACTGCAGTATCTATGCCCGTGACACCTTTATACGTATACAACTTTCGCAACTGCCACGAATTTTTTCCCGTATAACCATCTCCCTGCAATTGCTATCAGTCTTTTTTTTTATTACAAATAGCGACAATAATAGTAATGCCTGGGGTATTATGTCCCAAACCATCACACAATTACGACAGACGCCACAGTGCAAGGCTCCAAAAAATTGACCACATGGCATTCTTTATTGTTCACTAACAGAGCATGGTACACGGGCCTTAAGCATCACGCCTTCATCAGAATGCGATCACTGTGGCCATGATCGAACACGTGACCTCCAGATCAGCGACCGCGTACCGTAACCACTACAAAATGTTGGCGAAAAAAAAAAAGAAAGCAACTTGCAAGAGTTCGTTAGACACTGAAACTACATCTTCGATGTCACCGTTTTCTGGAATTCGTTGGCTTTGAAAGAGTGTGCAATACGTAAGTATGACTGCTTCCTCCTGTTTAGCACCTTAATTTCTATACATGCTTAGTCCGCAAGACTCGGAGTACATCAATGACATGGCAATAACAGTTTCACTATACATAACACTGAACACACTGAAAAAAAAAATCAACGCGTCTTTGCTTCAAAGGTTCACACAACTGTAGGCTGCCCATGGCTTCTGCAGGTCGGTGTACATTCAAATATATTTGGCTGTTTGTAAGTCGAATCACAAACGTAGCTTGTAGCGTAGGTCTTTCTCCTACACTTACACAGAAAACGTGTTGATTTGAAATTGAATTTATTTAAGATACGGCCTCAAAAGTGGTGTAAATGATTCTGAGGATTGTAAATTTTTCTTATGCTCAATTTATTCGGTGGTATCTCAATGAAGTTTGTCAACTAAAGTTCACAAAAATTCAAGTTCTTGCCTGGTATCTTCAATGTAAGGAAATTGATAAAACGGGTTTTTCCTCCTCTCTATAAACGTCCTGTTTTTTTTGTCTAAAAGAAAACAAAGTTGAAGGAAAGAACCAACATAAATAATGCCACCCAAATACAGGTGCACTTTTCAAGTACGTTGGGAAAGCTCCAGTGGTAATGAAATTAAATTTCGGTAGCCCTAAGCAAGACGTGTATACATAAAAAAAGAATATAACTGAGTGTGCATCGAGTTCCAAGGTGACTGAAAGTCGAGAAATTTATTGTTAATGAGCTTTTGTATATGCAAATCAATATCAATACTGACCGGAATTCGTTACAGGTAATCCAATGTGCGTTCCACGTCTTCGATAAAACCACGCTGTCAGCGATAATCCATATTCATACCGCTTTTTCTGCAGTCCGGTTCCAAGGCAGGAAAATGTAAAATTTGCTGTATTTACATATTTATTCATCTGCCAGGTGTAGTTTTTGCGTAACCCATGCGCCACAGCCCGAGATGGGTTTGCATCGATAAAGAGAAAGTACGGAGCCCAATAGTGAGGCGGCAGGCTTTGTTTCAGCACCGAACACATGACGTGGTCTGAAGCGAGTCACGGTGTTATACAAAAAAAAAAGCAGTCGTCATCCTGCAAGAGCGGCGCAAGCACCGTCTATTGATGCGAACAAAATACACCTTTCTGCGGACGTTACCGTGGTGCTAGCAGCAAGGCACACTTTCTATTTTTTTCTGCTTCGCTTCGCAAGAAAGGGGGTATAAGTATGGCATCCAGTGCTGACGGATTCGTCTAGAAGTCGGGTGCAAAAAGTTTAAATGAATAACATGCAGAGCCTTCCATTGTCTGCAATATCTGATGTTGAATTACAATAACTGATCCGAATCAAATTTTTCTGATCCTAGGGAAGCAGCCATATTCCAATGGAAGATTGGGAGCGTGAATTGCCAGCTCCGGTGGCAGAGCGAAAGAAACCGCAGTTTACAGATTGTATCATGGTGCGATAATTTCGGAGTAGTAAATGGCTTTTGTTAATCTCTCTGAGGCTCAGGCATGCACGGGTTAATTGTAAATGCGCCTTGGTTACGTTTTTCTCGTTTTTTTCTGCTATAAATCACCCTTGTGGTCGTTTCATTGACGTTGCGGTCATGAAGCTGCCACTGAGGAATACACACAGGGGAGAACACGCACACACACGCAAAACATGAATAGTCATCAAAAGAAAATTACATCAAAACAAAAAAATAAAAGGGGGCGCACAAAAGTGAGTGGAAAATCTAAGACAGGCCCATGCAACATCGCCCACTGCCACTTATCTCGTGAACGTTTTTTAGTTTTTTGTGTGCGCGTGTCATTCAAAGACGCAACCATGTTGAACATTGTTGTTACAACCACCCTGCCTCTTCTTCACTACACACAGTCTTTCTTTTCTTTTATGGTTTTCAGACCGCCATTGTGCGCATATAATTTTGATTTGCTGTATTTCCTGATTTTCTGTACGATGTATACCCGCTCCTCTCTGTAATATGCTTCGGCCTTGAGAGTAAATAAATGAAATGAAATGAAATGAAACGTCTACGCTTTCGCAAACAGCCAGGCTGCAGCTGAAATTTGTTTTTCGGCAAACCTCTATTTGGACGGTTGGCAAAGAATTCAGTAGCTTTTGAAGGAATAATGTGATAGGAGGAAAAAGGAGGTGAGGAATATGATTGTTTATCAATCAGAACCAATAACGCAGTCACTAAGTTGCGTTTCTTATGATGTCCGGATGGAAAAATTCACCAAGGAAACGCAGCTACGGCAACACACAAACGTGTGTACACTGTTCCATTTTCTCAGTGCTGACTCAAGGCACGAAAGTGCGCATGCGCTCCTACGTTTTCTTTTTGAGCGTACAAAGTGCCAGGTGGAGGGGCGGCCATATAGAATGGGTGAACACGATTGTACATGCCTAGCCACCTCAATTGCAGCTGCATGGGAACGAGCTACGGAGAGTTTAGTTCGCAGCCTACGGTGCAGTCGTAGAAGTGCACTTATGCTGCTATCGGGAAGGCATTCATGACCTGCCTGGGAATGCTTCAATATCAGTGCGTGAACACCAAAAAACAAGAAAAATAAATTAAGCTCGAGGGCACCAGTGAATAAACTAGTGTGTGGGGAGTGGTGGAGACATCACAGTTTCATTGGTCTGGCGGGGTGGGAGCCGGAGGAAAACCGCGGTAGGAGCTAAAGTTGTGTGGTCGAGGAAGCCGGCTGCAGTTTGGCGCCAGTTCTGAACTCCAAGCACCAATGCAATCTTTAGAAGTGTGGATATTGCCGAGCACGTATCTGTGATAGATCTCCCGATCCTGACGATCTCAACGTCATCGGAAGAAGTACCGTTTCAGAACTGCCGCTTCTGTATGGCAGTTTGAGGGCGCGCACCGCCGGCTTTTTCTATGTGCGCTAGACATTGGATCTTGGACGGGGGAGGCCGTCAACGGTATAGTAGAACGCCGGGCGGCTTTTATAAAACTTTTCTCTCACTATCTGCTTCTATACTTCCTAGAAGCAGTAAAAAGGGGGTAAGGGGAGATGGTTTAATGGACGCGAAGTCACCGTATTATGCCGAAAGACGATAATTGGATCGATTATTTCGCACATCAGAGTCTGTCAATTCAGTTGCACGTGGACATGCACACACACACACACACACACACACACACACACACACACACACACACACACACACACACACACACACACACACACACACACACATATATATAAATATATATATATATATATATATATATATATATATATAACATTTTTGTTTAGTCAACTTGTAGTTATGACGAGTGCGTCAGAGATGAAACCAAGCGCCAAACGTTGAATTGAGCGTTCTTTGCGGAATAATGATGCTGACACCTTAGGGTATGTAAAGAAATAAAAAACATAAATAGATATCTCAAGGATGAGCAGTACTGTGGGGACCTGACACTGTGGTCACGTGATAGTGCAGGGACCCGACGCTGTAGCTGTTGGCCATGCACCCGTGGTGCGACAGACTTCATAGACGCGATGGGCCTCAATGACTCGCTTCCGGAGTCGCCACCATGTCAGACCTTGCACTTGTACTGTAAATTGGTTGTGTGTATAGTGTGTAAAGAACCATTTTAGCTAAGTTTTCTTGTATTCCGCTGCCTGATGTTTTTTTCTGAATTGTTACTTTTCTTATAAAGACGTTTTGTGCTCCTTTCGATATGTGTCAGGCTTATTACCTAGAGACCATCACAGTGTCCACAACAAACTGGGATGTTTTAACAAAACTTATCGTTTTTTAAAACACCACTACCTGTACGAATCGCACCATGCTCGTCAACTTTATAACCACAAATACTCAGATTATCGTGCTCTAATCAGGCACATTTCTCTGCTTTAAGAAGGCCTTTCATGTCGTCGGGGTTTTTTTGATGAAGAATGATGACCACACATACTCGTATGCATTATTGAGTACATCTCGTTGCTAAGAAATCAGGATCCGTGCCACACGCAGTCATACATGCACGCCTAACTCCTCTTCGGAGACACGCAATCTTATAGGTACAGTGAGGGAATGAAAAAAAAAGAAAGCAGGTCATTTGTGCTTACCATTTAGGCTGATTCAAGGCCTGAGTGGCATGAGTAAATGATAGAGATTATTGAGAGAGCATAAAAACAATGTATAAAAATAACTTATTTCTATATAAAAAACGCCAGGCCTATGCAGACAGCGTAGCAGTGTCACAGCGAAAGCTAGAAGACTGGCCTTTTGTAGCGCTTTTGAAAAACTCATTGGTTAACTGCTGCAAACCAACTTGCTTGGTACCCACTAGGGCATAATTAATAATGTTCTGGGTAATAGGCCGGCATTCGCTATGCTATTTTTTGTCATTATTCTTAGAAGCCTGGTATCCGCTATACTGTTGCGTGGAATTTGGTGCCAATTGTTGATTCAGTGAGTGACGACGATGAGGAATTATGGCTGAAGTTGGTATGTGCCACAGTTATTAGAGGAACAAGAACAAGCTTTTGTAATGGGTTGGAGCATTGAACGACCCATTCGTTACGCTATTTGCATTGCGCGACGACTGGGTGTTCTTTTGCTATTTTAAAACGCTTTATAAGCCACATTAACGCGATTGCTTTCCCGACATCTAGCCTACCTAGGGCAAGTTTGTCAACACGTCACAAGCAGCAGCATAGCTCAGTGGTAAAATATTGGTGTAGCACCCAGCAGACCCGGATATCGAGCCCCACTGTGTCTTTGGTGCTAGTTTTTTTTTTCGTGCGATGTGGTTGCGGACACCGGTGGCGGCGGCGGCGGCAGACAACTGCGCGTGACCCTAATTGTGATGTCACAACAATTTTTGTTGCAAAATATTCGGCTATGTAGGCAACCTATGACGTGTTCCTACACAAGACCATTGAATCCAAAAGCCAAGATCTGGTGGATATTTATGAAACCATCTACATATAGTGCTCCAGGTTCATCTAGGCTGTACTGAAACAAAGATTTAGTTATTAGCGTTTTATGCGCTGTATGCGTCTACCATATCGTGTGGCCCCAATTAAGCACCAGAAAGATGGGTCGCTCAGTAGTAAGCCAGAAGATTGTTGCAAGTATTTGTAAGCCCTGTCCTAGAATTTTATTTAACTGCATTCTCGATGAAGAATTTATGCTGACGGCAATCAAAGACATGACATCAATGAAAAGTGTTGACGCTATTCAACAAGTGGAAGAGTGGAAGTGGATGCTATTGCCAATGTAGTAGCTGCTACTGCCACCTCTTCTGCAAAGCCAGTTCTTACTGAACCACTGACTCTATGATTTCCTTTGTAGTACACTACTGATATATTGATGTTGTCATTTCCTTTGTATTTGTCCACATCTATGTATTGATGAAAATATCTTTTAGCCTTTAAGATATCGTGATTAACTCTTGCTTCACAGGTAGAAAAAAGCAAAAGACAAATAATCGCACTTGTATGGTGTCTTCTTTGTAGTAAGGTAATCATACGACACGCTGGGTAAAGAAGTTAAAGAACATATTTATAGGAGTCAGACATAATGAAAACGAAAGCCAACAATGAAAGATTGCTCCTTAATGAATTGATTCATCGGTAACACACTTCGGCTATGCATTGCTGTTGTAACCTAATGAGTACTTCCCAAAAGGCTTGTGTTAGTTACACCTTCGAACGCCTGAAACTCAAAAGAGTGGATTAGCATCAGCGTTTATAAACTACGAACTCTGATGCAAGAACAGCTATAGCTTGTGGTACCACTCATTTCCCAAGAGCGACGAGTAGGGGTGGCGTAAGGAGTGTCTATGGCGTCGCTCCTCTCGCTACCGTTCTTATAATGCATTCCAGAAACGTTGCTTGAGTGAGCATGATCTGGAGGGAAGCCCCAGCACCTTATTGGTACATAACACGTGTGCACTGATAATCTAAAGGAGAGCGTTTAACAGAATGATAAAGGGTTAAACTGAAGAGGTTCTTTATTTCTTGGTCCTCACATTAGCCTTACACGTTCTGTAACATGTCACTCCTGAGCAATATGGCCGACAACACAAGAATCAGGATAGCACAGATACAAATAAAAGCATTCCTTCCAGTCGAATGACACAATGAGTTGTGTCCGACAGCAGCGAGTGTTGAATCTCAGTGACATACCTGATTTTTCTTAAAACGCTTGCGAACGTCAAACCATGACAGGCCTTGAATTGTCAGTCCCCATGAAAGACCGAAGACAGATTTGCATCGTTCACAAGCCTATCGCTCCTCTCACGGAGTCACTTCTGAAGAAACGGCTCCCTGCTACGCCATCAGTAAGGTTGAGCAGCACCACCTGAAACACCGAAGTACTAACGCACAAGCTCCGGGGGCCGTAAACGCGATTAGCCGGGTCTGTGGTGTAATTGAAGCAAACGGAGACAGGGTTTGGCTAACAATCTTCAATCGCTATTGCCACGGCAGCCTTTTATTCGTGGGGCCACTTGCGCTGACTGGTGTGCATAAAAAATAAAAAGAGACAAGTCTTCCTATTTACGAGCACATTTATCAAACAGGAACGTGTTTGTTCTATTAGCCTTGATACAATTCACTAGTGTGTGATTTGCACCCACTTTATGAAACCTAATACAGTACACACACACACACACACACACACTCACACATACACACACACACACACACACATATATATATATATATATATATATATATATATATATATATATATATATATATATATATATATATATATATATATATATATATATATATATATATATATATATATATATATATATATATATAATGAGAAAATAGTGGACCTCGATAAAATAAGGAATAGGGAGTGAGGACTTCACCTACCCCCGAAAAGCCCAAGTTATATATATAAACTATAACGGCTAGCTACCCCTCTCTCCCTCTGCTTGTGCGTGTTTGTGTGTGTTGCACTTTACGCAAAGCTCTGAAGAAGACCGAAAGACCTCATTCATATCGAAAGTATTGCCTCCGATACCTAAAACCTCAAACGATCCTTATGATTTCGTCTGAAAAGACTCGACTTTTTCTACTCAATCAGTGTATTGATTGTTTCGCGCTCTTGGCTGCAATCTTTCTGCACTTAACCTGATTTCGAACTGCTCTCAGTATTGGAATCATTGTAAGCTCGCTGTACCTCACCAGTTTTTTGCACTAACACTGGGTTAGGTTCATCTTTGACCAGGCGAGCCTGTCATGTCATAATGTCATCGTACGACGTCACGTGATGTGACGTCATGATGACGTCAAAGAGACGGAACAAAATTTGAATATCTCCAACGCCATTCAGGGGCTGTATGATGACCTCGTCGTAATAATTGTTTTTTCACTCGTGTGAACGCAACTGCAGCCAACAGTCAATAATGAATGTTTTTCTTTATCCACAAGTGCGCTTATCTGCATTTAGATTTACCCAAGCAATCGCGGCACCTGTCGGGCTTTAGGTGGAGACGAAGTCCTAGTTGAACGTGCTGAGGCTTTTCTAATATGAGCGTTTATATTAAGAATGCTCACTCTGCCTTCTACACGTCGCTGCGTAAGCAAGCCGCACTTCAACAGTGACTTCAACATAAGTGACTTGCCGCCGTTCATTGTTGAATTTGCATAGCAGAAAAGCCAACTTCAAAATTTTTAAAAGGGCCCATTGCTTTTGATATGAGGAAGATAAGACGTTTTCTTAAAAAGAAATCAAGGCTGCGGAAATAACTCCTAAATTTTATATCATCTTACCCTTGAAACTAGTTTCGGAAGAATGAATAATTTCCTCATCGTATATAAATATTTTTACAAAGCGCTCAAAGAGAGCAGACTTTAGAACTATCGTTTATCTGACATACTATTCTTTACTAATATATGAAAGCACCCCAGTAAAATATATTCACAGTTTCAGGGACTTGTATCATGTGAGGCAGTGGGAATGACAGCCTTTTTTTTTTCGACACTCGAAAGAAAGCCTCTTCCGGTGCCCTTGTCATTGCATTTGACTATGTAAGTGATTTATATGGTATTATATACATATTTTAAATATAAAGGAAGTGACATGCTCTTCAATATTTTGTGAAGCAACGAAACATGATGCTGAGATAGTTGTTGTTACTATAAGTTATACACTACTGTACCCTAACATTTTGCATGCTATGCGAAGAAATAAACTCATGAATACAATTAAGCTTCTGTGCGCATTATGTAAAAAAAAACTTGGTTAGAAAATGCCGCCATCATCTTCCCACAGGGAGAACTCGAGTGAACGCGTCGCTGAGTGCCGAGGGTATCACGTCAATGTTGCGCAATAGGGTATGGTTAGGAAATGCCTAATTTTATATTTTATCTATAAATAATATCCATTGAATGGAGGAGAAGCGTTGCCTTTAAAATGTGGTGGGACGATGATGTGCGATCCAGTGTCTACATATACAAGGTGACCAGTAAACGGTTGTGCGGCTTGAGCAGTTGGTTTTTACCAGCAGACGCTGCCTGCGTCGGCTTTGCGAGACGAGAGAGCTGGGTGAGCAAACAGTTGGCGCGAGATGCAAGCATGCAACATGATACGCGAGGCACGAGCATGCGCAGTGGTGGTGTGGACAACACCGAAGCAGGACGAGTGACATCGTGTGACCATGAAATGCTGCGCATTAAAAAATCAAAATACACGTAATTGTAGAGTGGGCTTCTTCCACTAGCAACGCAGCTAGGCGTGAAGCACGCTTTACAAGCACCAACAAATGAAAGCACACTTGCGAATTGCTCCTATGCAAGATCGGCTGGGAGGAACATATGTAAAACATTCTGAGAAAAATTTTAAAAAGCGAAAATATATGTACCGGACTAATTAGGACGTCCTCATTCAGTCTAATAAAGGTAAAATACGTCTTTTTGTTGGCAGTGAAATAGTTATTGGACGCCAACCTAAATAGCTAACACGATCCCTCATACACGTGAGTATGACGACTCGAAGGCGAAAGCGATATTCTTCCACTTTTTCACCTCACTCTACTGTATTAAGTTCCTTCCCACCGCAGCACTCCTGAAAACTTTGTGCATACAACGAGTTCGTGCACTGCCGGTGGAACCGGGGACATCAAACTTCTTTCTGCTCCTCAAGCGGTTTCAGAGTGCCTCCGTGGTAGTCTTTGACAAACAGGTATTGTCGTTTGATAACGTCATGTTACATCATGTATTTTGACACAGTGGTGATGATGCCACAAAATTAATTGACCTTGTGGAACTAGGATAGTCGTGCACTGGATAATTAAATCAAGTCTTTTCTCTTTCTCACTTCAGGTAAAGACGCCAGCTTGTGACGTCTTCCTGAAAATTATTGTTTCAACGCCCGTGTTGCAGCCGAGCTCGCCGATGGTCCCTTTCCGTGTTCGATAAGGCACATACGGTTTGCGCTTTATTAACAGTGGCCTTGTTTTGTTATGTTCTAACTGTTGCTGTGGAGAAGTTGAGGTCCATACTGCCCCGGCCACTCTATATTGAGATGGACCCCCTGCCACTATTTCCACGTAACAATGTATTGAGACTACCAAAAAGTAGAAATTGTGGCACCGACACCCTCCCTAGCGCCAATACACCAAAGCCACCAGGACATCATTGGCGAAGTGAGCTTCATTGAAAGAGTTCCTAACGACGAGAGCAAGAGTTCTGTTAGGCGATCTTGCGCTACCGTCAGAAAGAATTTCAATAAAGTATGGTTGTACGTGCGGTGTACTCTCCTTCAGATATGCAACATTTTTGGTCAATTCACACTTTTATAAATACTCGCTCTAGCAGTTGTAGTAAAAATTGCTTCACTTTATTTCACGATTTATACTGAGTACACTTTTTGGTGTGAAATTGATTTAGCTTACTTGATTTAACCTTCTGGTCTTTTCTAGAGCACTTTGGAATCATAGGAGGATAGACGAATTGTCTGCCTATTTCTTGATTATTTATAATCAACAAAGGGTATTATAAAGAACAAGAAGGAGAGGAGAAAGAATATGACTGAAACGTTTTCTGTTATGGGCCCTCAACTGGGCCGCTTAGCCAGCCCGGAAAGCACGCTACATCGAAGCAGTAGCTTCAGATTTGCAAAGCCATTCTACTCGGTTAGGAAGAGAGGAGAAAGAATAAGTGGAAAGCGAAATATTTGTGTAATCATACAATGTGGCACTTAAAAGCTTCAGTCTACGAATCTATTCTACCCAGTTAAAAAGAGAGTAAGATTCATACCCGAAAAATAAAATGTTTGCGTAGTTGTACACCCTGCCACCTAAAAGCCCGAAAAACGCAGTAAGGTTAAGGAGTAGCTTCACAATAATGAAGCCTTTCAAACTGCGTTATTTCAAGATGGAAGATCTGATCTACAAAAAAGGTAGTATAACCAGCTCAGCCCCATTTTTCATGGATCTTTAATCTTTCTGACGCTTTAGAAGGTAACGTAGAGAGAGAGAAAAGAGCAATTTACTGAGAAACCATTCATTATCGGAAAATAAAAAGAGCAGGCGCGCATCAAAGAAGCCTAGGTTGACTTGGGAGTTTGCTTGAAAAAAAAACTTGCTTTGATAAAAGAGACAGTTGTGAACTAAACAAAAACATGTGATGGAGAACATATTATAGATAGAGCTTGACGAGTTTCATGGAGCTGTGATAGACTCACTTCGGTCATTGATAATCAGACCCAGCGGTGACCATTCGAAGGTGTCTTTTTCTCTTCATTGTCATCACATCCGGAGACGAATAGGAATGCGACAACTGAAAGCATGTGACAGTTCCGTGGGCGTAGCTCAGTTATTCATTGCCACCTCAGCTCAGTGTGGTTCATTCGATCTCCTCAGCGCATCGTCACTTCTCATACCTGGAATACTATAACATCTATCCTGATGCTATGGCTGGTTTTTGACGAGGTTTGTCCTCAGTTGATAGCGTTATTGACTTAGTGACCTCTGTTCAGCATCAGAAAGCTCAGAAGCGGCTGTCGGTAGCTCTGTTCTTAGACGTGAAGGGCGCCTATGACAACGTGACCCACGAGGCTGTTCTCAATGCTCTTGAAGCAGCTGAACTTGGAGGTCGTGTCTTTTGATGGCTAAAAAGCTACCTCACAAAGAGATCCATGTTTGTCCTAACTGAAGATGGGTCTACGAATAAGTATTTCACAAGTCGTGAGGTGCCACAAGGCGGTGTTTTGAGTCCAACTCTTTTCAACCTGGTTCTCGTGGGGCTCACCGAAATGCTGCCACAGACGGCTTATATATCTCTCTACGCTGACGATATCTGCATTTGGGCGTCCGGCGTGACACGGCCTCAAGTGCGCGCAAGAATACAGAAAGCGGCAACAATGACATCTACATACCTTCGCCAGCAAGGTTTGACTATTGCCACATAAAAATGCGCAGCGGTGGTGCTTACACGCAAACCGATGTCTTTCTACTCATTGTGCATCGATGGCAGATCAATCCCATATAAGAGCACTCATAGATTCTTAGGTGTCATCGTAGATCGTGACCTAACCTGGAGCCCGCATGTCACATACCTGAAGAAAAAGCTCATTGGCATTGAGAATGTATTCAAGTTCGTCGCCGGAAAATCATGGGGCCCATCCGTGCACTCCATGTTGCAGCTTTACACGGCCCTCTTTCTCGAAACTCTCCGGTACAGCCTTCCTGTCCTGTCCAACACGTGCAAGACTAACATCCGTGCTCTGCAAAGCGTACAAGCCCAAGCACTTCGGACATGCCTTGGCCTTCCAAGATGCTCATCGACAGTGAAAACTATTGTTATTGCCCAAGAAGAACCGGTCACAACGCATATCATTGTCGAGACGCTGAGAGTGCACATTCTGCATTTATCAAGGCTACCGTCACTTCATTTAGCGTGTTTGACAGCACGGAAGCCCCATTCTTCGTACTGCGGTATCGTGACAAAACATCAGGACATACTACCACCTGGCTTCAAACTTGCGATGCATCCAGCAACTGCGCCATGGAGTCTTCGTCAACCTGACGTGCGCTTAGCAGTTCCTGTAATCTTTAGGAAGGCACGCATGTCCACGCTAGCCCTGAATCAATTGACTTTGCGTCTGTTGGACGAAAGGTACTTCGACCGCATACATGTTTACACCAATGGCTCCACTAATTCCAACAGCTCTACAGGAGCAGTGGTTGTTCCATCTGAAAATGTGTTGCTTCAGTACAAGTTTTCTCACACCACGACGTCGACAACAGCAGAGCTCGCAGCACTTCAAGGTGCAGTAAAGTACAATCTTCGCCAGCAACCTAACCAATGGGCCATCTTTTGCGACTCCAGGTCAGCCTTACAGTCCCTACGGTTTGTTATGCAGCACGGGTTACATGAACAATCAGTTTATCAGGTAAGGCACGACTACCACGAAGCGCTCACAGAAGGTCACGATATTGTATCTCAGTGGTTGCCGAGTCATCGCGGAATCGTCGGCAATGACCGCGCGGATGAAGCTGCTCGATCGGCTCATGACCAAGACCAGCGCACGCCCATACCACTCTTGAGAATGGACGCTGCAAGGCTACTACAATCACTTGCTCGCCGTATATCTCTCCTACAATGAAATACGCAGGGTTTATCCAACACGCACCTGTATTCGATCAACCCAAACTTGCAACTTTGTTTGCCATCCGGGCTCCCACGATGCGCTGAAACTTTACTGTGTCGAATAAGGTAGGGCGTGGCATTTACGAATTCGTACTCTCGTCTCCTTGGAATGGCGAGCACTTCGGCATGCAACATCTGCGCCTGCGAGGAAACGCTTGAGCACATTCTATGTCATTGCCCAGCATACCAGACCAAACGACGTATTATGGAAGCCAAACTCTGTCAGCTGGATTCACGGCCGCTTACAGAAGAGAAGATCCTAGGACCTTAGCCGACGGCTTCCCATACACGCAAAGCCACGAAAGCCCTCTTGTACGTTTTAAGGACCACCAGACTTCACGACCGCTTGTGAAAGAACTGTGCGAGACCGTGCTGTGTAGTCTCGAACTGACTATTCATGCTTCTCTTTCTTACTCCTCTTCTTTTCTATCTCTTTCCGTTCTATTATTCTTCTTTTCCCCCACCCCAAGTGTAGGGTAGCCAACCGAGCCAAGCTTACTTAACCTCCCTGTTTTCCTATCTATTTATCTCTCTCTCTCTCTTTCTCATAAACAGTAAAAAAATCAAACACATCAGAAATTTGACCATTGTCACCCTACAACGTGGCCACGCAGGCGAATCTACGCACTGCGTACATGCCTTTGATGTTGCATTTGTATTAGTTTTCATTTAGTGGATTTGTTTTTTTAGTTTACGTGAGTGTCTGCCTTGAGTGGGTGTCTCAAACAGCACACTTTTCCCAAGCCATCGGTAGCGACACGTTAAAGCTGAAACGATGTATGAGGTATATGAGAACGGCTAGAGGGAAATTGAGTGTCTTTGCTTGAAATGGGGTTCTTTGCAGTCAATCTCTGCAAGACACTATTTATCCCATGTGTATGTGTGTCTCTCTTTTTCTTTCTTCACGTAGTGAGGAAAGCGTTCTACAGGAAACGGTTAGATTTGGACGACGGAATGGAACGGTAAACATAACAATAACAAAAGAAAGCACCTGAAGTCAGCCATAATATCACAGAGAGACTGTCGCCGTTAAATGGGGAACCCCCGAGAACTTGGAACGGGCGAACTCGATGACTGTCTCAGAAGATGTACCAAGAAAAAAAGTTACTGGTATTGACGCGCCTGGAATGTTACGTCGTAAGAGGAGCTTTCCATTGTTGCAGCAGCTCAGACTGAATCGCAAGGAAGGTTCAGGTGATCTTTTGTGTGATTGCTTTTTCACATATATTTGCGAGAGCGGTAAGAAAAACACGCTTGTTGGTGATGTTTATTATTATCAGCTGGTAAATGCGTGAATATATATATATATATATATATATATATATATATATATATATATATATATATATATATATATATATATATATATATATATATATATATATATATATATATCCGTTTAAAAGGTTCCTAGAACACGTTTAGGTACCTAGTTTTAAACTCGTGTTTGTGGGAAGCGCCAAATTGGGCTACACGGGGACAGCAAAAAAGAAGAAACAAAGGTACAAAGGTCCCTGCGTAGATTATTTTGTGCTTCTCACAATTAAGGATGAAAGTGTGACATTGTTCACAGTTGATAAGGGGCGGAGTTGTCTCGTTCTGCAAAGAGCATGAACTTTCCCTCCTTCAGACAGGCATACAAAGAAGGCGGATTTGTGGCTATGCCTACTTCCAGCTTCCAGAACAAAGTCAATGCTGCTATTACGAATAATTTTCTGCCTACAAATGGCAAAGTGTCAAAGGTTAAAAGTCGTGCTTTTGAGTTGTGCAAAAGTCTTAGTTTATGCAATCTTGCGAAATTAGTGTCCGAAAACACAGGTGCTATACTTCCCTGGAAGACATTTTTAGTGTAATATAGATGTACCAAATTGAGCTCTTTGGAACATACTCATCACGGTTCGTACGATAAAGGACATGAAAAATGAGGGAGTACACGGCACTAATGGGAAAAATTGTGACATATATAAACATAAAGGTACTAAAAGAGCGGCAGGGTTCATAACATTTTGTTTGGTGTCTTCCCATAGGTCAATATATGCCCCGTTCTTTTCATTAAACTTTCAGTTGTTAGCGCTTGTGTCACGTACAGCCGCGGCCATGTTTGTGTATAGTGCGCGAGCAGCCAGTTTTTTTCTTTGTGAGGCAAAAGCTCAAGGCAGTATTTGATTTTTATGTTTCGAGGCCTCTGATGTGGGCAGACTGACAGATAAGCCGCAAACGCTTCTGATTAACCACTTCAGAGCCCCAACTGCCTCGAGGTTTCACTCTCAGAGCAAGGATTGGCTGCTCACGCGCTATCGACAGACTTGGCAATGGCTGTACTATGTTTTTATGTTTTTATGCCCTTTTTTTGCGCTGACCGTCATAATTTCCTCAGTGTAACAACACAAGAAATCGACATACCGTTTAGGTCAACTTGGCAGTTTTACGTGAGTCGCTACGTGTTGAGCAATTTAAGTATGTTAGCGCTAGTAGATGTATTCACCACAAAAAAAAACTCCTGTAACGTCATACATTTCTTCAAAAGCATGAATGACACCGGTTGTCATGAACGCCGGTAACGTAAAAGCCCAAAGTTAATCAATGCTATACTTCTGGCTTACCTGTAACCAACTTCGGGTCACCTTTAGAATTTTGCCTTCCTAGCAGCTATGCCTCTTATAATAATGATTATTTTTATTCAAAGAAAGGGGATTTCTATCGGCTCTTGTGTGACGGCTGTTCTGTGTAGCATATTTTTGGCGTCTATTGACCATGCTTTGGCAAGTGTTATTGACCAAGGCAAAGGTCATGAGAATTTGCGATATCTGGACAATTTTATTGTATCTTCAACTTCTACTAACGCTGTAACCCACTTGATCGAGGCAGATCTAGTTTTTCAGGCTACTTGGACTCACAAATCGAAAAGGCTTGTGTTTTATTTATGACCTTCCCAATGACTGGAGCTTGAGTTTTTAGACATTAACTCGACTCACGGTGAGAGTCATGTCTTTTGGAAGTTCAGCCTTAGAATGAGGAAACACTTCTTTCATGTAATTTCACGCTTCTGAACGTAAAATCTGCCTATCTATCTATCTATCTATCTATCTATCTATCTATCTATCTATCTATCTATCTATCTATCTATCTATCTATCTATCTATCTATCTATCTATCTATCTATCTATCTATCTATCTATCTATCTATCTATCTATCTATCTATCTATCTATCTATCTATCTATCTATCTATCTATCTATCTATCTATCTATCTATCTATCTATCTATCTATCTATCTATCTATCTATCTATCTATCTATCTATCTATCTATCTATCTATCTATCTATCTATCTATCTATCTATCTATCTATCTATCTATCTATCTATCTATCTATCTATCTATCTATCTATCTATCTAGCAAGCTAGCTACGTCGGGGTGCTTTCGTGATCATCAACCCCTTCCCTTGGGGTAAACCAAAATTAGTATAAGAGAATGAGATGCTTTGACGAATACTACTCGCTGGTCATGAAATAAGTATTGTCGCGATCCCGTTGCGCACGTCACCAAACACTTTCTGCCAAAGAGTGGCACATACCCGCAGGTGGAAATGTGCCACTTGTATGGGGGTATGTGTCACAGTTCATATCTACAAAGAAACGGTGAAAACAGGCAGGGATATTTCAACGCTAACATCGACAGCGTTGACCAGACGGATGCAAAGAATAAATGCCAGGGCCATGGTGGTCTAATGGGTAAGGCACTCGACCTCCTGCTCGTGAAATTATTGCTAAACAATTCAACCATTTATGCTTTACCTAAATTCACCAGTTATAATTTTAAAAAGTTATCAATATAATACATTTACATAAAATGAGATAATGGTTTTCGGACATGCCAGGCTATATCCGACAATTTTTACTGCCATTGCTTTAGATTGTCTACTTTTTGGCGAGTCTCTTCAATTCTGTGGCATTTTCTCGTTGTTTTTTATGGACTAATCCTGACTTGAGAACCGCCTGTGTTCACCCAAGGATTGATCTTAAGGATCACGTACTACGCCACTGTGTAAGATCTTCTTTCGAAAATTTGAGGTCACGACAAAAGGACAACCTGGAAACCTGGAATTGATACGTTTTTGAAGGCTTTTTACACCACCTTGCCTTTCTGACAGTTCTACGGCTGCTACTAGGTACAGGTCACAGTTGTGCACAAGCATGGAAAAATGCGCATTGCTCAATATTACAAGAAACATGCGGTCGTTATGGCGACTACTTTGTCTGCTAAGAATTTCGCATCTGCATGCCTTGTTTTTTTTTAGAAAACATTCACTGGCTGAAAGGTGTTTTTTCTTGCAATATGGAGAAAAAACAACTATTCAAAACCTAATATTACTCGACTACGGAAGCACTACGTCGAACAGGTCAAATAAAAAGTTCTTAGGCCATTTCGCAGTTAATGCAAATGTTTCCCACTGTCTTTATTTCTCTGGGTCGTACATACTCGGAACCTTTCTTTCTACTGGAGCACTCAACGTGCGCATAAAGCAGCACAATTTTCTGGGTGAATCATTGGTAGTCAAGCGAGCATTCGTGTTCAATCAGCAGCTGATGCTGTAATTCAAAAAATAGAAATAAGCAGAAGATAACGTCCACTTTCCAAAATGGTTTTAGACCAATATTTATACTACTTGCGCCATTTTCGGGTCTTGCTTTGTCGACGTGTCATGTCATCATTCCATTTCATCACATTTTCTACTATTCTCCACTAGTAAATACTACGCATATGAGAGGAAAGTTTGTCGGTACTACCTAAAACCAGTGTTTGGTTTAGCAACGGTGACAGAACACCCACCAAATTTCGCTAATGCGCTCGAGCTTCATATCTGAAGCCACAGACGCGAGCATTTATCTCTACAGTAAATTCACCTATTTGAAACGTCTCTTCATAAAACATATCTCCTTATTAATGCTGCTTCACTCGCCGCCGCTCAACTACATATGCAGAAGGCAGCCGTTAGTCCTACAAATAGCCGTTAGTGGAGCTTAAACAGCATTTCCTACGTTCCTCGCCCTTCCAGCTCTTTTGAAAAACATTCAAACTGTACACTATAAGTCTAGGATGCATTGAGACAGGTTACAGACTGGTGGATTTTTTTAAATATTGCTTTTTAGTTCAAGTTTTCCTAATGACGCCAGTTCCTACAGTAACGCCATTCCGTTACTTTTCATGTTATCTTGTTTGAAAGAACTATTCATTTTTATCATGACAGTTTTTCTGAATAACTCGGGTTACCGCTCAGGACCAGCAAAAATTAAACAAAATGAAATGTTTCTTAGAGGTTTAATACGGTATCACATACATAGTATATAATAAAATACTTTTTAATAAATGTCAACAGACCTTCAGGCCTACAACAACAAGTCCCAAGTTCAGTGAGCAAAGTGTAACAATCATGAACTATTCAGCGGTGGCAAGAGGAGGGAGGGGGGGGGGGGTTGTACAGCACGGCCGTATAAAACTGAAGACACTACCTTGTTGCTAAATGCGGAGCGAAGTTCTAGTATGACATCACAACAGGAAATATCTAGAGCAGATTCGCAATGCTCGTGCGAATACAAGCACCGGAAACTCGGACAGAAATATAGTATTCGATGGCAGCCACCACCAAATGGCCTACAAAAAAAAAGAAGAGCCGACATCGGGTTGTTTATCAGCTGCCAGAGGTCTTCCACAGCTTTATCGAATAAGGCGCTCGGTCCGATTCTTCTCCAACGCCTCGTGCACGTGACCGGCGCATTTTTAGGGTCTCGGTGGGACCATTTCGCCTGAGTGGCTTCTATGCTGATGCGATGACCTCGGGCACGCCCATGGACCTCCGCTGCACCACGTATGAGCTTCGATCGCTTCATGACAAAAGAGAAAATTTATGCGGGCCAGGAGCAAGAACGGTTTTTTGTTGTTGTGTGTTTATTAAATTTCTTCAGAGTTGTTTAGGAATAATTTTGGCCGTATACTGCACTGTCCATATACAAACCCTATAAGCATGGCAGGATGGTTACAAATCGAAAGTATAGCGATAATAACAAAAATAAAAAATATTCCATAAAATATCTACTTTGCCTTTGAAGGATCCATGCCGTATATCTTTAATACTGTAAATACTCGTGCAATAGGTTTGTAATAATATAATCTGGGATTTCGCGTCCCCAAATTACCACGCTATTATGAGAGAAACCCCAGTGGAGGGCTCTGGAAGTTTTGACCATCTGCACGGCGTTCTTTAGCGTGCAATGACATCATACAGTGCACGGGCCTCTATTATTTCGCGTTTATCTAAAAGTGACCACAGCGACCGCGAGAGAACCCGTGACCTTGGGGTCAGCAGGAGAGCCCCCTAGCCATTGATTTACCGAGGTGGACAATTCAATAGGTTCATGTTCGCTTGATCAGCTTTGTATGCTTCTGAATTAATGTGGCGAATCGAGCTAGTTGGAACATGCTGATCAATTTTTGTGCACTGATGATGATGAGACTTGTTTGTTTAGCCTGCACAAGGTGTTTTCTTTTTTTTATGACTCTTTGTAGTTTGAAGCAGCACCAACTCTATTTTTTCGAAGTCAGCGAGATCCATCTGCTCACTAGCCTCTCCTGTAGTCTTTCCCGACTTTCGCCCATCATCTAGCCTGCGCGTGTGTTTTGCGATTACGGGGGAGAGAACCCTTTATGTAGGAGCTCACAACAGAAATCAGTTGAAGTAATTTTTTGTTCAGTTGTGTACAGTTGCGTGGGACAGCGTCGTACATTCCTCTTGTTCACTTTGTTGGCGGTCAAGTTTAGCTTTGTACGAGGCACGGTGTATTGAGATAGCTTGTCGCGGCTCGTGGTGCTATTCGAAGAACGAATGGGGGCGCATTACTTCGACGCTACTGCATGTAGATGCCCCCCGAGCGCTGTGAGGCGGTGGTCGCATTGTTTCGAGCCACGAAGAAGGAGCACGAAAACAAATCTGACTGATGCATGGTATTGGCGGAAGAGGAGGAGAAAGACTTTATTTATCCCAAGAAGGAAAGGTGGGGGGGGGGGGTGGAGTTAGCAAAGGAGCCTTACCCGGCGTAGGTCTCCGCTAGCCTATTGGCCCAATCCAGGATTTGGTCCTGAACCTTGGGCGCCAAGCTGTACAAAAGAGCCTACCACTGCTCTTTACTAATAATGTGGATAGATTTAGGTTGTGGCTTACGAGTACAACCCCACAAGGTATGGTCTTGATAAGCTCTTTGTTGGCAGAAAATTCATAAAGATGAGGGGTACTGGGAAAGCGCGCCTGTCGTATATCTCCGTGGGAAAGCGTTCGGACGCAGGCGTAACGCAAGCAACCCTGCCATTTTTGGGGCGTCAAGACAACTTCCTGAACTAAGGTGGACCGATGGCTCCTATGGAGCAGCGAGCGTTTGCACTGGTAATAAAGGAAATAGAGGAGGCATTGTTCGAAGCATAGTACTTGTGCGTACAATAATGTCCTGACTTTTTTTTAGTTTCCTACGGGGAAACTAGGCTGTCTAAGAGGAGGCCAAGTTTACCTCAAGATCCTAATTGCCGCTTTTATGTCTAGGGCTTCCTCGCAGTTTAATTAGAAACAAATTTTATTCAATTAAAGAAAGGCGCACGCTCTACAGTCACGAGCGAGACGAGTCCGGTTGCTGGCAATACTCGGGCAACGCTTTCTTCATTACGTAAAGCTTCTACGTCATGAGCCGTGACTCCTCCCGGTATTGAAAAACGAATATACTGTAGATCCCCATAAAGGACGCAAGCAAAGCTGAGAGCAATCGTACTTTTCTTTAAATAATTTTTTTGAATAAATGTGCTAGAGAAGATGGAAAGCTGGAGTTACGTGTAATAAAATGAATCTGTGGTGACATATGTTGCTGACAGTCTGAAATAATAAACCACTTCAATGAACTGCTGCTCATGAGCTCCCCTGTAGACATTAGCAAAATAACAAATCATCTGTGCACTAAAAGGCGTGTGCGTGTGTTTGTTAGCGTTCCAACGTATTTTATAACCTCAAAATCTCTACTCGCATTACCAAAGATAAAATATACTTTTCATAAAAATCTGATACTTTCCAACACTCATATCTCAAAAAGTGACCCCATTATAATACCTAAGCTCGTCGCTAAATTAAGGTGTTGCTTATTTGCTGAACAACGCCGTGTTTTATACAGCTACTAAGATTTCTTCCTAGCTGTGTGCAGGGCGTGTCAGCTATAGAATGGCCTTGTCTGCACAGATGCGTGAGGCCATTTGCATAGCAGACACGTTGCAGTCGTCGCCAGAACCAACACAGCATTCTCTATCGTGGACCGGCGGAGACGAGAAAGAGCCACAATTACAAGCCGCCACAGAAAAATGCGCAGCGATTGCAATCATTTGCCGCAAAGTCTCCCGCTTCCACATCATGCCATTCCCTTATACATTTTTTTCTTTCTTCCCGCCAGTTTCAGACCCCTTCCACCTAAATTCATCGACGCTCGTCGATTGCGCGGCCATTCGTTTTCATCTTGTTCCACGCTTTGCCTCATCCTGCCTAAAGTTTCGCGCCCTATATTTCAGGCCGCTTGTTCAAGTGGGCCTACCGCTCTGTTTTTCGATGCCCTGAATTTTGCGATCAAGCGATTTTTCATGCCAATGGGTGGGAATTTTACAGAGCAAGCACGTAAAATATAAACAAATGGCGCTGTATATTTACGTGACATAAGCAGGATGACGTACGAGGCACACCGTATGGGTCAGGGGGGGGGGGGGGGGTCTTCAGAATTTTCGATTCAGCTTATGTGTCTCTTCGTTTCGTTCCTAACGATATGAAACCGCCACGACTGAAGTCAAACTTGCCTCCTTCAGATCAGCAGCCGAGTACAGTAACCACAGTATCTCCTTGTCATCGCCATAAATAAATAAATTACAAATTAGACATAACATTTTTCTCCTTCCACGTAATATGCAGGAGGATAGGATCTCGGGAAAAATGAACACATTCCTATACAAGCTTTTATCCTCCCTTAAGTGGAGAATCAGCGTAGTAGTGTACGGAGACAAAAAGAGATAAAGAGGAAGGTTGGGAAGTTGATTAGATATTAGCATCCACTTTCCTACTCAGCAATAAATAGCGTAGTTTTGGCTTATACTACATTACATGACAGTAATAGTATACTTTTAGCTCTGTTTACGGAAGCAGACCATGCTATCTTCCATAATTGATTTTGGCAAAACTAAATAGGGTGGATAGACATCTAAAATCACTTGCAAAACCTTTAGGCCTTTTCAACAGAAACGTTTTAAACTATCGATGCGCGCGAACTAGTAAAGCTCTTACAAGAATCGGAAATAAACAAGTACACTGATCATTACAAATAAATATTTCGCATTGATAATTATAGCCAAATACTTCTGGTCACATCACGCGTTTTTGAGTGTTTCTTCTGTTTCGTGACAGTCGGATATAAAGTATGGCAAATGATGAGTGACTCTTGAGGAATGGATTTGATGATATTTCCAGAAGTGCAAAGACACTTCTCGTGTGCACGTGATGCGAATGTGTGAACACTAATTAAAACGCATTTTAGAGCTAGTCGATGTACGGAATAATAAATACGAAGGAACGAGAACACGAAAAAAAAACAATGTGTAAACGTTGATGGCGTGTGAACATTGCTGTTTTGGCAATGAACATTTTCATACGGAAATTTTTCTCACCTTATGCTATTGATCACTTCAAGATAGAAACTCTCACGCAAAATAAATTAGGAATAAGCAGAGCCATACTTCAGCACCAACCTGTTCGTAAGCACATTTATTGAAACATTTATTGATATGAAACTTAATGGGTCCCTTACGCACACAGCTAAGACGACAGGATGGTGAAATATATTTTCTTTTTTCTTCTCAGTGGGCGTGCTTTGTCTCCACCATCATCCTTCCAAAGATTCTTGTACTTAGTGGAGTTTTGCATTGCCTTCATGAAGAGCTTGCCCTAGGCCATGTTACGCCACCATGACCTCGGAGTTACATAAAAATTTTGATGATCTGTGAAGTTGATTGATATGTAGGGTTTAACGTGATTACATCATAGTGTCACGTAATCACGTGATATCTTTTTATAGACGTCAATGGGAAAGCGTCCATATAGAACTCCGGTCAACTTTCGCGTTTTATGGAGCGTCTAAGGCTTGCCCCAAAAAAAACAGCCAGACATCGTTCTACAAGCAAGCATGCTCATCTTTGAAAATCATTCGCTTTTTCTAATTCAACACTGGGATAGACAAAGTATGCCTGGAAAATTTCGCAACCGTTGAAGTGACGGGGCCGCTAGCGCACCGCGATGATCCCTGAGAGTTGTCGTGTCGCCTAATAACCGCCCCTGTTTGCATGCCGACCACGTCGCTCACCGCAGAAGCACTTGCGGCCACGGCAAGGGAGCCCGTGTTGAATGTTTAAAGCGATTTATGTTCTGGGCATGGACACTACTCGTCCCAGGGCCCAACACAAACACCGTGGAGATAAATCAGGTTTCGCTGTCTCCCCCTCTTTTGTCATTTCTAAACGTATTGGGCACGCGACATTCTGTCCAGGAAAAAAAAAATGTGGAGTGAGGAGTAAGTTTTCGACAGCCTGAAACACGTCATGATGGCTTTTGCCCGAATATAGGCTCGTGGATGTACTTTGTGATCTCACTGCATGTTAAGAACGCAAGGTGGTGAAGATTATTCAAAGCTATTCATTACGGCGTCTCTGAGAATCAATCGCTTCGAGAACTTAGAATTGTGATTTACGTATATTAGAACTTAAAATGTGAGTATTAAATTGCATAGGATACATTTCTGATCTAGCATTTAGTTCAGTTAATACAAATAACCTTTAAAAGGTAATTTTTGTGTTGCATATCATATTTCTCAAAGCCGTAGATCCCATACGCTAATCAATCAGTTAGGCAATGGTTAGAGTGTTTCTTCATATCAAGGTCACAGAATCCATAGTTTCCTATAAATGCAATACAGGGAAATGCAATGTGGCGCTGATATGCTAGCAGCAAAGCAAGACGCTGCAGGCAGCAAGAGAAAAATGGGTAGAACACAGATTTTTCTTAACTTTACTCATTTGGCTCTGTTTAGCTTCATGTGGTTTCCATCTGCTTTGTCGCAAGACAAAACTGAGCAAAAGTTCAGCAGTTGCACGTCACCATCTTGACATTTTAGGGCTCACTAAGAGAATCAGCTCAATAGGTTCACAATTGTATTTTCTTTGCCTCGTGACAAAACTTTAAACACGACAATAAACATGGTTCTAAGCATGTTCGAAGATGCGATCACGAAGATAACCAAATCCGAGTGCTACTCATCATTCCCATGGTGGCTGAACAATCGCACCACCAGAGTTCGTTTTAATAATATTTTAGCAACCTCAACGGCATGATTTACTCCTGGCAATGCCGGTCTTAATTTAAAGGGGTGAAATAAAACGACACCAATGTAGTTAGAATTATTATAGCGCTAAAGCACCTATAGCAGTCAAATCTATTGTGAGATCCTTCACTACATGCGTCGTAATTATATTCTCGTGTTTATGCGAAAACTTTGTAATTGTTCTTAATGTTCGCTATTGTGACTACAGATTCGCAGTTTCAATTAGTGAGGCCACCTAAAGCTTCTCATACAAGTGACGCGTAAGAAGAAAAAAAAAACGCCAGGCCTGCGCCTAAGGCAATGCACACTCACAGCGAAAGCTAGAAAAGCGGCCTTTCAGAGCCTTTTTCAAACACTCATTGGGTAACTACTGCAAGCACACTTGCTTGCCACCCACTAGGACATTAATAATAAACGTTTGGGTAATAGGCCGGCATTCGCTATGCAATTTTTTGTCATTCTTCTGAGAAGCGTGCGCTAAACACTTGCAAGGAATTTTGTGCCAATTGTTCATGATTTCGGTGACGACGATAAGGAATTATGCCTGAAGTGGGTATGCACCACAGTCAATCAGTGCTTTTGTAATGGATTGGAGCATTGGATGACCCACTCATTTCGCTATTCGCATTGTGCGACGACTGCTTGTTTTTTCGCTGTTTTGAAACACTTTAGAAGTCGTATTAACGCGATTTTTTTTCCGACATCAAGCCGACCTAAGGCAGGTTTGCCAACAAGTCTCGAGCGAAAAACCGGAAACTATAGACGATGTATTCTCACATTGTTGGGAAGGAGTATATTTTTGGGAAGTACTTCAAAGGACGATAAAGAAGGAATTACCTTTAAATTCTTGTAGTACGAGATTTCTTCCAATAGTTGACGCAGGTGGAATGCCTTTTGATTTTGTTATGCAAAGTTGCCTTCACTGTACGTGGCAGGTCCGTATGGCGGGTTTTATTGCGATAAGGATGCATGGCCTGCACGAATGTATCTTCGTGAATGTATGACCACGCTTGTTGAACTGCAGAAAACTCAGGAGATCGTACTTGAGTGGTTGTCGAGGCTAGAGCCCTTGGCAGCACATAAGGAATTTCAGTTTAGGTCGCACTGTTTTTGCTTGTTCTTGTTGTGCTTGTGGTTTGATGTGCGCGTCTATGAACAGGCAATAAAGCGAAAAAAAAAAGCGTTGTGACTCAGTGGTAGATTACTGCGCTGGCACCCATCGGACCCGGGTTCGAGCCCCACTGTGTCGTTGGCTCTAGGTTTTTTTTTCTAATTTCATGCTATGTCTCAAGCATGCGACGTAGGATAACTCCGAATGATGTGGGGAGATAGCTACTCATAGTAAAATTTATTTCAGATCTTTGAGCTCTTTATCTCGTCATTTCGGACAAGAATGTCTGGAATGTAAGAGCAAAATGCAGATCTGCTTTCTATGATGGGACAGAAGCACGCGAATTCACACATTAAGAACGAGTATTAGCAAAAACATTACGCACTGTCACTATGCACATTATCTGTGCTCCGCTTAGCCAAAGATCAGGTTTTTTTTTTAAATCACTATTGCATTTCATTCATTTACTTCTAAAAGAATATATTTACATTGACTGAAATGCGGCAAATAAGAACATGCTAATAATAATGGTTTTGTTCTTGTAAGCCAAAATTAAATATTTCAGAAGTGCCTCTTTTTATGTTATAAATATATGCCGTCTTTCTCTTCAAACAACCTTTCTGATTTAGTTAGAACATGTTTTATTAAGCTAGAACTCTGATTAAAAAGCCTATTGTAAACCTAGAATCCTCCTCCTACACAGCCATCTCTTTCTCTCGCTGAGGATAAAAGCAAATACATGGCACACATTATTTATTTATTTATTTATTTATTTATTTGTTTATTTATTTATTTATTTTATTTATCAGATACTGCCGGCTGCCTTTTGGGAGCCATGGCAGGAGTGGGTACATCACATTACAATGTTACACATTGCATCGTTTCAGTCGACAACCGAAATAAAAAAAAAGAAAGAAAGCAGAACAAATGCACATATGTCTAATGATAACAACACATGCGGCCAAATGTGAACTCAAGACGCGAACATAAAAAACAAGCCCAACAGCATTTGCAATAACACACTGAGGTATGACACAGGAGCAATAACACATACAGGATCGAGTGATTGAACACCCGAAAGACGCTTACAACATTTCAGAACATGAGTGAAACGGCCAACGAACCAAATAAGCATGTGAACTGAAGGACAGCTTACGTCAACAGAAGAATACCACGAAATAAATGGTTAATAAATGGAACGAGCATACATTTCAAGCTGTAAAAGAGAAAGAATGACAAGAACTGCGCATAACATCACAGATAATCTTGCACGGCATTTGTGAACGCATGAACTGATGATAGGCCGACTATGTCACATGGAAGCTCGTTCCATTCTGCTATCGTTCGAGGAAAAAACGAAAATCGATACACCTTCGTCTTAACTCGTGGCCTTACAATCGTCTTACTGTGATTCCATCTTGTTGTCCTTGCGCTGTTATACTGCATGTAATCAGTGAAGCCCATTTTAATGTTACCGTTTACAATATTGTAAAGCATTTGCAGTCGATGCAGTTTCCTGCGTGATTCTAGCGTTTGAAGTTCGCTTAAATGTCTGAGGTTAGTAATGGACACGTGCCTGCCGTAAGAGTTGAAGATAAATCTTAGCGCTTTTTTTTTTAACGCGTTCAATGCAATCGATGTCACATTTGGTGTGCGGGTCCCAAACTACGTCCGCATATTCTAATAGCGGTCTAACAAATGTCGTGTAGGCCACAAGCTTGGTTTGAGGAGCGCAATGCATCATGCGATTTTTTAGCATGTAAAGTTTTCTTATAGCCTTGGAAACAATGAATTGCACATGACCACTCCAGCTTAGCGTAGAACTGATATGCAAACCCAAGTATTTAAATTAGTCTACTGAAGATAATGGAACATTATTGATGCTATAGGTGCAAACCAGCGGCTCCTTCTTGCGTGTAACACTCATGTGAACACACTTGGAAACGTTTAGGCGCATCTGCCATTTTGAGCACCAGTTGCTAACAGCTGCCAAGAAGTTGTTAAGTATTTGTTGATCTTTCACTGACAGAATGTGCATGTATGCAACGCAGTCGTCTGCAAATAAACGGCAACATACTGGTGATGTAATCTGTAAATCATTAATACAGATTAAAACAAGTAACGGGCCGAGCACCGAACCCTAAGGAACGCCTGAAAAAACAGATGCAAATTCTGAGTCCAAATTGCCTATGTGAACAAACTGCCTACGCCGTGTAAGATACGTGTCGAGCCACTGTACTATCCGAGGATTGTCAAAAAGGCATCGGATCTTTAACATTAAATGTCGGTGTGACACACGGTCGAAGGCTTTTTCAAAATCAAGAAAAACCATGTCAATCTGTGCGCCCTTGTCAAGCATTACCATTAGATCATTTACAGTGTGAATAAGCTGCGTCGTAGTGGACAAACCGCGCCGAAAACCATGCTGACTACTTAAAAAATAATTGTTGTCCTCTAAGAAAGAACAGATATGCTTAAATATGAAATGTTCCGAAACCTTGCAACAAGTGCACAGTAGCGAAACTGGTCTGTAGTTGATTACTTCAAGTTTGTCGCTAGTCTTATAAATAGGCACCACTTTTCGAGTTTTCCATTCTAAAGGTATTTCCGCTGTCCGTGTACTTTTTTTAAAGATTATGTTCAGATACTTCGCGCACCATTCGGCGTATCTGCGCAGGAACACATTTGGTATGCCATCCGGGCCGATAGATTTTTTAGTGTCTAATTCGAGTAGCGCCGAAAAAATGCCGCTTTCGTTGATTTCTATATCTGGGATAGCATAACTGGTTTTCGGATATGACGAAGGCTGAATGGTGGCGCGAGAAAACACAGACGAAAAGTAGTCATTAAATGTATTGGCTATACTGTTACTGTCATCGGTGATAGTGTCATGAAGTTTCATTTTGCTAATAGCCTCATTCTTATTCGTTAGGTGCAACCAGAACTTTCTTGGGTCATTTGCCAAAAAATGATGCATTTTGACGTTGAAGAAATGGAACTTGGATAGCTTTATCTTTGTGCGCAATTCATCTTGGAGTAACTGTAGGGACACCGCCCCTCTGTTCCCAGCCGAGTGATGTAATCGCTTGACACGGCGTTTCAACTGTAATATTTCGCGAGTAACCCAGGGATTTCACCGACTACGCTTTTTTGTCTAGTAGGGACATAATTGCTAATGCGGTTATTAACAACAGCCTTGAAATGAATCCACAAATCTTGGACAGTAGCATTTCCAGTAGCATAAATATGCTGAAAAATATCAAAATCTTCTTCCAGAAGGTCTAGTACACTCTCATCTTGAGCACAGTTAAAATCAGGGAATTTTTTAGTGACGTTTTTACCCTTTATCCTCGAGACTCGCATACGACCAGCAAAAAGGACGATGTCGTGATCGGATAGCCCAGGCAAATACGACATATCATAGCCTACAGCACTAATATTTTCCGAAACGAAAAAAAGATCAAGAACTGTGCTAGAAGTAGCTGATACACGCGTAGGCTGATCCACAAGCTGCTTCAGACGAAACGAGAAAGCAAAGCAATATCAAGCATCAACTCGGAATGCTGACATGATGAAGGAACACACACTTCATTGTTTTTCTATATGCTCACTGCGCCGTTTTCTAATCAAACTTCGTTCTGTCCAGCTTTACGAAAAAAGCTTAAAATTTCCAGAAGGTACAATAGAACTTAAACGATTCAGAGCGTACTTAAGAATATGGTTATAAGTTCGCATCTCCTTTTCAATGTTTCTGGAGCATTGACGGACTCATGAAGGAAAGGAGGCTGAGAAGCGGGAGGGGAGCATCAGTAGTTTGGGGAGCGAGCAAAGTTAAATTAGTCAATTAAGGGTGGTGAGCCCCAAAGACTGCCGATCCCGGAACAGAGAGCCATTTTTCAAAAGTCCTACCTTCCCCCCCCCCCCCCCCCCCTCGCCCCCTTCGGCCACTCTTCTGGGACAGGAAGAAGAAAATCTCTCAGACGGTCTTCCCCAATGCATCCCCAATCCTCGCCATCATTTGACATGAGTGACTTTTTTTCTCTCTATATGAGTTCCGAAACTATTTTCCTTCCTTTTACTTTATCGATACGAGGTTCCAAGTGTTTTTCTTTATCACTTTTATTCGCGACGTCCCACGTCACTGAGCGCACCTTCCTTCTGTTCCACATTTGTTGCTTTACGATGAACCATCTGCAATACTTGAGCTTCCTAAATCTTCATGTTAAAGCGACAAGAGTATTAGCATAGCAGGTGCCCTCTAACGACTTCCACAAATCCTAAAAGCACTAGCGATTTAACTGCAGTGCGTGTTAAAAACGTGTGAACAAATGACTAACACAAAGAAGGTAAGCAAAAACAGATAAAGACATAACAGGCCAGTGTTTATTCTTTTTTTTTAATTCTGATCACGTTTTATATCAGCTCCCGACAAGAAGACGTTCATGTTCTTCAGATCCGCGCTTGGCTTGATAAGTATGTTACGCCCCGAAACTATTTGTTTGCTATGTTGTTTTCTGTTTCTCATAGCTCTTGCAATTTTTTTATGTTAGACTGAAGATTCTCGCTCACTTTTTATTTGTTTTCTAAAAGGACGCGTTAACACTAAAAGGAACTAATGAAAGATTTGACCATCCATCATTGATAAAACGGCTGCGCACTCTTCGAGCTTCACTGTAACATTCAACATTGTACATGTATCACCTCCTGATTGGACAGCCTGCATGATAATAAATTGATTACGAGCGCCAATTTTCGAAGACGGAGCATTTTTAAAATGTACGTATGGGGCGAGTGAAAGCTGGGACCCCTCGAGAAATATTGCCTACTTACATTACACAAGTAGGCCCTCACGCGTACTCTGTTCAACTATACGTGACCGTTTTCGTTTCGAAAATGATGTGATTTGATTACTGGAGTTATCTTCTGTAAGTACTGAACTGTTTGACATTATTATTGGAGTAGTTATACCAATTCCAAATGCCCGGAATTCGAGCACAAAACTGTTGCTAAAATGCAACCCGAGAAAAATCAACTTCTCGTTCGTCTGAAAGGCCAACTAGCAATGAAGACATAAATGTTTTAGGCAACAATACTAAGTGAGGTTATTAGAGCAATATTTGTGCAAAAATCTTTTATTTTGCTCTTAGAAATAACTGAAAGAATTTTACGCGAAGCATATTATCACTCATATACTAAAAATGCGACCCACTCCCTAAGAGTAATCAGCATTAAAATGGAGAACTATATTGAACGTTTATAGTAAGCAGTGTAATTTGAACATTTAAGTCATGGCTAATAGAATGGTCTTACTACAACAGGTATACTCGTTGCAAGCACCGTGCGTTATGTGATTTGTTTCAAATATATCATGCGGGATGACGTCACATATATAATCGCCAGAATATCGTATACCTTATTTTTTCACCTGTGCACAAAATAATTTCACTAGCTGCATATCTCCAATGCCGAGAACAAGTTTAAGCACGTTTTTCTTTTTCATCTCTAGACTACATTGGATAAGACAACTTCTCAGGCTAAGATACATGTTTATCTTTTCCGACCTCCTAGGCACCCACCCTGTCGACATCGTTATTAGGCGATGAAATAGGTTTTGCGTCAGTACAGCACTTTCGCTCCTTTCGTGAATTTGCACCCCAATGGCTTCCTATCTGCCCACATTCTTGGGACAGATTGGCCTTCCTCGATGTCATCCCTTGCTAGAAGGGTTTGGGTTCCTAAAGTAATTCTCTTCCTGGTTCTGGTAGTTGAAAAACATAGACTCTTGTGCACCATTCTCCTACCTCATTATTGTTATTTCCTCATTGCAAGGTCTACACCCCACTCATAAGAAGTGTTCGATGGTGTCAAAACTGGACACAAAACCATAGAGCGTGAGAGTGACCAGAGAATCGGAGTAGCGCCGTGGCTAAAACGATGAGCCGGACGTATGAGTTGAGCAAAACAGAATATGAAGGAAGACCACAGGGTAAAGTGCCGGTTGCTCTCAATGAAGAACTTCCCATAAATCTAACCAAGACCGCTTCTACGTTTGTTGTTGGAACTAAAGAAAAACGTGATCTGGTATGCCATATTTGGATCCGGGACCTTAGCTTGGTACAACCAATTACGAGACTGCCACGTGAGGGCGTCAATGCAGAAAATACATCCGCGCCGCAGATGTCTGCATGACAAGATGCGTCCCGTGGCTTCTTTCTTTACGCTGCTTCCGTTTGTAAAAGTAGAAAACGATGTTTTGCGACTGGAAAAGGTGATGGCCGCCCATAGGACACTGCTAATTATCGGCTCTGTTTTCATTGATTGATTGATTGATTGATTGATATGTGCGGTTTAAAGTACCAAAACCATGATATGATTATGACATACACTGTAGTGGAGGGCTCCTAAAATTTAGACCACCTGGGGTTCTTTAACGTGCACCCAAACCTGAGCACGTGGGCCTACATTTCCGCCTCCATCGTAAATGCAGCCGCCGCACCCGGATTCGATCCCACGACTTGCGGGTCAGCAGCCGAGTACCTTAAAGCAACTAGACCACCGTGGCGGGGCATGTTTCCATATCCGCTCATATTCATTGCATTCTCTGTATTTTGCCGAGGTCGGAGAAGATTATAGGCGCGTGAACGCGCACAAAACAAAACAATCGTGGTGGTGCGCGTGCGCTCAGCGCATTGGTAAGACAAAAAGCTTGTCTTTTCCTTACCCCCGTACAGGGTAGCAAACCAGTTCATCTAGGTTAACCTCCTTGTATCTTCCTTTTATTTATTTCTCTCCTTGATAAGAAAAAAATAAAATGAGGGCCGCTTTTTGCAATGCCAACAGCCAGTATTTGGCAGCCTGATAGCAACACAAAGCAAACAGGATAGTTTTGTGGTGCTGCTGGTGCACTCATAAGCACCGAGAGAGAAACGTAATCCTAAGGTAATCGTGCCCGCGGATAATGTCACCCTCATGCTGAAACGAGCTCCTGCTTTTTTATCCCTAGATTTTTCTTTTTTTTCTCTGTCTTGAGCCAGAATGCCGATCCAAATTGCATTTGTTTCAAATCCCGCAGAATGTTCGATCCCGAAGCACGATTTCTCCAAATCCTGCCTGTGGGCAAGCTTTACGGCATGGCAGCATTGGTGCCGGCTGCAGCTGCAGGCTCTAGTACCGTCCGATAGTCGTTAGGGCTGAAACGGTTCCGGCGCACTTTCTAGAGGGCTCTGCCACCACGGATAACGATTCCACTCTAAGATCCCCGAATTTTGATTAGTTAATTGCTGAGACGAGCATGTTTATTGGTCCGAAGAGTATACAGCGTTATTGTGCATCTTTTTTTTCTCTTTGTTCTGCGTCGATTACATTTAGTTTCTGATTTTCTTGTCACAATACGAACGCCTCTTCTCACTAAATCTAGTCTAGCGTGGGGTGTACATTTGTGACCGAGAGATCCCGTATCTTCCGGCCACACTTAGCACCCGCTGTTGCATCTGGATGTTCGCAGATATGGTAAGATTTTGGTAGTTTAAGTTCACCCGTTTACTCAATCTTTGTCTGATGAACTTTCTTCATCTGAAGTTGTCGCATTCATCTAAGAAAGAGGCTGCATGTAAAGGGCCCAGTTGGTACCTACTAAAATGTGCCCATCGCAATTTTAATGAACGTGTATACTTGTACGAACTAACGCAAGTGCGATAAAAAATAACACAAAATTGACGTTGATTGACCGTCAAGCATACAGGCATGCGCACGGTCATTTTTTGCATTGGTAGTGGAATAAGTAGAGCTACCGCTCTAAAACTACGCCCTCACTGTAGTTCACTGTCAAGATCTTAATAATTTTTTTTTGTCTGAACACTCCGAATGGACTCACTTTCTACGCCAAAAGGCACGTAGGTAACAGAAACAGCGCGCTTAGAAGTTCGCTTTTCTTCGGCTAGTGAGAAAACGAGCTGTTAAGAGAAAACCGTGTAACTATACCAACGCACTTTTTCTTTTTTTTTCTCGCCTCTCCAAGCTATCCAGTTACCTCTCGTAAGTGCCGTTTAAGTGTCACCGGGGAGCACTGGCTGCACGTCGCGCATAAAGAGACGCTAGGAATATATGCTGTGATTTTTTTTTACTAAATCTACCTTTCCAGGCACACGTCACACTATCCGTGGCCGATTCTACAACTTGGCCGTGCCATTCATCGAAGGGAATAAAAACATGAGTCGACAAAGGACGTTGCAAAAGACGAAACTGCTGCGCTATGAGGGCATGTTTTTTTCCGCCGCTGGCACTCCTCCCAATATAGTGTATTTTGTTTGTTTTCAGGAAGATTCCGCATTGTTTGTGTTGCCGCCTCACGACATAACACTCCATACCATGGTCGTGTTTCTTGGCTTTGCTGTGAAAAGCAGAAACATACGAGAAAATAGCAAAAAAACAACAACTGAAGAACATTGTTTCTTCTACTACTGAAGCTGCTGTGGTGTCTCCAAAGCTGTCTCATCCACGCACCATCTGGTGCGCGCGTTGTTTGTAGACCACGATTGATCCGTCATCGATTCCCTCGCGCCCCGCACAACGTCACACGGGTATGCTGCGAGTACCGGGTGCTTTTCGCTGCCTGAGACTTTTTTTTCCATGCCTAACCACGTCGTGTAGTCTTTACTCTCCCATTAGTCTCTCTTCGATTCTCTCCCGCTCCTCGCAGCCGTCACATGTTGTGTCGCTGGCTGCCAGTGGCAGCAGTAGCAGCGATCTCCGGCTTCGACAAATGAGACGCTGAATCCTTGTGATTCCGCGTTCAATAGATCAATGATTGAGTTCACGGAGTTGTAGTTCCCGCTGCGCTCAATCTTAATCTGCACTCAGTGGCAAAAAAACTCACACTTCCGTCGCAATCGTTTTACTCTACGCTTCTCAACTTTATTTACGTTCGCATCTATAAAATACAAAAAGTATATATTGAAGATTAACCGGTAGTTATTCACAAAACCATGGTAGTATTACATCATGAAGGAGAGAAAATGATTGCGAAGGCATGCAAAACCACATGAAACACAGAGAGTTTTCGATTATTGGAAGGTGTCAGTGACGAATCGATTGGAGTGGGTGAATAAAAACAAAAGATAACTTGTTTCCTTTTAGACGTCTTAAGCAGATGCGTAACGAACAACAGGAATCCTTTTTCTCTCGGCTCGAAAAATATAATGGTTGACGTTAGTGACATGATTCGGCACCCTTTATTCACACACTTCGAAACCTGAAACTTTTATCCGGGTTTGAAAGTTCACACATCGAGGTAACCATACAGTGCACGTGCCTATAACTAACTTGAAGTTTTCTCGCTAAGTAGCATTCATACACGATATTGTTATAAATGCTTCTCTAATGTCGCAGTATTCAACTGTAAGCTAATAAAAACATGAAAGTTGTACGCACCATATTCTTTTATTTTGTTTTCATTCATTTTATTTTATTTAGGTGCTCTCAGAGACCAAGAACACAGGAAGGAGTGGTCTAAGAACAATGAATCAATAACTGCAATATTGGAGGTGGTAGATGTTTTGACTGCGGCAACGGAGGTCTGGACTAGGTGTTTTCCTTATTTGTTTTTGTTATGTTTTGATTTTTTACTAGTAGGTGATAATTACAACTATCAGTGTTACGCCCCCCAAACTCATGTGTCTAGGAGTAGCAGGCGCTAGCTTTGTACAATACAACTGATTCTGTAATATTCGTGAAGTAGAAGCTAGGATGTGAAAAATAATGAATTCTTTAAATGCTGGCTACAGTTGTATTTAAATCGCACGAAACGTTTTGCATCATCAATTGGAGCACGTATTTCAACAAGTCATAAGTGATCAAGTGGGCTTTTCTCAGGCCAGTGCTAACGTGAAATTGAAACATCCCGACCATGTTGACGACGAGCACTCACGAAAGAACGATACAGCTACTAGACGGGGACGAAAGGACCGCGTCGTTTGATGTCTTCGGAACACATGGTGTCTCACACAGGCATCTTTCACTAGTGAAAACAGAATTCACTCGTTACCATTATGAAGGCAATAAACAAAAATGAAATGGTTGTCGGTTCAACCACTGAACTGAGATCTAAGAAGTACATTGTTGCTGTTGTAACAACAAATAGCTAAAGCTAGCCCATACTAACAAGCACTAACCAGTGCTGCTGTTATGCTGTTATGCGTAGAAATACGATAGTTCAACAGAGATTTAAAGCTAGTACTGTTACTAGTACGCGTCTAAATACAGGTGTTCAGCAGACATCCGAATTAAGCCAACACGAGCAATCACTGACGGTGCCCTAGTGCGCGCGTAAATACGCAAGCCCTGCACACAACTAAAGGTAACCAACACTAGCCAACGCAAGCTAGTGCTTCTAGTACGTACGTAAATGCGGACCCTCAGCAGATATTCAAATGTAGCCGGTGCCAGCAAGCACTGACTGGTATCGGTCGTAACCATGTAAATATGGAAGTTCAGTGAATGTCGTCAGATATTCTCGCAAACAGTCATATCCTATGACAAAGATCCGGAAGTGGGTTATGCCTCAGGAAAGTTTCTTTATTCTAAATGCAGCAATGAGTGTTATGACGCCACAGAGCAAACGTAAAGTTTTGAAAGAATGAAGTAAACAGGGGGTTGAACATGAACTGACTTCCAACTATATACCCTAGCAGAGATGGTCGGAGATAGACTGGTCAGAGAAGGCAAAGTACACAAAAGCGATACCGGTGAAGCGTGGAAGCGGACAGCGCAAAGAGGAGAAACAACCGGCAACCAGAGCGTTCAGCCATAAAACAAACAGAGCACGAACGGAGCCTCGGAACACCTCGAGAGGCCCTCCTCGACCATCCAGGCGCTAGCGAGGAATCAAGATGAGTAAGGCCCTCTTCGCTAGCGCATACGGAGCACGATAAACGAAACCAGCGCCCAGAAGCGTGAAGTGCTCGGGCGGCACACCAAAAAGCTCGCCATGTACTCCCGGCCGGCCGCTTCTTCAACATTTGACCGAGCATTACCGATACGTTCCGTCATTGCTCAAGGGCCGCGCGCACCGCAAGACTTCGGTGCCGTGCTTAAGGTCAGAAACACGGACGTGCTTCGCCAGCGTCTCACCATTGTGTTTCTTCTCATCTCGAGGATGCAGATTCATTTTCTTCGTTTTTTTCTCAATAACAAAACAGGATGAGATCGCAATGTGTTTTTATTGTTTAGTACGAAGAGCAAAGGGTTCAAAGAGTGCTGATTTCGAGGGCCCGGTGCATTCTCAGGGATCAGGTTAAGTGAAGGTTTGTAGAAGCAAGAAATTGATCTTCTCTGGTTACGCATGTTTTACAGTTCTTCGGTATAAGTGCACACTCATAAGCACTAACAGGCCGGTTTTTTATGTACAGTATTTTGTTTCTAATAACGACATCAGGGTTTCGATTAAAAACTGAGGCAGTGCCTTCCGATGCAAGTTGTTTTCTTTTTGAGGCAATATTTCTCCCGTCATTCTGCTTGACCGTTTATATTACGCTTAGGTTCACTTATAGAGCACCATTTATTAGGAACTTCCGCTCTCATGGCACAACTTTGATAATTGTTGGGGTTGAACCTTCCAAGAGCATCATGTGATTATAAGAGACGCCGTAGTGGAGGGCTATGGATTTAAACCACCAGGTGTACTTTAACTTTCACGTAAGTATAAGCATACGGGCCTCAATAATTTTCGACCCCATCGAAAATATGGTCGCCTATGGCACAACTGTCTTCGTCACACCAGACTGAGCAAGTTATGTCTTGGCTCAGACAATGTGTCTAGAAAGTGTATATGTTGTTAATTTCTAACCTCGGTACAGACTCTCCTCCTCTATCATTTTTTCAGACACAATTCTTTTTCCTATGTACAGAGAAAAAAGCGAACACTTCCTTTTTGAAGACTGTTTTACCTTTCTTCCTCTTTATTCGCACCGTGCCATTTTTTAAAGCAGTAATGCCGGATTAGTTGAGTTAACTAGTTTACTCAAAATAGTTGTACTCGCATTTCGCCTGCGGACATGATTCACCTGAAGGTGGTCATATGCAGCTTCATTGAAAAAGGCGTCGTGGAAATGGTGGTCGCGTTCATCCAATATAACACGGTTCAACACTGAAGCAAAAACACGCATATATTCGGTGTGTTTAGCATTAGTGAAAAACACACACACAAAACAATAAAACGCAAACACATATTTTTGTCACATTGTTTGATTTCTTTTTTTTCGGCAGCCGTGTTAAACTCACGCCACATTTAGTTGCTTGTCAGACGCGAAAAACCATCGTTTCTCCTAACCTTTTTTTCTTCTTGGCTTTTCTTTTTCTACTTCTTTCGAGAAGCATCTGTGCGCTGCTCGAGTTAAAGTAGCGCCAGTGCTGTCGACAGTCTCTTCCCACGCCCTTATAGATTCGCGGGTGCCAAGTTCTTTCACGCTCTTTTCCCACTTGTGGGCAAAAGCACCTTACTGCGACAATGAAAGCTTTGACCAATTAGGGCGACACGAGTGTTCTCCCCGCTGCCATCACCGCCGGCTTTGGCCCCGATTAAGTTTTATGTCGACCTTCATCGCGAAATGCCGAAGCTGCCCGCTGATCTCGGGCTCTTCGCCAGGACAAAAGCCGTTTTATCTAAGCTAGGAAAGAAAAAAAGAGAGATATAGTCAAGGTACAAGCGCGAAAAAACGAGCAGCAGAAATGTCTTAGTTCGAGATACATAATGCCAAACTTAAGTGAAACTCTCAGAAACTTATATATTTTAGGTATAGACGATGTCACATTCGAAGCATAGGCACCACCGCCATGCACAGTTAAACAAATTTGTACTTAGGCTAAAGATTTAGATGCTCATCAAAGGCGAAAATTGGCCGTCGGTGACAATGCAAATTACGCAAAATGATTATCATCATGTGTTGACGTCATCAAACGATGTCATTATTACGCCATAAATCTCGAAAATTGTGGATATTGTCATGTGGTCACTATGACGTCATATGATAATGTCATCGCATTAGTTTGTTGCTTGCTCGAAATTCGGAAAATCACAGAGGCAGTTCCAGAGCACGTGAGAGATAGAGAGAGAGTGAGAACAAGGTTGAGTGAAAGGCAAGGAGGTTAACCAGAAGAAGTTTTACGATTTGCTACCCTGCACTGGGGAAAGGGAAATGGTGAAATGCAGAAAACACACAATGCCGCTGAATTCAGAGGCACTGCAGGACAACGCTAATTGCAGAAAGCATTTGGAGGGTTGCAAGAGAGGATAAACACACCTACTGAGAAGCAGAGAAGATAGCATTCGCATACGAGTCGTATTAAAGGAATTCGTGAGTGACCTCGTGTGTTTGCATTGCGTACCGAGACTTACTATCGAATGCACTAAACGTTGAATGTACCAACAAAACCATTTTCCTGCGCATTCGAGTGCTGTATCACTGTTCGTTTAGTTGTTAAGAATAAAAACAAGCCTCGCCATATACACAAAGTGAATGATGATGAGCCGAAGTTCAGGAGGTAAATCTAGCGAACCGTGCATTTTCTGTACATTTGGCCCCCTTGATCATAAAAACACGTCACACAAACAGGGTGATGGAGTATGATATAGAATACAGACAGTGTTTTATTATTCATATATGAGCGATGACGTTGTTTCTTCAAGAGCTCTTTTGTTTTGAGGACCACAAGGGGCATGGGTAACCTTATATTAATTTAGTCATATAAGACTAAGTTCATGGCAACGTTTGTTTTTGAGTATAATGGCTTTGCCGTCAGTAATATAGAAAGTCAAATGATCTTGAAATGAATGTATTATAAAATTGGAGAATGCAGTGGCAATTCAAGTTGATCTATCTATCTATCTATCTATCTATCTATCTATCTATCTATCTATCTATCTATCTATCTATCTATCTATCTATCTATCTATCTATCTATCTATCTATCTATCTATCTATCTATCTATCTATCTATCTATCTATCTATCTATCTATCTATCTATCTATCTATCTATCTATCTATCTATCTATCTATCTATCTATCTATCTATCTATCTATCTATCTATCTATCTATCTATCTATCTATCTATCTATCTATCTATCTATCTATCTATCTATCTATCTATCTATCTATCTATCTATCTATCTATCTATCTTGCCGCCTGCTGCCGGGTGCTCTCTTGATCGCCCCCTCAACTTGTCGTGAACTAGAATTATTATGTGAGGGTAACATGGTTCGACAAATACGTATGACACACTGATCAAAACCTGAAAAATGCCGCGATCACATCGTGTGTGTCGTCTAACGATTCCCGCCAGGCAGTGGCACATACCCGCGGTGAGTATGTGCCACTCGTATGCGGGTGTGTGCCACACGTATTTGAAATTTACTATCTACACAGGAAGGATGAGAACACACGTGGGTAAATTCAACGCGTGTGCCTTATGTAAAAGATGACATAGACCGCGTTAACTCGAGGAATGCAAAAGAAAATAAACTTCAGGGTCCCACTTGGAATTGAACCGCAGCATTCTCTGGGGTAATCAAGCATGCTACCACAAAGCTACGCCAAATCGAGGAGCTACTTTTTCAAAGAGACCCTAATGTAGGTGAAATGTCATTTGTGGGTGCAGTGCTGACTATCAAATTTCATAAGCATTACATATGTACTCCTTTGATAGAGCTATCACGACGAGTTAACGTCAATTGTGGTTAAATGCCATGCGCTGACTTTGTTTTATGTAGCATCGTCCAGGCCCAGCATCCTCACGAGCATCAGCGCTTCATATCAACATCTGGTGTTGCTAATTGATTGATATGTGAGATTTAACGTCCCAAAACCACCATATGATTATGAGAGACGCCGTAGTGGAGGGCTCCCGGAAATTTCAACCTCCTGGGGTTCTTTAACGTGCACCCAAATCTGAGCACACGGGCCTACAACATTTCCACCTCCATCTTGAATGCAGCCGCTGCAGCCGGTATTCGATCCTGTGACCTGCGGGTCAGCAGCCGAGTACCTTAGCCACTAGACCACCGTGGCGGGGCTGGTGTTGCTAATACGCCTGTTCCAGTTGGCATCGTTGCGCAAATGCAAACAAGTGGTTACAGAAACTCCTGCATCTGTTCAACATATGCCTGTGCGTGCGGCATTTTTACATATATTTTGGCGTTATTTCAGTATACGTGTCACTTAATAAAAAATAACAACACGGTCACCTTCCCTCCTCATGCTTCGCATAACGTCGATTCCCAAAGTACGTGGGAGCTGCCGAATTTTTTCAAATTTGCTCTTAATACCAGTCGAGAGTAAGAAACCGACCGTTTATTCAATTGGCCTACATTACCTCCTCGTTTTTTTTTTTCTAATACTAGGCTCAAAAACAAACTTTCTCCTTCACTCCACCGCAGTGGTCTAGTGGCTAAGGTACTCGGCTGCTGACCCGTAGGGCGCGGGTATGAATCCCGGCTGCGGCAGCTGCATTTCCTATAGAGGAGGAAATGTTGTAGGCCCGTGTGCTCAGATTTGAGTGCAAGTTAAAGAACCCCAGATGGCCGAAATTTTCAGAGCCCTCCACTATAGCGTCTCTCATAATCATATGGTGGTCTTGGGACTTTAAACCCCACGTAATCATCATTCATTATCAAACTGTCTCCATTCCTATCTCTCTTTCCTGCAGAGCACCATCATTGAGCAGTAGACGTGAAGAGGCAAAAAATTCAATCCTTGAATGCGGTCACAGAACATTCACCTTACGCAACCTCCTCACCACACTGGTATCAGCAACTTTATTGTCTGAAAGAACACATCGGCATTTTGTGCGTTCGTTTTTGGTTTCGATGAACTGCCGGCACCCTACCGTGATCTTGGGCGTTTATCAGATAGAGGAAGTAACTGCTGCCCAAGATGACGTGTTTGTTTTTTGACGAGTAACATATAGCTTGATCAGCGGCGTAGGACAATCATTTGGGGAGAATCATTTCTCCCGATTGGGGGCGCATGTTGCGACCGAGAGATAAAATATGTTACTTGACACACGTGTTCAAATGCATGTACTCCGGACTGTTCGCACGGTGGGCCACACGATCCGCCCAACTTGTATAATGATAACTTGCGATATTGCTGCCTTTCCGTGACCAATCAGCATTTGTCTCCACAAAAGGTAGCAGAACAAACCACGACATTGCAAGCACCGAACGTTTCGGTACATCGGACACAGCCCAACAACAATCACGCAACAACTGCGACGTCCTCTTCTTCATCGGCCGGCAGGACCTCCATTCTTCTTCCACCGAGGGGCCGCCTTTCACTCCGACCTCGACCACATGGAGCTGTAATCGCTGCCAGAGAGATACAAAATATTTACGCCTATGGAACCGGGGCCCAGAAAGCATCGCCCAGAGCGAAGGTAATTTTTTGCGGGCCCGTTGTCAACGTTTTATTATTTCTCAGCCCTGCGCGACTATTAATCCCGTTCTCCAGAAGCCGTCAACCTTCGTTGAAGCACCCGGAAGTTGTGCGCCAGCCGTTCGCCAACTAAGACACACTTCCTTTCTACCGAAGACGCAGAAGCTGATTTGCCTAATGTTTCTATTCCGGCGTTCCTATGAGCGACGCGACCCACTCAAGACGATTCCGAAGTTCCATTTGTCACCGGGAAAAGCCTTTCGCTCCGCCGCCTGGTGGACCATAACAATTGACGCAGCGCACTTTGGAAAACACAAACACACAACAAGAACGATGCTCTCTTTCCGTTGCCTCGCACATTACCGATTCTTGTTGTGCGCCTGAGCTTTTCTTTCCTTGTTGAGAGACAGCAGCCAGTCTGCTTGCGATGTTCAGTACTTCTCTACTTAGAGCGGACAAGATGCGGTCGCGAGAACAAAAGTGCCGTGGAAATTGGGTGTGTTCACTTGTCTTCCGTCGGTGTTGTCTGCGTCTTACTGTACATATTTATTTAACAATGTCGTCTTCCAAGCGCCTATTATTGCAACAGCCATACAGTACAGGTTTGATAACTTAAAGACGGTCCCTTCATTCACGACGAGAAAGAGTTGATGTTGAGAATCATAAACTTCACAAAGAATAAAACACTTAGAGAATAAGACACAGCATATTAAGGGCATTTGGAACACTATTGTACATATTGCTTTTCTTTAGGTGAAGGCTAGTTTGTATATGACTAGTTTCTTGATCCCGAACAACTTTAATGAGGGAGGCACCACGCCGTTATTAACAAACCCATGACAAACACTGACCTGCGTGCCAATGGGTGCATGCATGTTTTAAATTACACGTTTTTTCAATTTTAATTTTTACGCACTCGTGGTTAAGACATGATAAAGAGCATTCCTTCGAATGTAGGTAAACCGAAAAGGCGTAGCAAGTCTGCTCTTTTTCTCTCTCTCTCTCTTTTTTTGCCGATCGTGGTTGTTAAATGTGTCTAGGAGCATATAGCGCTGGGAGACCTCAGTATGCGCAAATATAAGTAACTGCCCAGCACACACTTAAAGAATAACATCCTGCTTAGCGCATGAAGTGTAGGAATGCAACATGAAAAAAAAACTACCAAAACAAATCTCTATGTGAAAACTCGACAGAAAAAAATGGTAACGACACAGCGAAAAAAGCACTACATTGAAAAATAGCTCGTTTGAAAAGTGTATATCGAACTTACCAAACGTACGTCACGGCCTTAAATGACAGACACATCTTTTTCGAGTGACGTTTATTTTTTTCTTTCATTTCAAACTCGTATATGCATGCAACCGGCATGCTTACTCCGGGATCTGCTTCTCATGACGCCTCGACTTCGTCCCTTGTAATGACAGCTTTATCTGTAAGATCCTTCTCCTTGATGTTGGTGCTCCTCAACGCGTGCCGCGATCCATTCGTACGCACTCGCCTCTTATAGGCATTCGCGTTTTGCTACAAGCTCACGTTCCTCGCCCAGTAATGTGATGGACTGAAGGCTTCCGTTGACGCTTCATCCTCTGTTATCGTTCTCTATTTTTTATTTTTCTGTAGTTGCTCAAACTCTGATTTTTTTTTATCTCTGCAGTATCTCATTTCATCTTACGAGAGAAGAAAACGTCCGGCGAAACACACGGGCACGTGCCAGGAATGATTGATGACCCCGCTGGCTTTTTTTCTCGTTCAGAATTTGATCTTTAAAGCAGTGTAATGGTGGAGTAAGAAGATGCCAAGGAAGAAGAGAGCGCGGGATTTTTCCAGCCTCGATGAATTCCTTTGGTGATAGTGGCATCAGGCTTAGGCGGACACAAAAAAAATTTTTTGAAAGCAATATTCACAATGAAGTGAGACATTTATCGCAAATTATTGCTGTATTTATAAAAATTAGGACATAAAACTTTGGCAAAAGACAACAGGGCCTCCACTTGTAAATAACTTCTTATCGCCGCCTACTCAATTATGTATACGATGCTTCAGTAACACTTTATAAAAAAAGCAAAAAAAAGATTGTAACTTGGCTCTGTATTGTAGGTCCTTACTTGCCGCGTATAGATGTCTTTAAAGAAAGGACGTCAACTCTTAAGAAGTCATCATACTCTCGCAGGATAGTCATGGGAAATGGAGCTATGCTGACTCTTTAAGAAGAGTCATAAGCATGGTGAGACAGTACTCACAGAAAAGTGTTTTGTTCTAGAGTTGTTCTTCGTGTTTCGCCGTGAAAGGGATGGTAGGTGTATAGGAAGCAAGTATCATTTCCAGGCTACGTTTTCCATGCCATTTAGCTGCTGCGCATAGGTAAAAGTAAGTCTGAATTCGGCCCGTCCACATTGATAATCAGGTTGCTCATATTTTTCACTGAATAAACATTGTTGAAGCACACGACCAACAAATGGAGTATGTCACTGATTCGGGAAAATACAAGGATATTAAAATGAAGAGACACGTAGCTCATCTTTCTTTTACAGGTGCCAGCAGAAAGGTACCTCCGGTAAATCAATACATCAATCAAATCCGTACATCACGAGTAATAGATGCTCAAGTGGAAATTAGTTTTTTTAATTTTATAATGCTCACAACTTTACATCCTCTCACTCCTCAGCAGAAGGGCAACTACTTCAACATTAAGTGCATTGCGCGTTCTATGCAGCTTATCACCAGTTCATCATATGCGCCTTCGATAAACATACTAGTTGCTAGTGCATTTTTCTTAAGATAAGCGCAATGGAATCAGACCCCGAATACGTATTCGCTCTTACCATTTGCTCATTTACCCATGGAATGCCGCCATCATCCCTTCTACCATATTTCCTTCATTGTTCATTAATGCAACCATCGGAAGTGACGTCAGTGCGAGGAAGGGAACGTCATCACGTGAATACATTCATAACGGTGCCATAAGACATCACGCGTTATCCAAATTTACAACAACACAATGAATTCGTAAAGTTACTACGACTTCGCATGACCATGTGATCGCATGACATCATTGCTTTGTCAAAGCTTGTCTGATACACTGCAAAACAACATGAGTGCAAAAAGCTTCCAACGCTTTCAATCCCTGGTGCAGTGCAAAAGAGCGTCAAGTGCAGTGAGATATATCAAGGAAGTGTGTGTGTGTGGGGGGGGGGGAGAATTAAAAGATATAACTGACTGAAGAAAAAGCAAAAAAGACGGTGGCTTCGCCTTCGTCATCTTACGCAAATTCACAGGGGCCACGAGACTACTTTAACCGACAGCCCTAATCTATTCCAAGCGCACAAAAATCTCTGCGCCATGACAACGTTAGCATGTGTTGCCTAGAAACCAGTTACACAGCTGTGTGCCTGTTTCACTAGCTCATACCTTGCTTGCACTGCTCCGCTACCCGGCCGCCTGCCTGGACAATGCGCGCGACTACTCGGTGGTCTCGCCCGACCTCACGTCACGGTGAACTGCGCATGTGCTCCTTCACATACTTGTGGAGGTCGAAGATTGTTCGCATCCCTGTACGAAAGCCACTTACGGGAAATTGCATCGTGCTGCCAATATGGACTGAACCGGTTGAAGTAGTGCACGATATAGTACGGCCGAAACGACTGTACTGGACTCGACTGGAACTTAGCGTTACTTGATAGTACTTCGTGTAACTTAGCGTTAACGCGATCCCTTTCCCGACATCAAGCCCCCCCGCTGCCAGTTTGCTACAAAGTTTCTTTGTTTATTTTTTCTTATATCGATTGATAGAGGTTACGGACACCGATGGCGGCGGACAACAACGGTGCATGGGACCCTTATTGTGATCTCATAACAGCTTTCGCAGTTAAATATCACGCACCCGGACTCACACCGACTCAAACACATGGTATGATCAGAGTGACTTGGCCGACTTATGGGAATGAGAGCTCAGCTTTATTTTCCTGTGCTCTTATTTTTCCTCTTCCTTCTGCTTTGCAGTCGAGCTCTCAACCATGTTTTAGTGATCGAATGGTGAACTTCTCATCCAGTGTTAGGATGAATAAGACAAGCATTTATAATCACGAGCAGTCGTTTATGTACCATCAATTGTAGGAAACGTAATGACACGTTGTATCACATGATTCTTAAAGTTATATACTTTCAAGCAACAACCTGCCTGGCACATTTGGAGGATTATTAAAAAAGCATGCAATGAAGGAATGATGATGTCTGTTATTTCATTCAGTACGGTAGACAATAATCCTGACAATGTCTGCATACGTCGAACAAACTGAAATTGGTGGTTCTTTTGTAATGAACCATTAGACGTCGCTTTGAAGAGGTATGACGATCTCTAGCAAAGGGGAAAAATATCGTTAAAAATTTGTCATTTGTGTAAAATGCAGAAAACTATCCGTGTGCGCAAAGTTTGACTTGTATAACAAGTGTTCTCAATAAAGTTCTGTTCGTGTTTAGCCTTACGAAAGAGCCCAGTTATTTATTCATTTATTTATTCATTTAGTTATTTATTTATTTTACCTGAGATGCTTGCTCTGCCGATCGCTTCGCGGTCGGGACGAGAATGAATTTTTTTCTTCGCATTCTCTGTTTGCATTTGTCTTCTCTTTAATTCCTTCTTTCCCAAATCAATTGTTGCTAATGTTTTATATCAAAACGTTATTTAGGAGGCATCAAGTGATCTGGAGACAAGCACTCCCAGACCCACATAAATTTTAGGCAATAAGACCCACTGTGAACAAACGTAGTGGGGCAATCACTAGCTTCATTTCCAGCTATAACAACATACAAAGTCATTCGATGTGCAATGAAGGATGCCCTTCAAAAAACTGTTTTTCTGCCGCATTCTACGCTGCCACGTACAGTTGGTGACAAATTTCCGGTCTTCTAAGGGCTTCGCGTTTGCCGGTTAGATGTCGACGGTTTGTGCAGAAATAATACAGTGCAAGCCTTACATGCCCAAAAGGCGACAATCGGTGGCGTCCACGTGAGTGATGCCAAAAAGATCATCATACGTGATGATGTCGCAGTTTTCTAAGCATTATGACTTCAAAACAACGATACGTGGACTCCCGGAGGGGGACCCCATGTAATGACGTCATCGAATGACATCGTCACTATGTTGAATGATATGTGGGGTTTAACGTCCCAAAACCACCATATGATTATGAGAGACGCCGTAGCGGGGGGCTCTGGAAATTTAGACCACCTGGGGTTCTTTAACGTGCACCCAAATCTGAGTACACGGGCCTACAACATTTCCGCCTCCATCGGAAATAAGCAGCCGCCACAGCCGGGATTCGATCCCACGACATGCGGGTCAGCAGCCGAGTACCTTAGCCACTAGACCACCGCGGCGGGGCCATCGTCACTGTGGTAAAGGTGGTCTGATCCAAGAGAAACGCAAAACCACATGAATAGCAGCAAGCTTTATGGAGACAGGGGGGGGGGGAGGGGACGGTGTCACTTTTTTTGAGCTTTAAGTATATTGGTTGACGCCTGCGAGGGATCTTAGGCCAATGGTCTTAGAAAAAAATTCATGAAACACCACGTGAGACATTTACTGCAAGAAGACATGCAACAATTACCTAGTTCAAAGAAGAAATAGCGAAATTTGCCATATGCGAAAAGGTATTCTCAAAAATGCAACTTTCCTGCATGCCAATAAGGGATAATCAGGCACTCCTAGTCAAGTAAGGACCTGGCATGTGAACGTAGATAAACCGAATCTGTATAGGCCATACACGAACAATAAAATTGAAAGAACTCGCTCTGGAGTACATCAGCAATCCAATGTAGCACTCGCCGTGCCGTATAGACTTTATTGGGACACATCGCCTTGTTTTGTATAGCTTCGACACTTGCGCATCCATTCAGCTTCTTTAAGAGCTCACCAGGGAGCTTTTAGACCTACTGCTGTCTCCACTGCATACAGTAATTAAACTCGCCGAAGACAAGGAGAACGGGGAAAAGACAGCCGGCACAGAAGAGCACGTGCGTTAATAAGCGAACAAAAAAAAAGCAGATTCTTGCTTTTCATTCTCAACAAACGCAGTCGTCTTGGTCTTGTTTTTGCGACATGGCGATGTGACCAGGATAGCAGCTTCTCCTCTTCCTACTGACAACAGAATACTAGGATGAAGGACTGGTCACAGAAGACGGGCGCATAACAGGCCCCAGTGTGAACTGACGGCAGCGAGACGGGACATCGCCAGCTGAGAGAGGCACAGATATGGAATACGTCACAGCCATGGATGAAGAGTCGGCACTGAAATCTGCAAGCGATCAGCTGTTTCCCTGATAATTAAAAATGAGCAGGGAAGATATCCTTAAGAAAAAAAAAACCGCTAAGAGCGCGGATAACCAACCTAGTGGGCGAATCATAAAACAAGATTCAGAAGAATCAAGACCATATGGCAATAGCGCTGCTAGCTTGCAGATAAGAGGCATCGCCGACATGTTAAAAAGGTTTACGAACAGATGGAACAGTTTTTAACGCCGGAAACAACCGAGTACGAGTTTTCGAGGACCTCTGAGTACGAACTGAAGTTCATTAGCACTCTGCATAACAAAAATGCGTACCTTCACAAACAAGAACAGCGCGAGCTAGTGAAGGATAAATCACCTCTAATGACAATGCCAAGCAAGCGCTGAAAGCAAATGCGGCAAAGCTACCAAATGTATAAATAATGAAGTTTGGTGGTGAAAGGAAGAAGTGTCAGAGAGTCTGACATTAATTTCAATTGGCTGTTCACGTCAGAATAGAATTGAACGAGAACCAAAAGTTCGCGTGCCTTTTTCGATCACTAACCGGAGAAGTAGTAGATACCATAGAGCGACTACAATATTGAGACAGCGACTACGTGAAGTCTATCGACATGCTTTAGCAGCGATACGAGAAAGACGAAGTGTTTGTAAACATGCACACGAAACAGCTAACCCGAGTATAGTAGCAAGCTGCAATGACCATGGAGACTTAAGAAAAATGTCAGACAAGGTAGAAGTCGACACATGTGGGCTGGATTCCTAAGGCGTGAAAATGAAGTCCTATGCATCGGTGCTACTGTCAGTGTTAACAGATGTCTACCTGCGTATATACGCATGGGGTATCTACGCAGATACGCTGGCCGGTATATCTTCAGGGCAAGATCTAATGCAGCTAAACATTATGAATAATTCTGAAGGGTTTGATGAAGTAAACAGAATATTAAGTTCAGAGCAAAGAGGAATTGGTCAAGCGAAAAGAAAGCCACGGAAACAAATTTCATAGTAGGCAACAGAAAAGAACGGTTAATTTTAAAAGCACCACAGAAAAGTTCTGCATATTCTGTGAGACTCACACTGACTATCCTGATCATTGTAGGAGGAATATGACGCATGAAAAAAAAACAAAAGTGAAGCCGAAAGCGTCAAGTAAGTGCTTCGTGGCACGAGGCCTCGCCATACCACCAAAATATGCAAGGTAAGCATAATATGCAAGATATGTGGAAAGTTTTACGCAACGTGTACGTGCCCGAGAAAAGAAGTTACAGCGCTTACATTGTAGGAACTTACATTATAAGAAAGAAATAGGTACTTAGGAATCCGAGTTTTGAGAAACTGAAGAAGGCAGAGACAGCGATAACAAAACTAGAGCAACGACAGATTCGGGAACATATTATACTCATCAAGAGCAATATGACTAGCACAACAAGAAGGCTTTTTGTGGTATCAAAATCTGAAGATGATCAAGGGCTAATGAGGCACAAGAGTCGTTTGTTTCAAACTGGACTGACCTACGACGAAAAATATCCGATTTTGCTATCAACGTGAACGGCCGCTGCAAAGCTGATAGTACGGCATGTGCATCAACTTAATTGCGTTACATGGGTGAATAAGTTCAAAACTTTCGCAGTTTAGAACGAAATATTGGATAGTACAAGCAAGGCCGCTGGTGAAGAAGGTAATTCGCGGATGTTTAATAGTATCAACAATTTGACGCTAAACCGATTCAGCAAGAAAAAACACCCCTGTCTGCTGACAGAGTCAGCGAGCGATAACAATTTGAAGTGACTGGTGTAAACTTAGCAGGAACAATGTTCATAAAAGACGCCATGAAAGGCACGACAAAACTACACATTACAGTATGTGTGTGTGCAACAAGAACCATAAATCTTGAAGTTGCCGAGAGCTGCAAAACAGAAGCATTCTAACATGCATTCAGAAAATTTACAGTGACAAGAGGCTTACGTCGCATCGCACAATATATAGCGACCACGCAAGAACATTTAAGAAAGTTAACAGAGAAATCAATCGTATCCTAAAAGACCCACAAGAAGAAAATCTCTAAATGAGTTAACCGAGGAGATCGCATAAAGTGTAAGTTTATCGCCCAACACGCACGTTGGTGGGGAGGCTTCTATGAAAGGATAAGCATGTAATCATCAATGAGCAAGGTCATTGGAAAGAGACTGCTAAACAGGGACTGCTAACCAGGATTTCGTTCGCATCGAACGCAGTCGTGTTGGTCTCATCTCGTTCCTGCGACATGCAGAGCAGCTAATTACTTCTTATCATGTTCCTGTTCTCACATCGTGGTCCTATTGTACCACAGAACTAGTTTTCATCTAGCCGCTTATGTTTCGAAGGGCTTCTTCGTGACGGTGAGTCACGAGACTTTTCTTCCTGAAGATAAATCACAAGACTTTGCAATAATAGAAAACATGAAGAACGATGGATTTCTTCAGCGTGGAGATCCAAGCTCAAAGTGGGGAGTATTCTACGTTTAATGTCTGTTCCTGTTTATTGCATGAAATTCCCATAGTGAAGTGAGCCGCAATAGTTTTGTGTTCGTATTTAAAACTTCAGTAAAAAGCTACTTCCTTTCTTACAGGATATAGCACGCAGGAGTAAAGTATGCATAAGAGGTAATCGTGAAACCCGTCATCACTATCGCTTAGTTATGATGGATGGTATTTACAAAGGCAGTCGGAGTGGTTGCGGCAGCATGCGCGTACTGGTGAGTTCGCTGCTGTAGACAAACATCGATGCAAAATTTATAGGCCAAAAAAGAAGAAAGCCTACATGTAGCGAACTAGTTGCTTCATCCCCACTACCCAAAGCATCAACGTGACAGATCACAAGATGTTGTGACAGGCGTGCCACGTCGGTTGGGAGTATAGATCCGTACGTGCAAGCAAGTAATTTTATATTGCTGAAGCCATAATGCATTATAGAGCTGAATAATGCCACACTTGCCTGTTTACGTTCGTCTATTGAGAACCGTGTGCACAAAGTTCACTCCTTCCGATCAATCAAACCCGACACCACCAAATGAAGGTTTCCACTCCACGTTACAGCTGAATCTAGCATAATTGTTATTATAAAACATTGCACATTTGCCGGATGCATAGGTTTCAAGCATTGAACACCTCAATAAGTCTCAAGTAACAGGTTGTACGTGAAGTGCTGCATCTCTACAGGAGACTCAGCGACAGGTTCTGTGAGACAAACTCGAGTGTCTTGATGCGAAATCACTGTCTGAGTTGAAAGATATTGGTACCTTGTCCCACGGTTTCTTTCATGCACAATGCCATGAGAGTCATAATGAATCACCTGAAGGCTAATAGACTTCACGAGCGTCTACGAACTATCACAGCGAGTTTTCGTGGTGTGTGTTTCCACTAACTTTTCATTGCTCTTTGTTTCTTTATTTCTTAGTTTTTTTCTTTCTTTCTTTCTATCATTACACCTCCCTCCCTCCCGTGTAGAGTAGCCAACCAAGCCAAGCTTATTTGACCTTCTCGCCTTTCTTCTTCGTTTCGCCCCCTCTCCCTCTCTTTCAAAAGGCGTCGCTAATGCCATGCACTATACAAAAGCGTCATTTGCATTGTTGAGGTCTGCGCTAATTGGTATAACTCCTAATAAATAACACTTTTGTGCATATGCGTGTGCGTCATCATGCGTGTTATTTGTGGGCATATGTGTGGTCAATGTAGTATATATTCTAGCCAGCAACCGAAAGGTGGAGTATCAAGCCAGGGCATGAATCAAACTAATATCTGTAGAGTAATCAATGAAAAATATCTATCTATCTATCTATCTATCTATCTATCTATCTATCTATCTATCTATCTATCTATCTATCTATCTATCTATCTATCTATCTATCTATCTATCTATCTATCTATCTATCTATCTGTCTGTCTGTCTGTCTGTCTGTCTGTCTGTCTGTCTGTCTGTCTGTCTGTCTGTCTGTCTGTCTGTCTGTCTGTCTGTCTGTCTGTCTGTCTGCCTATCTATCTATCTATCTATCTATCTATCTATCTATCTATCTATCTATCTATCTATCTATCTATCTATCTATCTATCTATCTATCTATCTATCTATCTATCTATCTATCTATCTATCTATCTATCTATCTATCTATCTATCTATCTATCTATCTATCTATCTATCTATCTATATGTTCACAAGCCAGCTCGGCTTATCGAGAAGTGCTAATCATGGTTTATTCGCCACTTTCTGCATACGACACGACTGTTACGCCATAACGTGTGACATCTGATTCGGCTGAGTTGAGCTCGTAGGGCCTAATCAAGCTATAGCGGACACAAACGACGATCGTCGTGTTTTCTTTATGTCCATCTTCTCTCCCCGAAACATGTCCGCATTATGCCAATGCGCGGCGCTGTTTTACGCCCAAGAGACAGGAAATTAGTTTCCACCCACTCTCCTTCCTCTGGTCTTCTCCCCGCGCAGATTGTAAGTTCTAGTTTACGCACGTGTGCTGCCCGTCGGAACACCAATCGCCTCCAGGCGAGCCTGACTTGATAATTTGGCCTGGTCGACGTCAGTGTCCGGAAGCTTTAACTCAATTACCCAGGACGAAGATGGAATGATAACAACATGACGACATGAACCCGCCTATCCTCTCTAACCCATTCATTTTTTTGCTATTTAAATTAATCTCTTTTCGCATACGGATCCAGTCTCGGGAGCTATGGCTGCAGTAATACGCGAGTGGAGATTGTCATCGCCTCTTTCGCCGAAGTGCGTCATTGTAAACATTGTACGTCGCCATTGAAGAACTCTCTTTATAAAAATGCCTGCGATTTCAGTGGATACAAGGATTTGCTTTTGTGACACAACGTTGAATCGAGCTGCATAAAGATGGCCAAGTCAGCTCTTGAAAACATTGATTGAAAAGTGCGTACTTCAATACAGAACAGTTCATGGGCTGTCTCAGAGGGCTGTGGTGTTTAGTTTTATTCAGACGCGTTCATTTACATCCAAGTGCCAATCGATGCCACTATAGGGCGCTGGCTAACTCTGAGAATTTCATTTAAAATACTACTTTATATGCCACTCGTTTATTTATCTTTTCCAACACGCACAATATGACAACTGTGCTTCTTTTGCACAGTGAAATACCTTTATACACACGTCACATATCGATTTATTGACTTTATGAGCTCAGACTCGGGCCATAAAAGATGATAATTTATTTGTATGGCACAAAAGCAGCAGCCGAGGTGCCACGTAGGTTTTGTTCCTTTAGGGTTTCCCAGCAGTACATATAACTTTAGTGGACGTATCTGTGGGAAAAGTGGTATTAGCCTAATACAACTGAGTGAACAAAAAGTATCCTAGGACACTCGTGTTATACACCAGAAAACAGCTAACTCCGTGGTTGCTACCATATTGAAAAGCGCGTAGCGCCATCTGTTGCAAGTGAAGCGAAGCAATACTCTTAACTGCCACGCGAGGAGACGCTCTGCAAATCAAACGCGAAACTTCAAAACCCGAGTGCGGCTGTAATCACGTTTCGCGCTGTTCCTGAGCTGGAATTTTATGCTGATTTTTCATAAAACGTCGAGAAGACATTTCTCGACAGTCCAGAATGTCTGCAGCACATGCATTGCATACTGCAGAAACAACTTCATCAGGTGCGTATTATCCGACTGAAAGAAACGCGAACAGCGTTAACTAAAGCGTGCCTTGGCTGTGACAAGGCAGAATTTTCGCCGTAACCCAGCGTCAACGTAGCGCTAGAATCTGGCGCCAACTTACGCTCATGCACCTCATGTGTATCAATTGACAGTCTTGTCGGGCACTCGGAACACACACGTGCTGCAAAAGTGCTAGCCAGAACAAGATTTTTAAAATGCTACGGTGACGCCTGCCGAAAGCACTTGTAGATTCGCTTAGTGACAGTCAAGGCATGTCACAGTTCGACCGAGTCGAAACCAATGCTTTCCGCACCGTTCACCTCTCTTTTCATCGCGATAGTAGGCCATTACAGTTGTACAAAACATGGGCGGCCCGTGCATCCCCGCGTGAGTCATAATACGTAGATCGTATTATTGACATGTGGCCAACGAAAGAGTACGGCAATAGTTTTGTGCCGCATACCACAGGCATACTGCACGCAAATCGCTGCTGTAAAGTGGAACAGCTTGAGTCATGCTTGAATAAACGCAAAAAGTATACTTACTCGCACACTTCACTGGGCTCGTAGTTTTTCCTGCCGATTGTGATTATATCCTGTAGGGTGGCCGAGCTCAGCATCTTTCGTTCTGGACGGAAATCTCTGCAATCGCAAAACATCGCACCGGCACGATTCTTGCTATGCGCTGGGAACTTCACAGGCAGTGCTCAGCAATTTCTTCTCTTGAGCTGGTCGTTGTCGCATCAGATGACAGCGCAGTGGTATCCAGATGACATTTTGTGAGCGGGCACAGCCTTAACAGACGCTTTTTTGCATTTAAAACTCCCAGAGCCACTGCATGCCATGCTAGTGAGGCGTGCCTTGGCAGTTGCAAACAAATTATGGCGTCTCTGGGAGCGAGGGTATACCGCCAAAAGCGCCCGGGTGAGAAATAGGCGTGCTCTCGTCTATACCACTGTAATATTACAATTTGACGTTGTTGTTCCTTTTATTTCAGACCTTCATGTTTTGAGCGACTCTGTCGTCATTGTGCTAAATGTTCAGATACTTTCAGAGGTCCTACTATCTGATAAATTGAGAGCGGAGGAGCTCTGGACGAACTCCGGTGAAATGCTGAAGTGAAGTATCGGAAGTGGAATACAGTGTATGTTTATTTTACCTTGAAAACACGATGATACTTGAAGGTCACTACACGGAAATAATATAAAAAACCATGATGAGTCAAACTTGTATTCCATCAGACAAAACAATAATCAATGAAACAGGCTGAAACATTGCTTGACGAAAGCATCGTCAAACCAGTCACAGTCAACCAAGAGAATCTCCTTAACGCATCATATACTACGTGGCATAAGCGTAGAAACGCGCCAGGCGTCGAAAAAATTGAATTGAGCACTGAGTAGGTGTTTTAAAAGCCCGCCTATTACAAGGCGCTCAGAATCAACATCAGCAGCAGAATTATCACTAAACTGAACATCTGCGTAGGTTCCCGTGTTGTGGACGCGTGCCCTTTGCTGATAAGCAAAAGGGAAAAAAATTATGGCTTAGTGGGCACTTAGAAACTGTGCTTGCAATAGGCATTCTTTAATGATTGATTGATATGTGGAGTTTAACGTCCCAAAACCCCCATATTATTATGAGAGACGCAGTAGTAAAGGGCTCTGGAGATTTCGACCACCTGGTGTTCTTTAACGTGCACCCAAATCTTAGCACACCGGCCTACAACATGTCCGTCTCCATCTAAATTGCAGCCACCACAGCCGGGATTTTATCCCACTACCTGCGGGACATTGATATTTTGAAATGGCTGATGACACACGCACACTTGTCCGTTTCCTTAAGGTACTACTGAAGCATGCACCGAGAACCTTAGCCAAGTCGCTCGTAGAATTTTGCCGTGAGTTGGGGCGTTTTCAGATACGAGGCAGCTTATGGCAAAGCTCAATCCGGTGTACACAACCACCCTTACTGCGCATGCGCAACAGCTGGCCAAAGCACTGCTAGAACGTGCTCACGCGCTAGTGCGTCGTGGCCTGCAAAGACGCTGGATGAGAGGCTGTGGACTCTCTCCCTAAGACACTCTCAGCAATTATTCGATGGCGTCGGGAAACGAGATTCTGCAGGCGCATGATAAGCCAACGCGTGGTATCCTAGTGAGCACGCGCCTGCATGCGCTAGTTCGTTCGGTCCTGTGCGTAAGTGGCTGTTATTAAAAGTTGCACCTGGGCAAGTTCATATTGCAAAGGTAAACTGGTGTTTTCCCAGACGGAGCGCTGCCTATTGGTAGCGTCGTTCTTGCCATTCAACTGTGACTGCTGCTTTGGGCGATAAACGTTCATGCGTGCAGAGTGTGCGCCTACCTGAGCGCCCAAAGCGCTTCTGAAGAGTGGGCGTTGGCTTGCACTAGATCTGCACGAAATTTAATTTGCATGACAAAGTAGGTCTGAATTAGTTTGAAGCAGTGCAGACATGCCACTCACTTAATTGCCCAAGAAGCGCAAACGGAAAAAGACTAATACAAAAGCCTACCAGCAAGCGGCAGGCGGAGATAGGAAAGGTGAGCAAAGCTTTCAGGAAGGAGTTTTCATCAAGCCTCGGTGTCGTGATGCGCGGAACAAAAGGAACAAGGCTGGATGTGGCAATTAGGGGGGGGGGGGATTCAACTGCCGAGACGTGTTTAAAAAGGGGACGTGCGCTCTTAAGACATCGAAGTTCCCAAACTATGTGCGCCAATCTATCTCTCTCTCTTTTTTTCAGCCTTTCTCACTCTCAGCACGGCGACTAATTGTGTTGGTGCTCCACCCTATGGTTAGCCGAGACCAAGCGTATGCATTAGTACGGAAGAACTTAAAGGCGTTCGCTTCCTGCCACGAAGGCTATGGAGTTGCTTCGCCTGTGCACCACCTCTGCTGCACTATGGCTTGCCCGCAGCAAAGCTTCCTACCTGCGCGCGTGAGTGCACGGAGTAATGGCACGGACTCGTTGTGCGGGGGCACTTTTGCCCTAGGGACGATGGCTACCCACATGTATGCATTGATAAGGATAATATAGATAAGAATCATACGAAACCACTGGTCACAGGCTACCCCGACAGCGGCTATCTCACAGCCCCTTAGCTAAGTGCATCATCATTTCATACCAGCCTGTTCAGTGCATTGTGCAATGAATCTTTCACTTCCTTGTGCGCCAGAAGTTTATGGGGAGTCATAAATGGCAATGTATTGCCTAACTTATTCGCCAGCGTCACATATATTTGGATCAAACCTTAGCGTTGTTTGTTTGATCTCGGTGAGATTAAACAAATAATGCTATCCTCTCTCCAACCACTCGATAGCATTTCCAAATAGAATTGCACATCAAGCGCAAATGGCGCAAAAAGTATCCTTGAGCCCTTACGATATGCCGTATGCGAATTAGACGCTTAATATTTTTTTCTTTTCATTGTAGTGGATAATTCACAGCGGCCTTGGGCTGTTCAGCACAGCATCCAAGATCCTATCGATTGACCTCACAGCCGAGTAGCAATGGGGGCGAAACGCAACATATGCGCATCTGAACTATTGGATCGAGAATTCGGCTATATGACGTATAGAAGATTTGGTGCACTTTCTGTGTTCGGCTTCGTTGTGCAACACAATTTGACTCCGTCATGAACATTCTCATCGGTGGGCTCACGGAAATCGGAGTAAATTTTTATGTAATTCTCCCTTTTTATGCTGCTCGCTCTCCCGTTCAGTAGTGCATGACAGCCAACCAGGCATAAACCAGTCTAGCTCTTGCTCAATCTTTGCAAAAAACATTCCCAAACAAAAACATTCTCTTTTATTCAATTCCAATAATCAAATCTATAACTGCTGTGAAATCCGCTTACCTCAACAATTATGTCACGCATATCTGAATGTTTTTTATATTATGCTGACATAAACATTACTACGACTTCTATTCACTCTATATGAAGTTGTAGCTTTGTAGTCCTGGAATTATGGTTGGCTTGCGGGGTTTACCTTCCCAAAAGCAAACCAGGCAACAAGTAGGCAGGTCACTGAAAGTGGTGACGTTCAGTACGCCAGCTATGAATGTCTCACAAGTCACTTATTCAAGATTCTAGAGCTTGCTGAAAGAATAACGGCCGTTATTCTTGGCGGGGTGGCTCTCTAGACTCATGCACTGTTCCTAGCCCCCTGTCTCGTATTGCCTTGTCGGCTCGAAAACAACTATTTACTACTTAATTTCCACTATTGTTACTGGATGACTCAAGGATTCACTTTTTCATGATATTTATTCACACGAGGGGGTAAAAAAATGAAGCGCTAACACTAAGTAATAGTGAACAGGGCCTTCACTTGGCAGGCGGGGATCAAAAAAGGGAGTCCCCTCCTCGTATAGTTGTGCACAAGCGCGCCAACCACTCTCTTCAATTTCGCCTTGTGGTTGGATCGTTATTTATCGACTTCGCACCAGCAGACCAAAGTGCACGGCGTGTCATATATACAACGATTTACCGGTCATAATCTTTGCCTCCCCGCGCATATTTCACAACCCCAGACCACTTTATCGCCTGCTCCTCGCTGCTGCCCCTGCAGTTTCTCCCCAAGTTTTGTCCTTCACAACTTATCCGCCATTCGTGTCCTTCTGTCCTTCCCTCTTACCCAAATCTGCACGCCCAGCGTCTACAAAGCCAAGCTTGGCCACTTTCCAGTTATTATTTAGGTGCCACCGTGGTCGTGTTGACGTCGATGAGTGCTGGCAACGGCGTCACGGCTCTTGGTGCATCCTTGTCAGGGAGCGCCACCGCCATTCTGACCACGCAGTAAAATTCTTGCACCCAACTGGGTTGTTCCCCGCCTCCCTTCTCTGGCGGGTTTCCGCAATGTCGAAATGGCGACGCCTGCTGAGTCGTATCTTTCGTCACTTTCACTTCTCTCCCCACTCTTTCTTTCTTTCTTTCTTTCTTTCTTTCTTTCTTTCTTTCTTTCTTTCTTTCTTTCTTTCTTTCTTTCTTTCTTTCTTTCTTTCTTTCTTTCTTTCTTTCTTTCTTTCTTTCTTTCTTTCTTTCTTTCTTCCTTTCTTTGTTTTTCTTTTTCTCTTTCTTCTTTCTTTCTTTTCTTTCTTTATTTCTTTCTTTCAAACGGCTTGACTGTTAGAAGAACCAGTGTGTCTTGTTTCGCACACATTGAATAGCTTAGCCATGAGCGCGGTAACATAGATCTCCAGCTTAATTTTCATCACCTTGGTTTCCTAAACGTCCAATACACAAAACTCGGTCCATGATTGTGAGCCATTTCCCCCCGCATGGGGAATGCGATAGCTAGAATTAAACAAGCGACATCTGGCTTTGTCTACCGACTGGTCGCGACCAGTTCCGTTGCCGCTGCTTGTGATCAAAGGTACGACGTTACGTTAGTTTTATTATCTAGCTATCATTGAACCCGCCCGGTGTTCTTCCCTATTTTGTCGATCCCGCATAATGGCTATAAAACAAAAAGCGACAAGAACATAGTTGCGGAGTGCCGCACAATCCCCTAAATTAAAGCAGTTCTGCACCCCCCCCCCCTTTTCCTCTGAGCCAAAATACCACGGTTGCCACAGCCATGAGCATACGTAATCATCATGTGTCCGGTGCACGCTTATTAGGAGCACGACGGGGGTGAGCCACAGCACTGGAGAAGCCGAATGCACGGCTCTGTTATGGTGGGATTGGTAAATTCGGCCTCTAATATTGAGGTTATCTCAATCTGATGAAGCCCGATAATCTGGCTTATCGAGCCGGTAAATCCACCAGCCATATTACTCAGGGCTTACGAGAAGATGAACGGAGAATGGAGAAACATCTGGGAGAGTGTGGTTGTTTTTTTTTTTTTGCCTCTCGTTTCGCCATGCAATCGTATCAGGAATAATACGCGAATCACTCAACCCCACAGTGTTTGCTTTCAGTGATGTACTGCACCGGCAAGAGCTCTAAAGGAAGGCGGATACAGATTAATTTATATCCCTCGCCTCTTTCTTCGTTTTCTACATGGTACTACGTGATGGATACACTGAGCGAGAAAAAGAAAAGATGCAAGTAAAACGGAAACGAAAGGACGCCGAATAAAAGAAATAAATTGACAGGCCTGCACAGAACATGCGCAGCATAGTCACAGCAAAAGCTGGAACAGTGTCCTTTCCAGAGCCCCTCGTAGATTATCTTGGCGCAACTAATACAGGTACACATGCAAGATACCTACGTCGCTGTAAACCACTGTAACCTTCAGGAAGTAGGGAAGCACCCATTATGCCCCTGCTCGTTATTAGGCGGATAAACGAGGGTGCTCGCTACGCGTATGCAAGGCATGTATGTGCATGTTGTGCTGCGGCTGATGACAGTGAAGAATTATGGCAGAGTCTTTTATAGTGGCTTGGAAGCGTTGATTGGCCCAATCGTTGTGCAATTCGCATTGTGTGACGCCTGATTGACATTTTACTCTTTTACGATGTTATATATGTTGCGCAATACGCGTTTTGTGACGTCTAGCTGTTATGTTAATCTTTTACGATGGTATATTATAGAGGTCAACACGGTTCCTTGCTTGACATGACAGGTGAGCAGGTGTGACAGATGTGCAGATGTGCAGTTTCACGAAAAATCACAGCTCTTTGAAGGCCACGCAGAAGTCTCGGGCTCAAATCAACCTCCACAAATTTTTCTAATAACAATTTGTTTTGAATTCTCGCGATAGCGTAGCTTTTAAGAAACCAGCGTTGGCAGCGTGTAACTACACGGCCTAAATTGGTGAATGTTGTGACCTCAATATAGCTTTCATTGCATTATATTAAAGGCGTCGAGCACCACCACTGTCCCCAGAGTCATGGGCAAAAGGTGAGAGTGGCTGCTTACCGATGCCTTGGTAGGTGGTGGGGGGAAGCAGATAATAGCAACTACCCTCAGGGGTATCCATTGACCAGGTTGACGCCATTGCTCGGTATTTAAAAGTGGTGTTGAAGTCATGGAACCTGACCCGCTGTCAGATATACTCATGCTTGATTGACAATCACAGTCGGTAAGAGTGACTGACGTTCTCAGACTTTTTTTTTATTTTTTCCCAATTGTGTGCGAAAGTGGTTACATACACTGGCGCCAGCGTCGGAGGTGGCAACGGTGTACAGAAACCCCACTTCCCTTGTCATTGTCATCTAATGAAATATTTCGTTGTAAAAAAAACAACATAAAGAAGTCTGCTTGTATGCCCGTTTGCGCTATCATAAACAGAAACACAACAGAGTTGGTGATTTGTAGGATGCGCAGAGTTCGAGCGCTTTTAAACGGTCGTCGTTTCACTACTCTCTCCTGGGATTTTGGTATATAGCTGTCTTTGTACGGGGCACCTATGTGTACGTGAAGGTTGAGGCGGGGACTAAGAGGAGAGATGGCTATGGGTGTCAGTTATATCCAGTAAAAATCGCAACGAGGGAGCTACCAGCGCTCTCATCCACCAAAGCGAGACGTGAGACGTTGACTCGTTCAAGAAGGCATGTATTAGCTTGGCCGAATTCGAGGCATTCGATGTTGTTACAGTGGCATTTCAAAACACAGTTTGGAAGCATGAGTATGGCTAAGAAGCGAAGGATATGATTTCCAGTAGAGTAAACTGAGAGCTGTAATCATGGGGATCTGGAAGTGTTTTCTAGGAAAACATACATCGGGTTCAGGAGCACAAGCTGCAGACATGGCCTTTTCTGTTTAGTGGGGTGGATCGAAACGCAATGTTCCTCCGTCACACAGAGAAGTGTGCTCAGAACTGCAGCAAGTGATTTTGTACGCAGGGCTAATAAACTGTACAATATGTGAGATAAGCGAACGTAGCACAAGGAAGCTAAGGAGGCAGAAAAAATGTGCCCGTACATTCACCCTCACGCCAATACAATCATGCCTCTGTCATATAATATTACCGATGACTTGTAACGATTGATTGACTACCTCAAAAACCTACGTGTTAGCGCACTTCTAACGCGGGAGCCTAAGATTCAAAAGTTTAGCAAGATGTCGAGAAAAAGCGGTTGACATTTAACACGTGGTTGCCAGATACGTATCGTGACTCTGTGAAAACAATTTAAAGAATAACAAAATGTGGATGAAAAATTGGCCCCGTATGTGCATTTATTCTGCAAATATCGTCAAAAGATAATAGTCGTGTGTGGAGAGAGTGAACAAAGCATTTATTTGATGTTCTGCTCAAGAAAATTGGTGAATGGTATTCTGGGGGCGCTGCGTTAGAGTGCCTCGAGCGTGCAGCGGAGGTGAACGAGCGCATCAAGTCACGTCACACATGAGACATGACTTCCATATGGCAGTTTTTTTTTAAATATAAAGCGCGTGACTCCAAGACGGCTGTGCGCGCCCGCCTCAGAGGTGATAAGGTGTAGAACACAAGGCGACGGGTAGGTACAACCACCGTCTCGTTTTAGCAAAGCGTTGAAAACACTCGTCATTCCGTGCAAGCGTTGGATGGTCAGCGCAGCGTGATAAGCGCTACGGTCTTTAAAATTACTTATGTATGCCTTTTCTTGTAAAAGGCACACATGCAGAATACGTGCGTGTTGTTATGGTGCCCCAGACACGTGCAATAATTGATTTCTAATCGACAATTGCACAAGTATGAACGCTGAATCTTGAGCAACATAGGTGGGCACTGCGGATGGGGTCGGCTGTTTCAAACACCCAAATCTGTTAAGAGTGGACTAACATACAAATGTACAGACAGACAGACAGACAGACAGACAGACAGACAGACAGACAGACAGACAGACAGACAGACCAAAATTTTTGCGTCGAAGGTCCCCAAGAAAGACTATCGTCTTTAAAACATGCGACTGAAAACGTTAATTAACGCATGACCAGGCCAGTAGATCCATGACAGGAAATGTGCACAGCCGCTGAAACCAAGTTGTTCTAGTGTGTGCGACAAAAACTTTGGTATTTACTATTAACCTAGCTGAACAACTCAGTCCTCCTCGAGACGCTTCTTCGAAAGCAAGAAAAAAAAAACACGCCGAATAGGCAGCTATTTCCTTATTGTTTTGCGTGGAATCGTCTCCCACAAAATGTAGCATATGCCAAAACTATTTTTATGGCCATCTAAACACTAAGTGTGCTGTTTGGTTTCAAACACATTGTGATTGCGCATTCCATATATGCCATTTCATGTTAAAAATTAGGGTATCGTTCAATTGAAGTGAGAGAAAAAATTTACAGAAAAGAGACAGGTCTCGTTTGAATAACATGATAAAAAAATGAAATTTATTCGCATAAGCAAAGAAAATGCGACTAATGTGTTTAAACTCTAGTGGCTAAGGTACTCGGCTGCTGACGTGCAGGTCGCGGGATCTAATCCCGGCTGCGGCAGCTGCATTTCCGATGGAGGCGGAAATTTTGTAGGCCCGTGTACTTAGATTGGGGTGCATGTTAAAGAGCCCCAGGTGGCCTGAATTTCCGGAGCCCTCCACTACGGTGTCTCTCATAACTATATGGTGGTTTCGGGACGTTAAACCCCAATATCGATTAATAATGTGTTTTGACTAATACTGTACGCAACAAGTAGCTGGTCCAACGTAGAAGACATACAAAAGTTAGCAGTGCAATCATCCTAGTGATCATGCCGAACAAGCTATTGTACGTGAACATGAACAAGTTTTATGTTAAAATTTCTGTAGAAGAAATATCATTGTCGAAGAGATAAGCGTCAAATGCCATTCATCTACGACACGGGAACGCCACGACAGTTATAGTAGCGCAAGGCGGGAAACTATAATCCTCACAGCGAAAAAGAAGAACCAAGTGCGACTTTCCTTCCACCGACTTTCTTGGTTTCTCTCGGTTGTGTTACCTGCGGCTTCTTCGTACTTCCAGCAGTGTTATCGGCGCTCTTTTGATTTTTGTTGTTGTTGATTGTTGTTGTTGTTGATTGTTGTTGTTGTTGATTGTTGTTGTTTGTTGGTTGTTGTTGTTGTTGTTGTTGTTGTTGTTGTTGTTGTTGTTGTTTGTCTTGGCTTCTCCTGGTTGCGTTTCTCGCACCTCGCCCCATTGTACCCCGCCACGGTGGTGTAATGGCTGAGGTATGCGGCTGCTGAACCGCAGGTCATGGGATGGAATCCCGGCTGCGGCGGCTACGTTTTCGATGGAGGCAAAAATGCTGTAGGCCCGTGTGTTCAAATTTGGGTGCACGTTAAAGGACCCCAGGAAGTCGAAGTTTCCAGGGCCCTCCACTACAGCGTCTCTCATAATCATATGGTGGTTCGGGGACGTTAAACCCCACATATCAGTCATCAATCAAATCGTTATATTGTATATAGGCGTATCATCTGTTTAGAGCTCTTCGTTGTCGCTTGCGGGGCAATGTTGCCGTCCTTAGAAGAACCAAAATTTTTTTTCTGAGCATGGTTTTGGTGAAGAAAGAATGCTAATGAAAAAAAGAATGGGAGCAGAAGAGTAAACGCTGACTAAAGGTGCAAGGTTTCACAACATTTCCACGAATTCTTCGATGTAATCAGCTGCGAATTACGATGACTGGTTGCAATGGCTGCTTTCGCCCTTCGCTGCCTAACTTGTCCTTAATCACCAAGGCAGTGTGCGACAGTATCTTTTACACTGCTTACTTTTATAATGCCCTTTGGAGACATAGTGAGTTTGAAAATAAAAGCAACATATATGGAAATCTTTGTTGGCAAGTGCAAAAGTATTCGACGCGTTTTCTGTTTTGCTCTCTCGTTACTCTTTTTCCTACCTCTCTTTTTCCCCTCAGCCCTTCACCAATGCAGTGTTGCAAACTTAAAAAAATCCACGCATCTCCACGAAGCGAATGGTGACTAGTGGAGGAAGTCATGGATTTTTCTACAATAGTTTCTAGACAAAACCTTGGCACTGGTGACTATGAGAACCGCAACGCATGGCACTCAACTTGCATGGAAATGATGGGTAGTGCAAAAATTTGGCTGGTTTTCATTCTTTCGGGTACGTGTGGCTTCACGTTGCCTGGAGCTGTTTTGTCGCAAAATAAAAACCAACAACTCTTACGCAGTTTCACTTTGTCACATTAACCTTTCAGATTCACCAGTTCGAATCGGCTCTCGAAGTACGAAGTGATCCATTTATTTATTTTTCAATAAAATAAAAAACACCTGGATAAACAAAGCCGCAAGTGCGTTCAAAGCCACAAGCATGATGATTAGGCAAGTTTGTCTACTGCCCATAATTTACACGGTGGCTGAACGACAGCAGCACCAGAGTCCCCTGCCCGCTAGTTAATTTTTGGGAATCTTGATTTACGAAGCTAGGTCCTAAGTAACATAATATCTGTGTTGCAGTCACCGACTAGTATAAAGGACGGACAGATGTTGAACGGATTGAGAGATTAATGGACGGACGCGCAGATGAATATGTATTGTGCTGCTATACTCTTCATTGATATATGTACATATAAAGTTGGTTTTTCAAACAGATCCTTTCGTTGTGTTCAGTATCGGTTTCGGCTATAGAGTACGGCACCCAGAGGAGCATTTTGAGGTTTCAAGGTGCTAAGGCCCTAATATTTATATTCCACTTGACATCTATCTATCTATCTATCTATCTATCTATCTATCTATCTATCTATCTATCTATCTATCTATCTATCTATCTATCTATCTATCTATCTATCTATCTATCTATCTATCTATCTATCTATCTATCTATCTATCTATCTATCTATCTATCTATCTATCTATCTATCTATCTATCTATCTATCTATCTATCTATCTATCTATCTATCTATCTATCTATCTATCTATCTATCTATCTATCTATCTATCTATCTATTCTATCTATCTATCTATCTATCTATCTATCTATCTATCTATCTATCTATCTATCTATCTATCTATCTATCTATCTATCTATCTATCTATCTATATATCTATCTATCTATCTATCTATTTATCTATCTATCTATCTATCTATCTATCTATCTATCTATCTATCTATCTATCTATCTATCTATCTATCTATCTATTTATTGAATAACCGATCACATCTGAGGAGCAGTACATGTCCAGATTTAACGCTCTCAGCGCAATGCTCTCCTTGCAACGCCAGAGAGCCACCGAAAAGAAGCACCATTTTTGAGTCTCGCGACTTGAAAGGGAAGCTTTCGCACGCCGACCACGTCGGTCGCAACAACACACATGTCCTCCCTCGTGAATTCTTAAAATGATATATCTACACCTTTACATATGTGCACATATGTAAAGGTGTAGAAATTCACCACAGGGACCACGAAACTCGCTTGCGTGGTGCACCACACTGTCTCTTACGCTGCTTCTTCATTCCGTGGTGGTGAACTGTTGCTTGCGGCTGCGCAACATCGACTCTCGGGCATGCTCTTTCTCTCACGTCTTACGGTAAAACAGAAAAGCGGTTGTCGTTCTTTTTGCAGTGGCATGCTCTGTTGCCTTTACGCCATTACAAGCCATCTTTTGCTAGCGCGCTCGTCGTCACGTCCAAGATATTCAAAAACTTTTTGAAATTTAAAATGAATACGTTTGCTCCATTTCGTTTTCTGCTTTTTAGGTATTCTGGATCGTATTGTTCAAGCTACTCCACTATTCAGAGCTCACTATATCCCCTGCGTAGAGGCATACCAGCTTTCTTGCATGCCATGCCTTTCTATATATTAATAAGTGTTACCTTTCTATCTCTGCTATGAATGTTACCATTTCTTCTTGGACAGTTTTTGGGTTTGCTAATAATTTGTAGCCTCTGTGTCCCGCTTATAAATATAATTTATTACAAATTTATTGGTGCTTTGAGGTAAAATGTGTGTACTAAGGTTATTGAAAGCAACTTCATAGCTGAGCTCACGCGCAGCAGACAAACAGTTAAATCACCTACATGTCTAACGCACTTCTCGCTTAATTTTATCAGCAACTGTGGCCTTAAATTTTTATTGTTTATAGGATTTTAAACCATGGTGTGATCAATACTCACAACCTAAAAGCCCTTGTACTTAGTTGCAGGTTGCGAAATATTAAGTGGTCGCGGTTATGGCATCGCACTATGGCATCGTTAATTTTTATTATGGTGGTTTAAGGGGTCAAAGCTAACACTTAATATTGTTGTTATCGAGAATCATGCTGATGTGCAGGTATTCCGAATTAAGGTCAACAATGAGGCGTTTTTAAACATGTGCCTTAATCAAAGCACATGAGTGTTCTTGCGTTTTGGTGCCTCCTTAATGTGGCAGCCACGGCACACCATCGCACTGGCGCCATCGATCTTAGTAGTACGACATCTTACCTGCTAAGGTATTTACTTATATATTAACCCTAGCATTTGATAGAGGCCATGATTTCATCTCTCCACAATTTTATGTATAAACCTTCTCGCCTGCGAAGTTTTTTCACTATTCACTCGAATACACCATTCATTTAATTTTGTTACCATAACCCGACCCCGTCAAACACAGTTGCAATATAACAGCTAAAGAGCACGGTGACAGCTTAATATCAATGGCAAATCGTTAACAACATTACGTTAAGAGTGGGCTGGGAAAAAAAGGTAGTACACACTCAACCATTCATCGCTAAAACACTGATCCACCAGACGGTGTGATTTGCGATTGCTTTTTACCACTTCAGGCAAGCGCTTAGGGGTAGCAGTTTCATTGACTCTGGTTCTAAAAAACTTTAGAAACAGCGCAACCATTCGTCTTTCTTTCTTAGGGCCTCAAACTCTTATGCAGTCAATTCGAGCTTTTTTCTTTGATCCAAGCTGCTTACTACCGCTAGCTTTAGGGGCTGATAATGTAAAAACACCTGCCAGTTCAGATGAAGACTTGGAAAGGTGGCTTAAATATATTCCTTAAATTGCATTGTCCGTAAAGTACATTACGTACCCGTTTTTGCACGAGCAGGGTATTCCTAATTCTACTTATGTTTGCAATATCACGATATTAGTTTTCAGGTGTGATGATTCTGTAAATAAGTACGAGTAATACATGTCTAACTCAGTTAACCGAGTTTTGCATCATGATGAAAGGAATTCTTAGTGAGAATAATAAATTTGTGGCTAAAACATGGTGACGCCAGAACACGAAGAAAGACGTAGACAGGACGGGAACGCTATTGTTCGCTGGCGTGGTGGTGTTTTTTTTGTGTGCGTGAAATACACTATTTATACTAAAAATTCACCAGCTAGCGTAACAGCAAGTATTACTATAACGCATGAACGAATTATGAATCAAATGGTTTAAATAAAAAAGCAGGCAGCCAGATGAGACGGAGTTTCCAGTTTACTGCCTGAAATGTAGTGAAAGAAAGAGAGACGAAACTGAAAAAAAAAAACACAGGTTGATGCTAAGAAATAAACACTATGCAACGACGAAGTTCTATCAATCAGGCACCAAAACAAACGTTTTGTAATTGAAAGCGAGTGATCAGGCGATATGTTTCGTGTACGATTCCAAACATCCCCGCTGCGACATCGGGTGTCGTTCAAGTGGCACATTTTATGACAAACTGAACAGCCGCTTAGAACGTTGGAACGGCGGGTGCTATTTCTGTTGCCTGTCTCTATTGCAGTTTTTCTCACTCTTCGTCTTTCATTTCTCTTTTTTGGATAACTACGTTTATGCATTTCTGGCAGCTACTAGTCTTCGTATTGAAGGCCAGCAAAAAAGCACGCGGCCACTAGGTCGTATTCTATTTCCTGGTTTTATAGGTGCTAGCGCGAACGAAAAAATCTATACCACACAATCAGGTCAGAAAAGGGCTGTTTGGTGCTTTGGTTGACAGCAACACTTTTCATATTTTTCTTTATACTATTTACCACTGTTTTTTTGCTGAAATTTTCTCCAGATTCATTTCCACAATATCACCTACCAGCGATACTTGTACGTGTACGGGCGTATATCGTCAATTCATAAACTGAACATTACATTTGGAGTGTCTTGTTTGCCTTGTTTTGTTGCAGTCTGATTGAGAAATCTTGCCAGTTTTGTTCCTTCAAAAGTTGTTGTTTTTTAACATTTCCTATTTAAGCACTTAGTACAGCACAAAAAAGTATCACTTACTTCATTCAATCGTCAGCAACACGCATTTGTTCGCGTGGTCACAGTACTTAAGCCTTTTTTTTAGCTGTAGCTAAGGTTACCTAGTGCACCCTAAATATCTGCATACACGCATCACTTTCTTTAGAAGCGAAGGAGCTCTTTGACTCTCTACGTCCGTACGAACGCGCCACAACGCGTTCCCCTCGCTGCAAGTGTTAAAACGCTGCCAAGTAGGTCACGCCACAACTGCGCATTGATGTGCACGCTCCCCTCTGAGGTGCGTGCTGACGTCACTCTCTCTCTCTCTTTCTCTTACGCGCAGCACGCTCGCCGCAGCACCCGCAGCTGCCGGCTTCTCCACACACTCACTACACACCTTTCTCTCACTTCATCCTCTCCACAACCCGCAGCGCTAGAGGCCACGTCGACCGTAAACACCCTTTCGGCTCGTTTGCCTGGGAAAAAATTTACACGAAACCCAACCCACCTCCCGTTGTTGTTGGTTTCTTGCAAAATTTATTGCAGTAAATGCTACACCAAGTTTCGGCTCAAACCGTTCTCACAGCATCTTCGTCGACGCTCGTTTCAGGCGGGTCAACGTCATGCACACTGCTGTTGGTTCGCATCCCATCTGGCTTTCCTTCAATGAGAGTGTTCAGATTTTTTTCCTATCGAACTCATTCCTTTTACATTCCAGCATTTTAACACTGACGACAATGCCATGGCTGTAAGCAAGGAAAAAAGCTTCGAAGTGCCCACTTTCCTTACGCAAATTCTTATATCCTTTCTCCTCACTCAGTCATTTATCAATTCCCATTTCTAATTCGGCCACAGGGGATTTTTCTGGTTAGACTCCCATCATTCTCCCTCTTCCCTTTTCATTTTTTCGCTTTCTTTTATTAAGTCAGTGCAGTGTCCTTTACAACACATATATGAGGGAGGGCAGCCAATTATGTGCACATGGTAAGCGTATCTGTGCACACATGTTTTTGAGAGTTCGTGCTGGCCCTAAGTGATAACCCCCACTCTATTTATTCATGAGTAAAACTTAAATAAATGAAAATATGCAATGTAGCGAAAGTGCTCGCTGGGCAAAAAAGTAGTAAGAATAAAACATGCTGAAAATCCATGAAGTGGAGCAATAAAACAAAGCGCAATGTACCATGACAAAGTACGCTCATAACAAGGTTTTTTACTGGCAGCTCTCTCGCAGACAATAAATGAGAAACAAGCCTTCTCAACCTTGCGTCTGTCATACTTTAGTGCTTCTTACTTGATAGAATGAAAGCTCGCGTAGCGTGCCTGTTCTCTCGTTATAGCGCCATCTCCCGCGTCATGAGCTGATTTCTTGCCCTTTTAAAGTTTTTAGTGTGCATTAGACGACTCTTGAACATGTTTCACGTATATCGGAACTTTTAGCCCGTGCTGTCTCTCCATGCTGGTGAGAACAAACCCTGCATGATCTTTAGAAAAGCAGCATCTGGTAATTTTTTATCCTCTATACTTCCTTCTCTGGGGGCTCCATTTTTTAAAAGATATTAGGGAGAATTATGTGATACGGCAGATCCTACATCCAAGAAAAAGATGTTAAGATGCCTGCCAATCAACTTCGCAACAGATACATAATATGCCAGTACAGAAGACATTCTAAAGGTTGCTCCGATATGCCTTATAAAAAATTGTGGGACTGATTTTCATAATTAGAGATTATATTCAAAGTAAAGGCTGTTTTTTTTAAAAAAAACAAAGAATGAAGATTACAAACTTGTGCCCACATTTCATTTTGAAAACAATTACTTGAACAGTCCCGAGTGTTTTCACCGTTGCTGTCACATTCACCGTCAAGTTTCGTGTAAAATACCAATTGACACGATCCTCCAGCGTGTCGCACGTTCTACACGCGGGTAATAGCGCGCGAGTGGAGTCGAAAAACGCGGCTGAAGCACAAATCGAACGAGGCGGTCCATCTCCGTAGATTGGGTAGCACATGTGGTACGATTCCCCGCCTGTTGAACGAGCCATCCAACGCTAAAGAAGAGAGGAAACGCCCCGCCTGTTTCTAACTAGGATGAAAAGACGCGAAAGGAAAGGGTGACGCGGTCCCCATACCTGGCGCACTCTCGGACACTATAAGCGTGCTGCGCTCTCAACGCGAACAGACTGCGCGAAAAATGTCCCTCAAGCAGCTGTATTCTCTTACACATGCGTTCATTAAAGTGGCTTGAGGTCAGACTCAAAGAGTTAGTTGCTAACCTCACTTCGTGTAGCATTACTATTTCTTGCTGTCACATTCATTCCTTCACCCTTGCGGTGAAACTGTTACTTTTTATCTAATTCTTTGATTCTTCATTCTATTCATTCATTCAGGCAGTCGTTCATTCATTTATTATATGTGTTCATTGAAGCAGGTAGATCATATGAGAAAGAAGCTCTGTTAGTGGCAAAACTACAGGGTTTTTTGGAATCTTGTAAGTATGGTATCCCATGGCGAACATTTCATATAAGTCATAAATGTTGTTATTCTTGAACTTGCCTTACCTTGGATCGGTTCTGTTTTCTGTTTCAGGCATGATAACTTTTTGCAGTTTTCGATTTCTGGCAGTCTTATCGGTGCTCCGAGGCGAACCCTTTTTTGCAATGTTTCTTGGCTTCTTTATCTCAGACGTCAGGCAATCGTTTTTTTTTTCTGCTGCGTTTATCTACAAGCTACAGGGGCTATTTTGTGTGTCACGTCATTCAGCCTTCTTTGCCTGGCACCCATCACAACTAAAAATGACAGCAGGAGAATGATGGATGACCCTACCGAATTTTTTTAGATGCGGAGCATCTTATACTCGCGCCTTGTAGTGTGCCGTCCGCACCGCTTCTCGAACATTCGACAGCTGACGCGCGCGCATGCGCCGTCGCGCCGTCGCCCACTCTTCCACCATCTGTGCATCCCTTCCTCCTCTACACACCGCGCGCGCTTCACTCCTCCACCATCTGTGCACCCTTCCTCCTCTACACACCGCGTTCGACATCTACAATTCTCCTGATTCTCCAGTGGACGCGCATGTGGCGTCGCGCTTCGAGAACATTCAACAGCTGACAGTGCATGCGCCGTCGTGCTGTATATATACTCAAGGTCGGCGCTCGCTCGCTCAGTTGCCGCTCGTCGGTTGGTTTGTACGGCGCGTCGACGTCCAAGGTCGCGGTGAAATGAATTCCAACGAATCCACAAACACAATGATCGACGTCCCTTCGACCAGCGCCGCCCTTTCGCATACGTGTGTACGTGTTCACTCATTTAACACCCCCTCCTACAACCACGCTAACCAATTTAGCCATCGACCCAAGTAAGTCGCAATTTAACACCCCATTTCACAACCACGTTAACCAATTTAGCCATCGACCCAAGTAAGTCGCACTTTAACACCCCGTTAACCAATTATATGGTCCGCATCCTCCTCAGTGTTCCCCCGAGGGAAGCTGCGGGCAATTTTTTTGTCATGCTCTGAGGTTTAAGAAATGCTGGTGCAAAAATAAATAACTAAAATGCATTACAATGAATAGGGTGACGTTTTCTAATACGCATGCACAACGTGAGAGATCAGATCGGGTGGTCCCCATGTTTAGGCGTGAAGGGGAGCTGATAATCTAGCCTATAGTATGAAACAAGGGCAGCAATGAGCGCATCAAAACACGCTCAGAAAATCAGCAAATCAGCTTAAAGTCAAGAAGGCCTGTCAATGTTTTTTGCTGAAAAAAATGGGCAAGGTTCTCTTTACTACCATAAAAACAAATAAATATATCACATCCTCTCCCATTTTTTTTGATGACATGCTAAACGGCCGATACATATTTAAGACCTGGCAGGTCCACAGTGATACTGCTCTCGGCCTCTTCATTGTCCTATCATTGGTGAAGACCACCTGCAAAATAAAACTTTTGCCAAGACCAGGCTATCCTAGCCCATACGTGTGATCTACTTGAAATACTTTGTATTTCCATACCTTTATTGCACTTCACTTTCGAGAACAATGCTTTCCACGTACAAATTAACTTGAGCTTTAATGCAGTGTTTTAAAGCTATTCGTCTTGAAGTGCTAAAACAAGAGCGTTACTACAAAATGGGCAGGAAGGAGAGAATGAGATCCTATACAGCAGCACTGAACGGCACTTCACTCAACGCGACAAATCCCTTGACTCACTAAATCAATCAGGGAACACAGGCCGCTGAGAGGTCTTAAGTGACTTCGCCTTGCAAGAGCTGCAAATCCCGTGATGCAGCGCAATCTCATACAGCGCGTCTGCAAGCAACATAAGCACTTCACAAGAAGCGGCCGGCCCTGCAGAGAGTAGCAAGAACAAACTGCTAAACGCCACGGGCTTGCAAGAAGAAGCCAGTGGCGTATATGTGCTGTCTATGAATGAAGAAAAAAAAATCCCGGAAGTGAAGCCTGTCTGGTCACAGCGTGAACCACAAGCGTAAGAGCAGCGCTGATGCAATAGAAGCAGTTGCGCCTGGCAGACACCCTAATCCAGCGGTCTTGGGCTGCCATCCTGCTTGCTGACTGCGCACGCAGTACTTCATCAAAGTACCGTACAGCTTGAGTAGTGCTTACTTGCCGGACGCATACAGTTTTCGCAAGGTGAGCTGGAGGTGGCGAGATTCGATCCCAGCGACGGAAAGGAAGATATTTCGTCCGCTTTAATTCACTTAAATTTGCGCCTTCACACTATTCAAAGTACAACAATTGAATACAGTACGTTCTTGTTGGATAATTGTTTTTCAGGTTTATTTACACATGTCTAGCAAGGAAACGGGTCCATCAAAAAATGAAATCACCTTCGTTTGTTTATTGCAATATATTTACAAATGTGAGTTTGTACATACATATTCTGTTCGCGGTGAGGGATACTTCATGAAGGAGCACTTCAGCAACGCAGTACTGTAATGTCAATACATGAAAATAAACACGACAGGACGATGTACTTCACTTCTCACCCCTCTTTTTGTTCAAGTTGCAATGCTGTGCGTGCCACCAACAAACTTAAATCATAATAGCGTACAAAATTACGAAATATGAAACATCAAAACGTGAGTTTTTTTTTCATTTTAATATCAAAAAGCGTTGAAATCTGTTCCGCCAATAGCGAATATGCTCTGCATTGCAAAATGAATAAATAAACTTTTCGCCTTCACAGATAACCATTTTTGTCTTCGGAAAAACCATTCAAATACTCTTCAGCAAAATACAGTGTGAAAAATAGAAACATAAACACGTAAAATATAAACGTAAAATACAAACGTAAAATATAAACATAAACACGTAAAATATACCCAACGTTACATCTTTATATGATTTTTCTCATCGAATTTATTTCGATGCCACCAATCATTCACCCCCATAAGTTGATAATTTGCATGCTTCGGTCACTACATTGATATACCTGTTTGTGTAAGACTTTCCTCGTGATTGCAATGAAACAAGGTACAATCAAGTCTATTAATCAGTTTTCACGTATCAAATGAACAACTTTTAAACCATCACATTACTCAGGCAGCTCTAAAGAAAAGGACCGTACTGAATCATCTTGAACTGCGTAACTTTAAAACAGGTGCCAACGCACAACTATAGTTTCTTGTGGTTGAGAGCATCGTAATAGCAACGCGAACAACTCATGTGTCTGCAGGAAAGCTACCTTTGCTTTCCCGCTCGTGTAACTCATACTACATTGCCCGCAACTGCCAGGATGCATCTGACTCGAAGCTCCTTTAGAGCCCACATGAACTGCACTTTTGTGGAGGAATGAGGTTGTAGGCAGCGACTTATTCTTCGGGAATTCAGTGGCTCCATCTTTAAGGCCTCGCTAACGTGGAAGGTGTCGGGCATCTGAAAGAGATTGTGCTGGTCTTGTCGGGTCACTGACGCATTTTCTTTCACCTTGTATCGACGTTGCCGAGTTTTCGTGCGGATGTTTGCACTTCCTTTTCAGACTGCTGAAGAAATGCCAACACTATTTTAGTGTCTAAGTGTGCTCACCTTGTACACAAGTTATATACGGAAGAAACTGTTTACCCATCAAACGACAAAAAAAAAACAAGTTTATAAGCTTAAGACAACTCTCAATGTTATTTTTTATACAGTCTTGCCCGGCACGCTGTCTAATGAATAGTTGTGAAGCGTGTAGTCTTGGGAAAGCTGGTAGCACATAACTGAATATACGAACAGCACAACCTATAAGTAGTTACACCGTAACTACGGAATCAATGTACAAGGACAGAAAAGAGCGCTGACTTCAATGATTCAATAGCAGAGTGGCGTGCATATATCGGTAAAAAAGAGAACCGGCATGCGTAGAAAGGTTGTAGTTAACAATCACTGTGATACAATGTCAACAAAAGTCTTGTCACTTCTTCATTGAGCTGGAAACCAGTATATCGCTTAAAAATAATCGAAATACACAATCTCGTTTTGTCATAGCTGAACTGATGGAGGGCTTGCACATATACCTTTAAATTTATGCGATAAGCCTCAATTATCTGACGCGTGGCCTGCGAGTGGTGCTCGCCTATTACCTCACAACGCTCAAAAAGGGGCACGCTGCCGCAGTCACGGCAGTGGATTCCGAGGTGTCCTTGAACCGCATTGAGCACGTTATTATTATTCTCTCTTAAACGGTAATTCAAGCAACTTGCGCTTTGCCTTAAGTGTTTCTCACTGCAGTATAGCGGAAGACGATACTCGACCCCAATAGCACCAGAAACGAAGCGAGTCCTGTGCGTCACAGAGTATATTACTCAAATTTCAGCCTACTAATTCACCAACTTACAAAGCTTTGATAGCTTTCCCGGGGCGGAAAAGACAACTGTGATATCAGCGCATTTCCCTACTTTTTTCAACCTACGCTAAATGTTGGGCTGATAACAAACTGCCACACAATTCTTAGAAACTGGCGCCTTTTGAAGCTGAGATTGTCCTCCTTGATTTTTTTTTATTTGTTTCAAAAGCTTTTCCGCAACAGCAGATATCAGGGCGCTCGAGTAACGAGCGCTCCACGTGTACTTTGAAACTGTGTTGCATCGAGTGCGGGCATGACCTCCTAAAAGTGTTTTGAAAGAGCTGCAAAGAGCTCCTAAGAGAGTTTCGAAACAGCTGAGTGGAAAGGTAAAACGGGTTTTCCGTTTCTCTGTGAGAACAGCTAGCACAAATGATTGCTCGGAAAACATATGAGAACAGGTGAGAAGGGGTGGTATTAAAGTTTGCCTTGTTAACGCGACCCTAACGCCGTAAGTAAAGCACACTGGTACTGCACATGTACCACAAAGCAGCAAAGCCTGCTTGCTCATGCCGTGAGCAAACACGATTAAAGAAAGTGAGCCCGTGCTTACAAGTAAACTGCGAGTCATCCGTGTGAGCGTGAGAGATATCATGCCTCGAGGAACACTTTCCGGTGTGCCCCGCCACGGTGGTGTAGTGGCTAAGGTACTCGGCTGCTGACCCGCAGGTCGCGGGATCGAATCCTGGCTCCGGCGGCTGCATTTCCGATGAAGACGGAAATGTTGTAGGCCCGTGCACTCAGATTTGTGTGCACGTTAAAAAACCCCAGGTGGTCAAAATTTCCGGAGCCCTCCATTACGGCGTCTCTCATAATCATATGGTGGTTTTGGGGCGTTAAACTCCAAATATCAATCAATAACTTTCCGGTGTTCCTGCATAGCACTCAGCAATGTAGAGCGCAGTGATGCGGGTTTCGCTGATTTGAGGCATTTGCGAGGAAAGCAAAACAGAAAGCCTCCAAACGCCATCGGCATTCCGCGAACGTTTTTACCAACTAACGTTAAGGTACAGTGTCAATTTTCATGAAAGGGAACACGGAAGCGCGTGGCCTGCGCACTCCGGCTGCTGCTGGCAGCGCGTTCAAGCGGAAGCCATAGCAACCACACTCTCTTTTGGCGTCATCTCGCGGCGAGCAAACCAACCATTCGTTGCTGATATAGAACGGCAATCTTGCAACTCCTCCCCCTTCAAGGCGATTACCATCTCTCGCGTAATCGCCTTGAAAGGGGAGGGGGTCCTAATCTTGCCGCTGGTTCTATATCAGCAACGAATGATTGTTTTGCTCGCCGCGAGATGACGCGAAAAGAGAGTGTGGTTGCTATCGCTCCCGCTTGAACGCGCCGCCAGCAGCCGCCGGAGCGCGCAGGCCACGCACTCCCGTGTTCCCTTTCATAAAAATTGACACTGTACATCACAAAGTGTTGACAGCTTGGCTTGTTTCTGCTGAGTACTGTCAAATATTGTAATGGTGAAAAAGAAAACATGGTGTGGTGAACGAAGAGCCACACTGACGTTGCGTATCTCTTTCTGTTTCGTTGCTCGCCGGTACGATGTTTCGCAGCATATGTGGTACAGACATAACACTAGCTGCCACTATCGCACTATCACCCTCTCCCATTTGCGAACACTGCGTACAGCTTTATACTCCTGTCGTTTCCTGTTAACTAAAGAGTTCATCTCCGTTCCTACTCACGCCCTGTCGCATCCCATTGTACTCGTTCCAGTGGTTGCTCACGTACACTTCCCCGAACTCTCACAACTGTGAAACAAATCAATGCGAAACACGCCATGCCACGAGTACAGTTTTCCATTGTTGTGTCATGCACAACTCCGCAAACTTAGTCAGCGTTCCAACAGCACGCGTAAGATGGCATACGCATCCTCGCGTTTTGCAGGATTAGGTAAACTGTGCGTAGGAGCGCACCACGGCGCAGGGGAGTCTTCTCTACAGAGGAGCCCTCACCGTGTTTGACACCCGTGTAAACAGTGAAGAAGAAAACAGCAAGAGAAAACACAACCGCAACAGTAACCCTCTGAACTACAGCGCAATTCCTTACAGAGGGGATTTGAGTGGAACCTATGCGTATAACTTAGCCGTCATGGTTAGAGAACAAAGGCGCGCTGGAACAAATATGAATCACACTTGAGTATTCGAGCGACGGCGTGTTTTGTATCGAAGCATGATTTCAAAAACATGCGAGAAGGAATCGCCAACACCGAAACGTTTGGTGGCTCAGAACACGATGTGAGCTTGGAAGCTGCTTACCCAACTGTTTTAGTGAAATTGTGAAGCAAAGAAAATTTGCCAACGTGTCTTCTTTCGTTTTCGCCGGAGAGTATAGCTGAGTTGCCGGCCTGTTCACTGCTTTTCTAAACTATTGCGGACCTTCTGTTGCGTGGTAAGTGATGCCCTTACAATGTATCTTCCTCTCAAGCTTATTATCTGCGACCGCTTTTGTTAGGCTGCAGGTAATTACCTGGAAATCGAGCCTCCTTTTTAAATTTAGTGCTATATTTGTCGTACCTAATTACGAACTTCAGGCTAATTTGTGCAATTAGAAGTAAACTGGACCACTAGGCTGGATTCCTCTAAATAGAATTGGTGGTGAATCCAAGATTACAAAGACATGATTGTTTTGCACAAGATTACATAAGTCAAGAAAGAAAACACATAAGTGTAGTTGCTCTACTCTAGGAACGCTTGACTCTAGAGCTTACGGAGGCTGTTTATTACAATATTATCTAACAGTGCAACTATATAAGGTGTTTCACTGATATGATGCTTACATACTCTCTGTTCTCAAGCGGCTTGAAGCACAGGCGTGGCTGTGAGGTGCAATACTTGACTCCAACGCAGCATGACTGGGTTTGACTGCAGCTCCAACCATGATTTTAGGTCTTCGCATCAATCACAATTTTTCGCTCAAATTGATGTCCCCGTCGCATGCGGCACCGTATTTTCTACAACATGGGTTTATTCACAATATCTTGTTGATATTTTCAAAGCCTGGTCACACTGGCCCTGGGTTCATATAGACTGATTCCCGTGTGGTGTATACCCCTATACTACGGGTTGTACTTTGCATGATGTGTGACAGCGGACTGATTGAAACCATTTCATGACCTACGTTACAAGTGTGTGACGTTTATCATGTTGTGACATGTGCATCGTCTTTTTCATACACCAATGTCCTATTATGTCAAGTTTATGTGAAAGGTTTAGCTTAAATTGAGGACGACGCAGCTAGCGATAGAAAGGGAAATGATTGGTGTAACCTCAAGAGACAAGAAGAGAGCAGAGTGGACCAGAGAACAAACCGGGGTTAAGGATATCATAGTTGAAATCAAAAAGCAATGAACATGGGCTGGGCATGTAGCGCTTAGGCAGGATGACCGCGGGCCGTTAAAGATAACTGACTGGATTTCCAGAGAAGGAAAACGGGTTAGCGGGAGAGAGAAAGTTAGGTGACCCGATGTAATTAGAAAGTTCGTGGGTATAAACTGGCAGCAGCAAAAACAGGACCGAGTTGACTGGCGTAACATCGGAGAGCCCTTTGTCTTCAGGTGGGTGTAGTCAGGCTGATGATGATGATGGTGAAGCAGACAGCCTCAACAACGCCAAGGCTTAGGCGCACAGACGGGTGGGCGGGAGGGCGAATGGAGGAATGAATACAAACAGCCGATGTGCACATGGTTCTATGAAAGATGCTTGGCATTTAATATAACACAGTGAGGGTGCTTCATACAAATAGTATTTTAGCAAACTTGGAATGTGTGGTTCCGGTGTTTGTCGCGGTCTAAATTGCGACAGTTCAATAAAGCCTTTCACAGGTATTGGTTCCTTCTCTGCAAAAGTTTGGAACTAGTGACTGCCACCCGTATGTTCCCTTTTTCATTTTAACTGTTCAATCTATCTAGGAACTATTCAATCTCTGTAGCTTATACACGATACGTGTTTTTGCGTTCAATGTCACACAAATTATGGTTGCACCTATCCGTCTATAGCTTCATTGCAAATGTACAGTTGTAGCTACATTCACAGCCTTTTTTGATCAACTGAGTATCACTGCGAAAAAAGAGGTTGGTGACTATGATTGTGTATTTTTGTTTGTACTCATTCTGCATCTTTGCAGCTATGGAAACTCCAAGGAGGTGGCCTTTAACAGCACAAAGTAGGAACTACGAACCTTGCCTACAGGTAGGCTTCACGCAAACATAAAACTTATGGCTGAATTTTAAAACGCTTATTTCGTTTCTGTTCCTCAATAGCGTATGAACACAATAGGTTCAACACATCAGTTTAGTGCAGCACTCGAGATGAAATAGATTAAGGTGTGATTGCTCCCGGTACTCAACAAAGAGCCAGCTTCTGGGGGCCCAGCAAATATCATATAGATTCTTGTTTGTCTCGAAGAACGTATCATAATTTCTGATCAACGTGATGTAGAAGTGAAGCTTATATCCGTGCCCGCTCTTCATAGAAAAAAAATGATTAGGGAATTCCAGCGCCACAAGTGATACGCAGTTTCATATCAAAATTTTATGGGATTTTACAGATCTATAAAAGCGCTGCAGTTTATTTTATAGTTCACAGACAGAATGCGAATATTTCCGGGCTGACTGCAAAAACGAAAACCAAGCACATAGAACAGCACCGGACTGCGCACGCTGGTCTTACGTTGTATATGTGCGCCATATTATTCCAGGTATTATAATAGTTTATTCTGAAAGTATGAACAAGCTACATGAGCGACGCATCCTACTAATGTAAATGAGGATGTTTTTAAAAATGAGAATTTCTCGAGAAAATTGAACCGAGGTTGGAGGACACACAAAAAACAAGCAGTAAAGTTATTTTGAATATTTCTTGAGACTTGAAAGGGAGATATCTATTGTATTTCTCCTCGACTCAAACATTTCGACATAAAATGAACAGCAATGTTTAGTGCGAATGTTCCACTGTAATTATGCGCATGCGTTGCTTTATACTCTGCTGATAATTCCTTGTAAATGCCCTGATTCTTACTTCATTAGGCTGTGTCAAACAAAAAAACAAGCCATATAATCAATTTTTCTGTTTTGTAGTTTTTTTATGTTGTGTTAGTAAAGCCAGATCGTCTCAAGTGTTAACGTAAACACGCGAGGTGTCTTGTACATCTGCCTAAGATGATGCGAAAGGAAAAGCCTTTTTTTTGTTTTTTTTTCTTCTTAGTTGGTGTATTGATTCCCCCCCACTACTTCGAAGGATTCACACACCTAACGCACTTTCACGCTGCCTTTAGGATGGGACGCATTGGTGGGCGTCTGCGGTCAGTTCACTTTTGATTGATTGATTTATATGTGGGTTTTAACGTCCCAAAACCACCATATGATTATGAGAAACGCCGTAGTGGAGGGCTCCAGAAATTTAGACCACCTGTGGTTCTTTAACGTGCGCGCAACTCTGAGCACACGGGCCTACAACATTTCCGCCTCCATCGGAAATGCAGCCGCCGCAGCCGGGATTTGATCCCGCGACCTGCGAGTCAGTAGCCGAGAACCTTAGCCACTAGACCACCGCGGCAGGGCAGTTCACTTTTGAGCAAGCGACGATTTCATGTTATTATGTCATCTTGTCACGTGGGGCATCGGTAAGCGAGCATACGGAGCTCCCGAGCAGTGTCTGTTCTCGAAAGAGATATCAAGTCGTGTTCTTGTGTATTGGCTGAACAGGGAGCTTGATTGGCCCGCTTATTACCGATGAAGTCACAGTGACCAGGTAGCGAGTGAAATGTAAGGTGTCATTCTCTGTTATGTGGTGCATTATCGCTGCAGCCTCAAACAGACACTGTGCTGTGGACTGCAGTGTAAAGTGTCTACACCTACACTTCTAGTAGCCACCCATAAACTCAAAGCTACTTGAGGTGTTGCAGTTGTGCACATGTCTATGGCGAACACGTAGTCACGAAAATATTTTGAAATGGCGCCTTAATGGAGGAGTTATTCAAAACTTATCTAGGGAATACTTTGATCCCTCATAGCAAAATATCAAGATCAATAAACATCGAGCCCTTTTTCTCCTTCTGTTGAGCCCAATCTCAAACGCGGTTGGACAAAGCAATTCCCTTGAATGTTCGGATAAGAAAAACAGGTGGCGCGGAGAACAAAAGGAGGCCGAAAGATTGAGAATAGTTCTCGCCTATTATCGCTCTCCGCTTTTATGCGATGAGCAAAGCTTGCTTTTCTTGTGCACTGTCAGCTTCATTTTTGAAATAAGTGCGCTAAGAAACGAAACAGCCAAATCAGCCTCCTCCCACTACGGCTGCGGTGCTGTAACAAGAACAAAGAAACGAATGTAAGTAAATTGCGGAAGGTAGAATGAATTCGAACGAAAAAAAAAGAGAAGCTGATAAGCAAAAAGTTGACCTGTTAACAAAGCAGGAAAGAATTGGGAGCAAACAAAGCGTATCACTCCCGAGAACAAAAGGACACGACCAGAGGGTAAGGAATGTACTTGGGAAGGTGTAGACGGACCTTCAGGCCAAACGCTGAGAAATTTCCTTGCACTCATTTCCCAGGTGTAACGACATAAAACAGCCAGAATGAAGAGCGTGTTTGTGAGTAGGGGCCTCTGGGCTTTTGCGGCTCCAACTGTAACTCAGCTGGGGCCCTTTGTGTTTTGGGCGATTGGGTTCATGTCGGAGCCAGTAAACGATACGATACGATACGTGCTCGTCGGATAGTGTTTTCAAATTCGGTAACACTTCATTTTGTAGAAACCTATTCTATAGCCTTAAGTAGGTCGTCTTTTGTATTATAGCGCAGATTGATGCCGCGGAAACTGAGAGATTCAGCCAAAAAGTTCGTCAGTGGAAAAAAAATAGATTAATTATTTCGGCGTCTCACATACACGAATCACCTTACCGCATTATGAGTGAGAGTACACATTCAACTGGTGCATGGATTTCATCCGATAATATAAGATTAGTAAAAATGTTTATCGCACAGCCAGCGAAACAGAACGTCAGCCTCATCATGGGCTATACATTAAAAGACGAGGCAAATTAAAACAATAATCGCGTAGCTTGCACCGAATCGCATAGGGTAGGATCACAGCAGAGCAGCTGGACGCATTCCAGTAATTTTTTAACTATCTATGCTGAATGCTTCGGCAGTAATTAAGAGCATTTCGGTTAATGATGATAAAAATATGCCCTCTGTGACACACGGCAAACACCGGCCAGAACAACTCGGCGGTAATAAAGCCTGCAAATTAGGAAATGCTTGGGTATATAAGGTAATGGCCTTACACGACTAGAAGGTGAAAGTCGCCATTTTTTTAAGCTGTCGAAGTGTTGATCCCCCTCCGCTCTTAGCTTTTTGCACCTCACCAGGTCTTGCACTACCTCGACGGCTGGCCGATTCTCGAGTAAGCGATGGTGTCGCGTGATGACATCATTGTGTGAAGTCACGATAACGTAACAAATTTTGGTGGCGACGTCATTATCACGACATAGGGTAATGCCATCACGTGTTTTCCTTTTGCAACCCTCGTGTTGCCGCCGACCCCGCTTCCAGTGGAATTTTGGGTCTGATGAGGAACCAAATACTTTCACCTTAGAAAAAGAAAATATTGCTCTGATGCTAGATCACCAAGAAAAATTAACGTTTATTGTAACGAAGATCTCATAAAATGAAGGCTCTATGCATTAGGACACTATGGCGCCAAGACTTAGCCCGGGTTGCACTTTCCAATACTACTGCATACCAGACAGGCAAGCAATATGGTCAAAGCCGTCTTGGTTTATTTACGGGTGGCAAGCTTTAATGTCCAAAAAACTGGGGATAGTTTCTTCAAAATGAATTTACGGACACGCTCCTACTGCAATGCTTTCGCGGATCATATAACCGTATATCGCCGAGATTGCCAAGTTTCAAACTACACTTCATCACCGTCTCCCTAACTTCATTCAGACCGATCATTCATCAACAGAGCCACGCAGAAAGGGGACTTGTTCCGCTGTTGGATTGCCGACGGCGTATTGCTCAGCGCCGAGTGCGCCGCTTGCGAAACTTTGTGAAGACCCCATTTCCGGCTGCAAATGGAGAAACGAACGAACACGGAATGAAAAGGTACTTTCAACTACGCCACGCAAGCCATTCGCCACAATTAACCCATTTATCGAAAGTTCACCGATATGCAACACAACCTTCCATGTTTCGTTAAACAATTATAGTTTATCTCCTCATTGCCCATATGTGTGTTTGCTGCTGTCGTCATCGTCGCTGTTTACAACATCGTCACTGTTATAGACGTCATGGTCGCCATCTCTGTAGTTGTTGTCATCGTCATCATTGTTGGACACTTGCAAGCTTGCATGTAACAGTGACGCTCATAGCTTACTCTGATAGCAGGTCACTTCAAAACATTAATGAAATTTTATGTTAAAACAACACTTCTGCGATACCTGGCGAAATGCCGGCCTATAACAGATATGTATTTTAGCGCACAAAAATGTAGAAAACACGATATGCAAAACGTCAAAAAAGTAACGAGCTAGCGTAAGGACAACGAGAACAACCAGTCAGCCATTGAATGATCAATTGTTTAAACAAATCAACCAAAACGTTACTCAACTCGCTTATGCGCATTCCTTCGTCAGTAGTCATTTAGCTCTGCTTATACAGTGTGCTATGATGTAGATAAGACCTTTAAGAAAGAAGAGGAGCCAAAGGCGAACAGTGATTCGTGGCACTGAAAGGACACTTAGCCTTCTGCGAACGTGTAACTGTCTTGGACAGCAACACAACGGGGAATTAAATTTATGGCACCGTTAAACCATCTCGCGGAAGCGTAACGCGCTGCTTTAGATGCAGTGGGCAAGTTACCAGCTGGCCGCACGTGTTGGCGCGTGCGCACAGTTGCAGTGCATGCGTCAAGCGTGCTTTATGAACGCCGACGCAGTGAACGTTCACGTTGCAAAGGGACTGCGAAACCCAGAAGAGACTTGCGGGTGTCTTAGAGAGCAGAAAGCCGTTCATAAAACCGCTTTACTAGAGTCACCCCCCACAACTCCTTAGCCACGTTTCATGAGCATCGGACAATGAGAGGTTTCCTTCTGGAACACAAAGCACCCAGAAGAATTCCAAAGAGAGCGTTATAAATCAATCAACACGGACGCTGTATTCGTTCACTTTCACTTCCGAGGTCCCGTATCCGGCGAGATCTCTCAACCTGAACTGGAGCCTGTACTGATTCATTCTTACTATCAACACTTAAAACACACAGCAGGGGCCGAAGTAAATGATCTCAAACGTACAAGAGTGGTCACTCCCTCTTACCGCAACGGTAATCTGGATGTGTTCGGGGTGTCAGCAAAGGATCGTTTGTTTTCACAAATTTATATAACACTTAATAAGGTCATTTGAGGAATCACATATTTATGACAATCTAGTACTTCTTCTTCCTCGTTTTCATCAGAGCTGTTTGCGCTACTAAAAAATTTTGTAATTAAACGGACATATCAAGAAACAAGAACTGTATTAACAGTTCCCCTTAGTACATTCATTCATTCCAGACACATGCTTTCACATGTTTCTAGCTGCAGCCTTCACCGGCAGGTCGGCTAAAGAGATATATCTCACTCAGACTCACTCAGTGAACATGTTTTTTTTTATTTTTGGGGGGGATCACCCGGACCAAGACCCTGCAAAACGTTTCTCACTCGAACTCGATATCACAACTATTCAGTTCGGGCAAAGTCTTCTTCACTCACACTCAACAATTTATGGCTCTGACGGGCTCACTAGAGTGGAAGATCACTAATATTCTGCTAAGCCGAGCTCCCTCACACTTGCACTAAGCTCGCTCTCCTCCATGGAAAACCGATCGCCGGGACCGTGATCGAACTCGATCGTTCCGGTGTGCAGCCAAGCTCCGTAACCACAGTGCCACCATGGCGGCTGATTATTCGGAAGTAAAGTGCGAGGCAGTTATGGAGGAAACATGGCCATTAAGAGAGAAAGAGAAAGATAAAGCAACAACAGGGAGGCTAACCAGATGAAGACTCTAGTTTGCTACCCTGTGCTTGGGAAGGAGAAAAAGGATGAAAAAAGTGAAATGGGAGAACAGTTGGTGACAGTACGCAAATAAATGTAGCGACGCGAGCACTATCCGGGAATTATAGAAAAAGGAATTGTCCGCTAAAAGTCACAGTTTGTCTCAAAGTACGGTTGCTTGCAGGGTCCGCAACAACGCCCTCAGAGTGGCTCGTGATGCAGACCGGGTTGGTCAGGGCCCCAGGATTTTGTTTTCTGTCAGGGGTATACTAGATAAAGTTTACGAGACAACGACCATAATTCTAACACAGGTATTAAGCATAGCACAAGTTATTCAAAGTTTGCTGGTTCACCCCATGCCGGCGGAAGGCTGTCGTTTCGCCCACTTCAATTTGTACGCAATATATATATATATATATATATATATATATATATATATATATATATATATATATATATATATATATATATATATATATATATATTGTCCAAATGGCTTCTCAATAACCGGCCCTAATATTTTCTTGGCTTGATTGTCAGTTGGTTCTCATTAACGTTCATTCTAGCAAACAAAAACTAGCCCCTCATACTTACCCTTTTTTTTCGAACCAATTGCAGAACGTGTTATGTGGTGCCACCAGTCGCTCGCTGAATATCGACACACAAAAATTATGTAAACTGAAAGTTCTGATATGTCGTTCCTCCACTTTCCCATTCAGTTACGAAGACATTTTGCAGTGTCTGACTTGGGGGAACTTTTCAGCGCTCTTTCTGCAGTTACACGCGTCAGCCGAGATGACTGCGAGTAGTTCTTGTATACAGGAAACATAGGAGAACGTTAAAGTGGTCGAGTGGTCAGTGCTTTCTCTCTCCTTTAAGGTAAGCATAAACATCTTGCTGCTCAGCTGGACTAGAAAGATAGCTCTAGGCACGAGCCATAGTATAAAGGTGAAGCAACACAACAGCGATGACAGTAAAGGTAGTTTTCCGAACAGTGCGTCTCCGCGCATTGTGTAGCCGTGCAAGGGATAACGAGTTTCATTAATATCGTGAAGCGCCCCCACGGCAATGATGGCGGCTATGATAATAAGGACAGATAAAGTACTGGTACGCGAAAACAAATGTGGTTGTTCGGGAGTGGCAGGGATAGAAAAAGTACCTCTAAAACAAGGTGTTGAAAAACCGGCAGGCCTATAGATAAGCTATACGTAAATTGCATCGCTCGTTAGGGTACATAGTGCCTCCACCGCTAGATATAGATGCCTAGGCGACTAATTACGCTTGTTGACAAATTGTAAGAAGCTGCGCTGGCTCGAATAACGATTATAATGAGCCCATTGTAATTCCAGGAATACAGTAACAATGCGACGCCGTTTGTTTAGCGCTGACAGCTGCGACAGAAAAGGAAGGCGCAGTGAGAGCGCAATCGCGTGCTTCTTCCTGGGGTGCACTTGCAAGAATCCTCTTTTCTATTTGAAGACTACAGTTCACCCTATAGTTTAAGCACCTGCAATGGCTCCTAGTTATTAAGGTACTCACTCTGTACATGCAAAGACCATCTGTGCGTGGCTGGGCTATTAAGTACATCATATTACCAACAAAATTAGAGAGATCCCACGAATCTTTTGAATTAGCGTAACGCGAGGGAACTTGAACAAGAGCAGACGAAGAAAAACGAAGAAAAAGGTGCGGAACATGTCGAGAAGAGCCACACTATTATAAATTCTTGGGAGGGGGCGAAGCGTGCAGTTTTTTTAGAGAGATTTCTACAATGAGGCTCTAGAGGTGCGACTCACGAAACCAGGCAGATAGAGAAGGATGTTTCCACTCCACTAACGTCGTTTGAAAACTGCGTTAGATAGCAGCTTACCCCAAAGTTCTTCTTTTGAAGTGAAAGCTGTTATGAGATCCCGAAAAGGTAATTTTTGAGGCCACAATTGGCCGCCGCCAGCAGTGGTGTCTATAATGATATAAAGAAAAAGAAATAAGAGAAAATATTCAGGATGGAACGAGGTTGGAACCAGGGTCGTCTTCATGGCATCCGAGCATTCTACTATGTCAGCGCTCGAAACTGGGTTGCAAAAACACCATATACACGGGTGATGTCGCGAAGGATTCGCGATATAAATTAAGCGTGGAAGAAGCGCGATAGAAGAGCAAAATAAAAGCCAAGCTTCACAGAATGCGAAATTGTAACCAAGTGTCACGTGATGCGAATTGCGAAGAGTGGGTATTGTTGAATACTTCCCAATCATTACAAGAGCTCAGCCAAACTTCTTCATTGTCATCAGCCACCGCATAGAAATGCACATAATGACTCGCACATGCGTAGCGAGTACCTCGCTTCTCATCACAGCGATGATTAATGGTGTAATGAGTGCTTCGACACCTATGAAAAATTATGATGTGATGTGTGCTGTAGTGGATACCTTGCAAGCCTATTTGTGTTAGTAGCCTCATGAGATTTTACAACTCTTTCTAAAAATGCCTCTCTCGCTTTCTTTTGTTTGTTTGTCCTTCAAAAACTGTGGCACGTATCTCGCCCTCGTGTCCTTAGGTCTTCGCATTCTGTTTTATCTGAAATACACAGCACGGTATGTACTCTTGCCATGGTGTTGCTCTATGGCCTTCGTTCTTTTTTTCTGTCACTGGGCTACTTTGTGAGCATTTTACTTCATTAACTCACTTAAAATTGCCTAAGGTACTGAATGAGACTGAAAAATGAGAGTAAACACACTTTCAGACATGAGCAGCTTCACGAAGACAACGCGATAATCAACGGATAACGTAGTAGTTAATGAGGCGAATGGCCCAGGCGCCTCATCAAGCGCGGATAGGGACGATGCGTGGCGTGGGCATCAACACGAGTGAAGCATAATACTATCATCTGATAAAATCCTCAAACTACGTCATTAACACGTCACAAGCCACCAACATTTTTGACGTCATACTGATCTCAAGTACCGGAATCGGCATGCTGCCGTCCTCAGATGACACCGTCGCTTTGACGTCATTACCACGTCATAAGCCGCCATTATTTTCGATGTCATATTGATGTCACGGGCCGGGAATTTGCATGCTGCCGTCCTCAGATGACATTATCACTCTTTCAAAGGTGGGTCAATCCACGAAGCACAGCAGAATTTCCCGAGGTGCCGAAAGCTCTCAATGCCTTCTTTTCAGGAGGCGGTGCCTATCCACATTCGGTGCAGAAACCCTGCAGAAGGGCAGGGCATGGTTCAATACAATCGAGTGAGAACACAAAGGCATCTGCGTTTGAGTCGTCTTCGGCAAATTCATGAAGGAGTGTGTAACATATGCATGTAATTTTGATTGGTACGTAAAAACTTGATAAGTGACTGAAAATTAAGATACACTAAGATTAGAATACAAAAAGTTAACACAGAATTGAAAAAAAAAAATATGAACTTCCGCCCTTCGTAGTGGGAGCCGCGCTAAATAGCGAGATGAACGATGTCCTAACTTTTCGTCTTTCCTTCGTTCTCTGCCCTTATCTGTACAGCATTTAATTATATTTCGCACATAGAGGCGTTACAGGGGATTCATCACCGAAAATTCGGCGCGTGGAAACAAAGTCTTACAATCTGCCACCAATTTATCTGGCAAAACAATGTGGTGCTATAACGTCGTTCTCTTCTATGCGTTTGTCCTGAATGCCTTCTTCAGCCTCTTGAGCAACTACAGTGCAAAACCCATCTTCCACACAAAAGGAAGGCGATGGCATGGCTGGTTATTTGCGATGAAAAGCCAAACGACAGAAAAAGAAAACGTAGTCACGGCAAAGCGTCTTCACCTGCGCTTTTTGTAGCGAGAGGTAGACTTGTGCCCCCTTTTTGGGAATTCCATCAGTTATGCTAATGCAGTTGGGGCAGCCTAGCCGTACCGTCTACTTACGGTGAGCCGTCCAAGCGACTCTTCAACCGGTACAGTTCCTCGCCTTTTCCTCGCCTTTTACAACTTGCTGTTGTCTTCCATCTCCTTACTGCTCCTCTCCCCTTGTTTTTCTATCACCTTCTTTCATTCAGGAACTGTTCCGCAAGAACAGCCCTTTCCCGTGCATATGAAATTTGCTCGGCCTCGCTCGCAAAATGCTGTCGCAAAATGGCGTCGAAAAGGAGCTCACTACCAAAGACATATACGAGGTACTTTTTTAAGAAAGCTAAAGCCGTACGAGAATTGGGCTGGATCCAAGATAAACATCTTCTTAAGTGACTACAAACATGGTCCTCAGAGTTTCTTTTGTTTGTCTCTATGCTGATTTTAAATTAAATATTTCCGTCCCCGCTTGATGAATAAGCATGTACTAAACGTCTTTTAAAATCAGACTTGCAGAAAGTGTACAAAAGGGTTTTTCGAATCGATCCACAAGGTGTGTAGAGCGCACTTCAAAATGCTGGCACAAAAAAAAAACAAATAAACGGTGGGCGAGGCACCACCTCCGCAATGGCCAAGAAGTTTAGAGAAGAGTCAAGGCGTGTACTGGATAACGATTGCACGTAGGTGTGGAAGCTTGGGCTAGTTGGTATGACATGACGATAGTTATAGCGCGAGAACAGAACGATGACAAAGAGACAAGAAGGACACGAAGGACACGAATGCTCATGTCCTTCATGTGCTTCTTGTCTCTTTGTCGCCGTTCTGTTCTCGTGCTTTAACTATCGTTATGCACGCAGGTGTCGTGAATACCAGTCTCCATCTGTAAACGCAGGCGTAGGCAATATGCAAAGCATTATATTTCATAAAAGGAGTGTTAAACACTCCTGTTATGACACACGTCACCGAGGACGTAGGTGGCGAAAAAAATGTGTGCTTTCGAGCCAGTCGAGAGAGACCAGCCATCACTGATGTACATATTCAAAAAAGTCACTCACTCGAAAAGATTTGCCTTAGAAAGAGAGCTTGTCGTAGAAGCTTCAATGTAAACAGCACTGACGAGGAGGCCATTTTTTTTTCTAGATGTATCACCCGTGATGCCCTTGACAAAGACGAATTCTCGGAGGACGTGACTTGTTTATGGGCAAGCAGACCTTTGTTTCTTTTTTGCTTTCGTTAGTCTTGTTCTGTAGTAGTTGCATGCAATGCTTCTTGGCACATAAGAGAAAAGATGATTCTGGTTCACCCTATGAATACGTCCGCGTTTGGTGTGAACTTTCTGGTGGTGGCAAAACATCGGAGATTGTGATCATCACTATATCGAGGAACGTGGTTCACCCGTCTCATGACGCTGACGCTACGAGCGAACTCGGGTTTGCCTGATTCCATGCTGATGTTGGTTAAGAGACGGGCCAAAGATTTTTTTTACTGACAGTGTATCGTGACATATAGCAGTGGCCTTACATGCCAATGACCGCTTTGCCGAAAAAAAGAAATATGTTTGCTCAGAAGCAAGGTAGCAGCAATGCGTCAAGTTGTACATTTCTACCTGTCTAAAAGGGTTTTCCCTCCACCTCACAAAACTCTAACTTGGCCCCAAGCACTTACATTCGGGCTTTTCAAACGCGGATGTACCCTACTTTGAAAATGTTACACATCATGTACCCTGACCTATACCCAAGTAATCTTTGTCCACATTGTGGGGAAATAGCTTCATTAGAACATATGCTCTGGCCGTGCACCAAATTCGCTCATTTATCGAACATCACCTCTGCCAGTTGGGGGCGGCAATCCGCAGCTCGTCCTTGGCAGATCAGCTCTGGGCTGTCCACCAAGCCCGCGAGGCGGCTGAGGAGCTTGGCATCTCAGTCCCCACGTGGGAGTGCCCGCAACACAGTGATCTGTGTTTTGGAGGACCAAATGAAAGTTTATCCAATCCAATAATACGGAGTCCAGATGAGAAATCGAGAGAGCGAAAGTGTCCTTTGTACACGAGTGAAAATGACGCTGGTCCCGACTGACTATTACTATAAGCATTTGTATGGGGGAGTTCTGTAAACTTATGTTCAAAAGGTGGAGACACTTGTGTTTTCAATAAATAGTTTATGGTACTGAGATAGATATTGAGTAATATTGCAGTTTCACTGGAAGCTTATGTTCCCCCTGGTGACCTAAACATATAACACACCAAGCTTGGTTGTTTGCGTCATATAGCCATAAGTGGTGACGTAAGCCTCTTGTGAAACTGCAGTGGCGCTGTCTTTTATCGAAAGTGTGTTGCAGCAAGTGGCCGTGTCACGCCGGGCTAATCAGTGACGAGAGAGATAGAGGCTGCGCAGGTTTGTTGGTCGTGGTCACCACATAAGCATACTATCAGTGTGAATTACAAAGTACTACTACAGTAAGTCTTCCTGCCATAGCTGGGATCCAAAAATGCACTCTAGTCAGCGGGTGACTCTTCTAGCTTTTAATACTTTTACGGCGACAACAGCAGTGTCATACAGCGTACTCTGACGGTGACTGACAGAAGTACAAAGAGAAGGCTACCACTGTGGATTTCTCACTGGCTTGCCATGTTTCTCTCCTATTCGGATACCTCAACTATGCCCTGACGGTAGGAACATCTGTGTGCATGAGACTTCCTGTGGTAAAATCAACCAGTGCACCTATTGCAAGTACAATTGCGAAGTCCCCGCTACGCCACAAATCACCATTCTGTGAAGTGGCGAAATACCCAGTACGCGTTTGTAACTCTTGCAATGTGCGATAACCATATCTGCACGCTGTGCTGACACCATGACTGTGTACAATAATCAAATATTCCTGAGCCATTTATTATAAAAGTTCAGCTTTAAACCATTCATTCGTTACGCTGTTTTCGTAGTGTGACGCTGGGTGTGATTCAACAATTGTGCCACCCAAAAGTACGTGCCAGCGTCACTCCTCGCCCGGTACGTAGCCTCTACATCTGCTCAAAGCGAAAGCCTTTTGTGTACACGCATCTCATTTCAGGACTGCTTTGCCGCAACGTCAAAAGATAAACAGACACAACTTGCTCAGCATTGTATCATCACGGAACCCACCAAGAGACGCATCCTACAGCATGCTTATAGAGTGTCGCAAAAAGAACAAGACGCTATACGTGACCAAGTCCAGCAGATGCTTCATGACGATTTCATCCAGCCATCGACCAATCCCTGGGCTTCGCCAGTTGTGCTAGTAAAGAAGAAGGATGGTACGTCGCGCTTTTGCGTTGATTACCGTAAACTGAACAAGGTCGCCAAAAAGGACGTTTATCCTCTACCCCGGATAGATGACTCGTTGGACCGTATACACGACGCTAAATATTTTTCCTCCTCGGATTTTCGTAGTGGCTACTGGCAAATCGCAGAGGATGAGCGCGACCGCGAAAAGACGGCTTTTGTTACTCCCGATGACCTGTACGAGTTTAAAGTGTTGCCTTTCGGTCTATGCTCAGTGCCAGGTACTTTGCAAAGAATGATGGAAATGGTTCTCACGGGGCTCAAACGGCAATCATGTCTTGTTTACCTTGATGACGTCGTGGTCTTTGCAGACACGTTTGAACAACACGTCCAACGCATTCAGGCAGTTCTTCAGGCTATCAGAACAGCGGGGCTTTCTCTCAAACCCTAGAAATGTCATTTTGGATACGAAGAACTGAAGTTCCTTGTTCATGTTGTGAGCCATTCTGGAATCCGCCCAGATCCAAAGAAAACCCGCGCCGTTGCCACCTTTTCCGTGCCCACAAATAAGCGCGACCTAAGCCGATTTCTGGGGCTCTGCGCGAATTACAGGCGCTTGGTCAAAAACTTTTCGAAGATTGCTGAACCCCTCAACAAGCTTACAAAAGACGGTGTCTCGTTTGTTTGGGGTCCCGATCAGTGCCATGCGTTCGACACCCTCCGAAACCTTCTCCAGGCTCCGCCTATACTGGGTCGTTTTGACGAAAGCGCCGACACGGAATTACACACTGACACCAGCGACGTTGTACCAGGAGTGGTAGTAGTTCAGTGGCATAATAGCGTAGAGCGCGTGATCGCTTATGCGAGCAGAACGTTACCCCAGCGGAGAAAAACTATTCTGCAACCGAAAAGAAATGCCTCGCTGTAGTCTAGACCATAACAAAGCTCCGCCCATACTTGTATGGCTGCTTTATCAGGGTAGTTAGCGACCACCATTCGCTTTGTTGGCTCGCGAATCTCAAACATTCCTCAGGTCGTCTAGCACGATGGAGCCTTCGGCTACAAGATTTCGCATCGTCCACAAATCTGGGCGGAAACAAACTGACGCCGACTGCCTTTCACGTGCACCGGTCGAAAATGCCAACGTTGACCTTGAAGACGACGACACTTTTCTTTCTGTAGTATCAGCAACCAGCTTGGCTGAGCAACAGCGTCATGACTCGTAGCTCATTCCTCTCGTTGACTACCTGGAAGGGTACAATTCCCACCCTCCTCGAAGCTTTGCACGCTCGCTATTCTCCTTTTGTTCCCGCAATGAAGTGCTTTATAAAAAGAACTTTCATTCTACACAAGCTATGTATCTGATTGTTGCGCCAACTACGCTTCGTGGTGACATTTTACGTGCGTGTCATGATGAGCCATCGTCCGGACACCTCGGCTATACGCGGATGGTGCAACGGATTCAACGCTCCTAATACTGGCCACGTCTCGCAAAGACTGTGAAGCCCTACGTTCGCACATGTCGCGACTATCAGCGACGTAGCATTCCACCTTTACGACCAGCGGGATTACTGCAACTCATAGGCCCACCAAAGGCGCCCTTTCATCAGATTGACATGAATTTGCTGGGGTCGTTCCCCACGTCTTCGTCTGGAAACTAGTGGATTGTGGTCGCTACTGACTACTTAACACGCTATTGTGAAACAAAGGCACTTCGAAAAGCCACCGCAGCAGACGTCGCCCGATTTTTCGTTAACATTATCGTCTTACGTGACATTGCGCCAGCTGTCGTGATAACTGATCGTGGGACAGCTATCACCACAAATATGCTTTCCGAAGTCTTGCGATTAAGTGGTACGGAACATCGTAAAACAACGGCTTACCACCCGCAAGCAAACGGGCTGACTGAACGACTCAATAAGACAATTGCAGACATGCTGTCAATGTATGTGGACATCGATCACTAGAACTGGGACGCCATGCTTCCTTACATAACTTTTGCGTATAACACTCTGTTCACGAAAGTACCGCTTTCACACCTTTTCGCTTAGTCCACGGTCGCGAAGTCATGACAATGCTTGACGCCATGCTCCTGTCTAACAAGTTAGGAATATACCACACGGATGTCGCCAAATTCGCGCATTGCGCAGAAGAGGCCCGTCAACTTGCTCGTCACCGTATTCAACATCACCAAACCGCAGACGCGTACCGCTACAATCTTCGTCACCGTGAAGTTATTTTCAAGCCTTGTGAGGAAGTCTGGATGTGAACCCCTATCCGACAGCATGGCCGTTCAGAAAAGCTTCTTCGCCACTACTTCGGCCCTTACAAGGTCGTATGACGTCTCAGCGACATTACTTACGAGGTTCTCCCAGAAGGCACTTCGAGACGTTCGCGTCACCCCCCCCCCCCCCCCCCAGACTGAAGTCATTCACGTTTCACAGCTCAAACCATACTTTTCGCGCTGTGAATCACCAGAGAAGTGACTCACTTTATTGTAACTTCACGTCTTTCTTTTTGTTTCGTCTTTTCCGTACATTCTTTCCTATTTTTCTTATTTTTCATTTGACTCTTGACTCCACGACTGACTACGTTATTCCGCCTTACGCCATTTATTTTGCTTGCATAGTGATTTCCGTCTCATTTTCTTTTTTTGCCTTCATATACAGCATCGAGCCGATGCTTCTTGGGAGAGGGGGCAATGCCACCACTGATGAACGAGCCGCTGTGGCTCATAATCGTTTTGGGCTATGAAGAGAGAACATTTTCGTTGCTCTGGTTCAGGTGAACTCCTGGCTGTAGGTCTTGTTTTGCTCATGACAATCTATATATATATATATATATATATATATATATATATATATATATATATATATATATATATATATATATATATATATATATATATATATATATATATATATATGCGTACTACATCGACGCGTCTAGGTTGAAACGGAAAGTGACATAGATGAGACACTCACAATACCATGGGACGCTATTTTTATGCGAGTTAACAGAAGAAATAAAAGAAAATCTAAGCCACTTCCAACGAAGCGAAAGCTGTATGAATCGCAGAGAATTGATTCACCAGAGTCTTGTATCACAAGTCCTCGGAGTGGGTCACGGAAATCTTCGAGGCGGTATAGCCTCCCATCAAGATCGCAGTGTAAAGAAATTCCCCCATCTCTTCGAAAGAAATCGTGACAAAATGTGAACGCGTTTTTTATATGGCGAGAGAGGGTACTGTTTCCGTCAGACAGTCGCCTCCACCGACCTCTGCCATAGAGTTGAGAGGCGCCCGGCCAGCGAGTGGTCCAGAATGAACCGCGAGTGGACGGGAGAGTGGGGTGCAGGGAGGAGAGCGAGCAAACGGCGAGAGAATGAGCGACGAAGCACTGCACCTACCCCCTCCAACACTCTCTCGTACCACATGCTCCGGTTGGTAGGGGCGAAGATAAGCGAGCGCGCCCGCAGCGGTTGGCATTAGAGAGGGAGTCAGAGTGGAGAGATAACATGTGCTGGCACGCAGGCAACACCACGGACAACGCCGGATGCCTGACATAGCCCGACTAAGAAATGCAGTCGCATTTAATAGAAACACTCCTTCATAGTTTCGAACGATGGCGTTTGTCGGTATTATATACCGATAACCTATAGGAGCACCAGAAGACTTGTTGCCATGGTCAGACTTGGCCCCTGAAACCACTCGAGTAGAGCTCGGCATTTTGCATCTGCACGTATCCGCGTCTGAGGACAGGCTTATGCGCCACGCTCACGAACTTTGCCACGGACATATACTCTGAAACACTGCGATTGCGCCTTTTATATGTAACTCCCCTGTCATAGTAGTCTTGGTCAGGTGAAGTTTATGCTTCATGACCATCAGACTTAGAATGAATTCTTGAGCGCGTCGTTTCGGCGCGTTCAACCTATTCGGCTTGTTTCCAATAGAAAAAGTGCGATTTTGTCAATGCATTGATAAAATACCAGGTGGCAACACTGCGCGAAGCATCAGCCTCGCTCATAGCATCTATCCAGAGTCAAAAGTTTGTTTAGTGTCGTGCAACTTTCCCAGAGAGGAATAATTAACTTTAATGTGTTCATCGAGTGAGTGATAAGAAAAACTAAGCCGCTGTGGTGCAATCATAGCCGAGGATAATAAGGATTTCCTATAGGAGCGTTGTCGACTTCTTAAAGCAACAAATTCACCAGGGAGGCGAAGGGCAATGAAAAATTTCAGCCGAACCTGATAGCGAGCATATCATTAGCGCTCCACTTGGTCACTGAGAGATAATTATTACGAATATTCTTTTTGAAGTAGTTTTTTACCAGGGAAGAACAGGTGAGAAATTCAATTCGCAATAATCATCAGATTCCCATGAAGGCCCCATTGAAAGCTATTATGCAACCCCTTTTAAATGCGAAGCAGTCCGTTGCGTACTGCCATCTCTTTTAGCGTCTACCTATGTATCTATATGTATCTATCTATCTATCTAGCCGCCCACGTTTGAGTGCTTTCGTGATCACCTCCTGAACTTGGGGTGAACCGAAATTAGTAAGGGAGGGTAAGATGGTTTGACGAATACGACACGCTGGTCATGACAAAGAATATGACAATCCCATCGTGTACGCTGTCATATACTTTTCACCAGACATGTGACACATACTCGCGGGCGGATGTGTGCCAGAGGTGTTTTACAGTGTATGTCTACGGAGGAACGGAGAGAACAGACATCGGTTACTTTAACGCGAGAGCCTTGAATAAAAATTTGTTATAGGCAGCGTTGACCCGATGAATGCAAATAATAAATATCAGGGCCCCAGCTGATATCACACCTAAGAATTGTGCGTGGCAATTGAGTATTCTACCACAGAGACACGCCAGAACTGTGGTTGCAATGCTGGCTATAAAATTTTATAAACATTCCACATGTACTCCTTTGCTACAACCGTCAATTCGGGTTAACGATAATTGCAGTGAAGTGCCATCCACTGAAGCTAATTTACCTAGCGCTATCCAGGGCCGCCATCCTCGTATGGCGTTACACACGTTAGGCAAAGTGCTGCTTCACACTTTAAAAGGCATCTCCCCGAAGGGGATCATAGGGTGATGCGGAACACTGCGGTTGTGTACAACGAGCAGTCGGTTTTGGGGGGTGGAGCTCTCTATGCCATGGGTCGTGCGTCCACGCTGTATGTATTAGTAGTAGTAGTAGTAGTAGTAGTAGTAGTAGTAGTAGTAGTAGTAGTAGTAGTAGTAGTAGTAGTAGTAGTAGGTAGCCACCTCCACTTCTGGACTAGAGAAGCGGCACGCGCGCACCCTTTTGAATTGAGGAGGAAACCCGCGCACATATATGATACATGAAATTATAGTTCTTTCTGATAAAATAACTTACATAGACGAATATCAGTGACTTAATCTTCGATAATGCCTTCAATTTGATGCTTACAAAAAAAATCTTGTAACAGAAGGACGCACTTTGACCTCTATCTGACCAGGAAATGTTGGCACGTTAAACTCGCTGGGCGTAACCTTCTTGGTTTTAGCAAGGTTTAGCGAGGGTTGGGCCACAGTGCCATGAACTAGCAGCGGTGAAAGGTGGGTACTAGACACGAAGGGCAGGCCATCGGAGAGTGCGCGTGTGCCACTTGTTTAGTACGGCCGTGCCACCTCTCGTTTAGTCCTTGGAATTTTCAATGGCTGTACTTCTATATGATGAATATATGATGGAAAGATGCGAGATGGTGGTACTTCAAGTGTTCACTAGATGGCCGGATGGATAGACAGACGCACAGGCGTGCAGACAGACAGATGCATGGACAGACGCACGGATGGATCGATGGACGAACGCATGGATGGAGGGCTGCATGGATGGTTGCACTGGAACGCACGGACGGTCGCACAGACGGACGCATGAACGGACGGCAGCAAGAACGAACGGATGAACAGAAGCACGGACGGACTGACGAACGCTTCGCCCCACTGATCGTTATGCACTCCATTGATATGCTGTGATTTTTTCTAAGCATCCTGAGGATCCTCATGTTAGCATAAATCTAGAGTAGTGTCCTGCGACATGTCTAACAAATCCTGTACAAGTTCGGAGCGTTATGTTCATCAGTAACTGAATAGGTGTACTTTCATTTTGGTAAGGAGTTTCATTTTATTGGCCTGACGGCTTCGCTAAACTTATATGCAGCGTCAGAAGTGGCTGAAATGTTGTCATGGTAAATGTTCTCTGGTGAAACGTTTACGTGGGTAGGGGCCTATTTAATGCTTATAAATAATGTTGAGGACTATAAAAAAGACGAAGTATGCAGTATCAGAAAATAAGCAATGCTCTGCTGGCAGGCGTCTCATCTGTGTGCCGGACTGAGTATGTTATCCAGAAACAGCTGCTCTCTGTTTATCGCGTAGCTTCATCAATACATCCCCTCCCCTTTATATTGGTCAACGAGCATGGCTGTTACACAGCTAAAACAAAATAAGCTACCACTTCAGCTCGATACTCATTAAAATACGACACTTACTTCCGGGAACGATGCAGAAGAAACTTGGAAGTTAAGAATAACAAGAAAAACAGTCCGCTAAACCCACCCGGCGCAGTGTTAACAGGACACGTCGCGAGCTATGCAAATATATCCGGCACGCTCAGTATTCTCCGCATGATCAAGCAATGCGCCAGTGCGTACAAACCAAACAGCGAACAGGGGTGGTGGTGCTGTAAACATTGCCAGTGCCAAAATAAACGACGACAAGTCCCGTGACACTTCACCACGCCGTTCAATCTGCCGCTGTCTCGCTCGAGAGCACACCGAGCTCAGGCAAACTGCGACGCCGCCAAACTTTGCTAGCTTCCCGCGAGTTCATGGGTTTTTTTCTGTTTCCATTTTGCTTTCAGAAGAGAATTCTCCCTTTTGAATTCTCGCTCAGTTCTCCCACCTTCATCACGAGGTCTTTCGAACGAACCTCACACAGCACATCGCAGCCGAGCGCTCGCGGTTCACGATGCGGCTCTCGATCCGCTCGTTGCGTATTTGCCGATGCCAAATATTGAGAACGAAGCGAAAGAAATATTTTTCGCAGGCTTGATGAAAACTTTACACTGATGTATACGGCTCGCCGCAATTGCGAATGTGCATGACGCACCTACTGGTTAAAATCCCACAGAAACAATGAACCATCACGGAGCAATCCAGAGCGCAGAAAGATGTTCCACTCTCTTTTTCAGCGTCGATAACGCAAGTAACGACTCTGAAGCCATGCTCTTTGAGCGTGTTGAAACTTCAATAGTGGAGCCAACGTTCATAGCGCTAAAAGTACTTGAGGATATTTTTAAAATATCACACACTTTTTGAACAATCGCTTTTTGGGTCAGGCTACATCATCTAGAGTCAGCAAAACAACCTTATTGGTTAACGAACCAATTTGTAAACCAGTGGGCGTAAATTAACTTGTTTCATGGAGCTAAAATAAATGTCCTATATTGTCAAGCAGGTTTTTCTATCTTGTTTGGGCCTCTTCAGCTAGTAAAGAACAGCTAGTAAATAGGAACAATAATGAATGATGAAACAGTTGCCAGTGAACGTGTATCTTTCCTGTCTCATTTTTTTTCACGCGCACTGATATGCGCACCTCTTTGCTAGATGCTCACTACTGCAATTTTTATTACATGTGAAAAAAAGTAGCCATTTTTTATTCTGAGTGATTATTGTCGCACCACTGTTATCGAACCTGAACCTACAAATATTTCACCAAAGGAGACAACGAACTCATCACGTCAACCAAAATGTCTGTTAAGCGTACTTCTAAAGCTCTTTTAATCATTACTGACCACAGCACCAGTTCTAACTGCGCCATCTTGCGCGCTTCAAAGCGGATGGTCTGACAACATTCCTATATAGTTCGCTGTCTTCTTTCTTGTTCAACGCTTGCATATTGAACTTTAAAAGATAAATGGTCTGTTGGAACAAGTTCTGGAGCACCCCGCCGCGGTGGTCTAGTGGCTAAGGTACTCGGCTGCTGACCCGCAGGGCGCGGGTTCGAATCCCGGCTGCGGCGGTGGCATTTCCGATGGAGGCGGAAATGTTGTAGGCCCGTGTGCTCAGATTTGGGTGCACGTTAAAGAACCCCAGGTGGTCTAAATTTCCGGAGCCCTCCACTACGGCGTCTCTCATAATCATATAGTGGTTTTGGGACGTTAAACCCCACATATCAATCAAATCAATCAATCAACAAGTTCTGGAGCTTTAAACGTAGCTTAAGCAGATCAGTACGTTACGCGATTCCAACAGTCAATGTAGTTAAATAAAAGGGGAATTAATACTCAGCTCTTGTCGGCAAACTAACGACTGCCCTCGCTGCCACAAGCGGCAATAACGTCAACGCCGATATTGAAGATAGCTACTGCGTTCGTGGCGATATGGGTGTAAGGCAAGATGGCGGGAGAGTAACAAATGAAGGCACGACTTCCAGTAGAATAATGCAATTAAGCGTTTCCGAAGGTAGTGATGGCCGAGTGTGCCCTTCCTCATCTCCCCTTTCTTCCGTCCCAAAGCGTCTGTCTCCGCCTCACCACCCGCTGGTGAGGTCGCACATAACGAATGGAGACCTCCACTGCGAGACTAAGACTAGATAGATTGGCGTTGGGCACCCCGCTATCACCCGCGTTTTCAAAGCGGCCGCCGGGGAAGAGCAGCTTCGTCGTATACGCTTGAACGGCCGGGCTTAGAGCGACGCGATCCGCCATCTGAGAAGGAACGACTTCGCGGCAGCGGCCGGAAACGCGATTAGCGATGGCTGGTGGCATCACTGAAACAAGGTGGGGCAGCCATCTCTTGCTAACAAGTGTTTTAGCCGTCGCGCTTAAAGGCTCTCCCCGTCTTCCTCTCAACTCCCCACATCCACTTTCCAAGTTTTTTATCGGGCAGAACGTCTATTTGCACCATCTGGTGCGGATCAGAAGGATGGCACGCTGAGCCTGCTTATTATTTCCCAGCGCGGCAAGCAATGGGAACTCGAAATCGATCATTTTTACAACAAAGCTGTCTTAGTCGACGTGCCGCCGCCGCCGCCGCTGCTGGTGGTGCTGCTGCTAGCAGCAAAAAGATTGTTTATGTCATTTACAGAAAAAAATCAGAGCGCATAAACCAAACGCAGGAATTAGGTTATCCCTGAAAAAAATTGCCAACATGAATCAGTGCCATGTGGCGCAGATTACAATGCCTCCCTGTGGAAAACTCATAAAATCTTAGCTTTCACTCGATGCATGCAGTGCTGTCTCAGTCACAAAAATGGTAATAGCGGTAAACCTTCCGCAGCCGTTTGTTTTGGTCAGACAGTGAGTGTGGTAGCCCTGTCGAAAGCGTCAAGAAGGCAAGTGAACAGGCACTGAATTTTGCGAAACAGCAGCTTGGTTTTCGGGGTCTTCCTTCTTTTCTCTATCGAAAGGTTAAGCAACACCACAGCCGCATTAATACGAGATAATCGTAGTTAAACGTTAAACATTTGTGAAAGGCAAGTTTATTGTACACTTATTTTGTACATACACAAATGAAACATCGAAAACAAGTGAAGACAGTGTATACGTCTTACAAATGAGCACCAAAATCTAATTGATCACTGGTTATCCAAATGTTACAAGTCAAAGGAAAATTAAAATGAATCAAGTTATTCACATTTTTCAGGATAACACTTATGAATGCGTACTAGAGTGGGCGCACGGCTAGTACGGAACAACTGGAAACTTCAGCTGTCCCTCTCTTACTTTGAAGAAACGTGTGTGCCATCGTCGAAGGAAAGCCTCTTCGCCGTGCGTTTCCAGCTGCTGATCTAGGCAATTTCACACAATGAACCGTATTTTCTTTAGTGCGGGTAGGCACCTCCATGCGGATTGTGCCGTAATTCCGCTAAACAGCATCGCCGCCACAGTATGTACAAGGTCACTGTAAAGACCAGTTTTGCATACAGCCCACGTTCTGTTTCCATGCGCGCCGTGCGAAAGCCAAAGAGGCGTTGTACCACGTGCCAGACGACCCTCGCCACCAAGCACTGAAACAGAGCATGTTGGGCCGTCTCTAGTTTGCCGCAGTTTGGGCAGTGGTCATTTTGAACGACTCCCCAATGTGTTAACCAGTCATGCACAGGCAATCCCCGCCATCTTCTCAACTAGTTGAATTCACGCACCTGGGTAGGTACACAAGTGCAACGCCATCATTTCAATTTTTTCGTGCAGGATGCTGTTTCTTCCTCTTTGCTCAGTGTGGTACTTGTCACCATTTCGCTTATATCCTGCGATGAAACATCTTCCAGACTGACTACATGAACCAATTGATTGCACTGTTCGTTTTAAGCCACTGGCAGCTCTGTAAAACTTGAGCGAAATTTCTGCTCGTGGCCCGATGTACGGATTTGTGGTGAAAGTGCCTTTTAGTGCATCAAGAGCCTGTGCTCCAGTACATCAAGAGCCTGTACCCGGGGTAGTTGCTGTCATCGAAGAGCTTCTGTGTTGTTTTTGCAGCCATTGCTCTCGTGAATGTTCGTATGTCTTGGAGACTCAAGCCTCCACGATTTGTGGGAAGCTGTAAAAATTTCCTTTGTACCTTTGCTGGTTTTCCTCCCCAGGGGAAGGTTCCCGCCATAGAGGCGAGACGTCCTGCAACACGGCGGAGTAGAAGGGCGATGTGTGCTATGTAAAACGCAAAAGCGCATGCCTGTGTCTTGATGACAGTTGCTTTTGCCGTTAGTGACAGGTTAAATTGAGTGGCATCGGTGGATCTCCTAAGCACGTCATCCCAGATCTTTTGAAACATCTCCTTCCTCGAAGTATACACCTAACACCTTAACAGCTTGAACGTATTCTAAGTCGCCTAGCAATTTTTATCTGAAGCCTCCAAAGCGCAATTCCTTACATTTGGTGGTGTTTAAAAGAGCACCAGACAGATAGAAATACTCATCAAAAATGTCAAGCAATGTACCATAGCTAGACAAGATACGAAAAAAAAAACCGAAGTATCATCGGCGTATGTGACTATTTTGAAAGTTTCCTTGCCTGACATAGGGAAATTCACTATGTGCTCGCAGTTGGCAACCATTCTAATCAGAGGCTTTAGAGAAAAAATGAGTAATACCGGAAACAACGCACAGCCTTGCCTCACCCCTTTTTGAATTACAAAGCTTCTGGTCACTTCATTGTTGAAATAAATACAGCTTGATAGATCCTGATAAAGTATTTCTACCAACCGCACATACTGCTCTTGGAGGCCAAAAATTCGCAAAATAGCGAAAAGATACCCGTGTTCAACTCTACCAAATGCCTTGGCCTTATCAAGAGAAATATGTACTCCTGAGATTTGTTTTTCTTTTGCATATGCGAAGAGGTCTCTGTTGATTGTAAGAAGTACGAAGACGGAACGTCGTGGTACTGCACACGACTGCAAGGGGGACACAACCTCTTCCAAGAAAGGCCGCAGACGCCGTGATAACAGTTGAGCACATTTAGCGAGAGTGAATTGCTTGTAGATTACCTTCTTTTTTCTTAAGAAGTCCTGACTTACAGCAAACTTTCATAACCTGCACCTGTTTCCGTTTTAACTCTCAGCCAAAAAGTTGAAGGCTATAATTTCTATATCTGGCGTTATAGTAGCAATATTTTTATTGCTGTTTTTCTGGTGGTTTTATTACCATGGTCGGTGTTCAGCGAAGCCACATTTTTGAGTCATCTCTAGCAGAGCTCAGTTTTTACATTAGCGTAAGGTTATTCCTTGAACTATGACCAATCCAGCACCCTCTAACAAGGTTTTTCTGGGTTTTCAGAGCTGTGTAGAGCTAGCACAACAAATATATTTGCAATGTCATCCCCCCGCTTTGCACAAGCTCTGATGATTAATACGCCACAATAATTACCGAAAAACTGTTCATTGCAGTGATCCCAACACTCACTTAATATTGATGGTCAGCTTAGATGGCGGTGCCAACGCTGCCAGCAGCAGGATGCGGCGCACACAGTCATAATGCACAAATTTCACGCCTCATTTTTGTGCGCACTCCACCACGTGCCTTCGGAAAAACGCCAGGACGCTTTCATAAAAAAAAGCAATTTAAGAAAGTGAAGTCTGCGTCTGCTATCTTCTTTCGCACTCCAAAAGCCATTCTGCCACATTAAGCAGAACTCTGCCTCATTAGGTGTGTCAAGTTCCATCCACATAAAAACACTGCAGCAGCTCTAACATCTGCTGTTGAGATGTGTACACAGCTAAATTCATTCTCATCTCTTACTTTTGCATATTCACTCTTTTTCCACCAATGCAGAGCAAAAAAAAATGCATTTCCGAACACTTTTTGCGATGGGGACATATGCCCACCAGTCTGATCATCTTTGCTGAGCGAAATGGCCCCAGAGTCTTTGCTGAGTTGGGCCATAACTGGAAGTCAATTGACAGACCTGGAGGGGAAACCGAAAGCGAATTGAAGTACTCGGCACTTGTCTAAAAATAAATTGGCAAGAGCCATCAATCAGTGGACTAAGCTATAACACTTCCAAGAACTTAAACAGCTGATTATGATTTCCTGTGACAATCATCGGCCGACAGAAGCTTCGTAACAGCCGGCAATGTCATGTGCACCCAGAGAAAGCCACACTGCACGCAACTCCTGGATGATTAACGTTTCTTAAAGTGCGATCAAGTACAGGCATCTCTTTCATTATAATTTTCTATTCCTATTATTCCTTTGCACACAGCGACAAAGCAAGGCATCCGCTACTTTTTCACGACGATGAGTCCACTGGCATATGCTTTGCTTTCAGACATTACCACACGTCACCAAAAATTGTAGAGCTCACTCGGACTCACTCATGAAATATATTTTGCGCTTATGGCTCACTCAGACTAAAACTCACAATTTTTTTTCTGAGCTGGACTCACGTGGACTCACACTCACAAAGTTTTCCATCTACTGAACTTACTCAAACTCACACGCATCGAAACATTACTCACCCAGAATGACTCATACTCAAACTTGCGTCTTCATCTTAGTCTGAATGAGTCCTAGTGAGTCGACTCATGAGTCCGTTATCCTAGAATCAGCTTTTTCGACAGTGGTGTCTATGTTCCTTAACACCAATATCTCACGTATTCGGTGCTCTTCAAGGTGTCTTTTGACATACTACCTTTAAGTACGGCTTATGAAAGATTTCAAAGCAGTACGGTTACCTTCGCGTAAAAGATGATAACATGAGGTAGATTTGTCAAAACCTTCTCTAAAAATTATGCATCTGAATAATTAATACTAAAATGGTGTATGGACGATACTACTTTGGAATAGGAGGAGGAGGAGGAGGATTGAAAAAGAAAAGATAGGGAGGGTAGCCAGTTCTCGGACCGGCTGGCTACCCAGTACTGGGGAAAGGGGTAAGGGGCATAAAAGATGAAAATATGTGTGAGTAGATGCGCATAAAGGTGAATTACGTAAGAGCGGTATTGAAGGTCAATATGATTAGATTGTCACATTAGCCTGCAGAAGCTATTTCTGTACTGACCCCCAATACTTGATTGAATATTTGGACCACATTAGTTGGCGATCTATCCTTAACATAAATAATAAATTGTTATATCAATAAATCACTCAGTAAGAGCTTGTCTTATGTTGTAGTTACTAGCGCTGCAAACAATTTCCACTAAAGGTATAAAGACTGCCGCACGCAAGATAAGCGCAGCAGAGTCGAATGAACATTCAATATAAGAGAGGCAGCACCTCTGGTATAGTGCTGTGCTTGTGACTTTCCCAATTGTGTTTACAAAGTTAGCGGAGTGTTGAAGAATACATCCGAGTAGTCTTAACTAGAGATGAATGCTTCAAATTTTTGTATCTACAAAAAGAAAAATGCGCTGTCACTCATGTTCGCTTGCAAATTATATTCTCTCTCTTTTTTGTTCTTCGCATAAATTCTACTTTTTAATAATAGACATAAATTGACAGGAAAAATAAATCTTCTCGCATGTGCAAGCGAATAGCATGAACTGTCGGAACTGTTAGAGTCCTTATCGTGCTTGAATGGGAAACCCAACTCGCATGCCTAAATATTTGCCATCGACTTTACATTAAAGGACAAGCTTGATGGAGCTTAATCCTAAAAACCGCGAAGTATTATCGATATTTAAAACATCTTCGATTTCCCAGTAAAAATATTTTCTGGCCTTGATTCATTGAGTTCTTAACACTTGGGTCACTTTCGCTGCAGTACATTTGTAATGGAAAAAGCGTCATAAAGTGGCGCAGGTCTTCTGGTTGACATGGGAACCAGTACATTCTTTACTTTAACTCCATACGCATGCAAGCGCGAACATTATTCTCAACACAAAAACGCGCTATATTCCGTTGCAACTTCTGACTGTTGGACGGTTTTTTTTTTCTTTGCATCACATTAGGGTTCTGCAGCGAAAATGACATGTTTTGTGCGTGGTAGTCGAAGGTTAATGGTAGATCACAGTTAGAAAACTTTAGACATACCGTCCTTTGTTCTTCTTATTCCCTTTTAGCGGTAACGTTGGCAATATTTTTCGGAAGATATATAGCGGGGTTCATAAAATCGGGGAAATTTCTGAAAATTTCATCCTCTCGGGAAAATCTTCGTGGAAATTTTTGTACGAAAGAAAAACATTTGCTGGTTTCACAAGTGTTCCGCCCGTAATAGACCAAGTTGGGGATACTTCAAAACAGCCATCGTTTGCTAATACTGTGCGTCCGATTCATTTTCCTTGTTCACTTTACAACTGAAAGTTTTGCTACTGCTGACACAATTATAGTCGCATGTGTACGGCAGCCACGTAGCCAGGAGAGGAGGGGAGCCTAATCAAAACAGGTGCTTTCGAAAAATGGTCAAGGTCTTTAGCAAACTATTTAACCCCCCGGCCCCCGAGGAAACAAATCCTGGCTAGGAGCCTGGTTTCAGTAAGCGCTCCAAAGGTGGGCTTCGCCTTGGCATTTAACATCTGCGCGCATACGCGTCTTCAGTATATAATCACCGTACACACTGATTATTTATGTCCGCGGACATAACCTCCTTGGTCCGGACGCAGAACAGCAAGCGACTCTTGCTGTTTAGAGATCAACCATGGACAAGGATGGAGGCCACAGAGCCTATTATGTAGATCTGACAACAGAGTACAGAAGGATGACAAGAACAAGAGAGAAGGCAGGGAGGTTCACCAGACACATGCCCGGTTGGCTACCCTGAGCTGGAGGAATTTAAAAGGAGAGTATAAAGGTGAGAGAGAAAAAACCATAAGGAAAGTCTATGGAATAAACCCCGAGATCATGTCATACGTGAGATACAACCATCGTCAAGAGAGTTTCTGCACGGTCCACAAAAAAAGGGGGTGGGGGCAGGGGAGGTTTATGCGGTAGACCAGTCGACTGCATAAAACTTTAAATGATTTCATTATCTGGTTCACAGAACAAAGTGCACAGAAACTGTCCTCAAGCAAGACCGGCGGGCTGCTTGACCTATAGCGCATTCTTCAAGGATCACAGTGCCTATTTTTTTTACAGTGTCTACAGAAAGCTGTGGTTCATTTTTTGGTGTTTGGACAACATAATAGATACTGTGCTTCCATTTGCTAGCCTGGTCTCGGCTGGCTCCAGGCGGATGCGTAAACCATGCCGCCGAGAAACGAACGTCTATGCGTGTCAAATTGGCGGTTTCAGTCTACCTGAGATTGCCTATTGCAAGTAAAGGTGTGAAGTTCTCGCTAAATCGTAGTTCTTTTTTAACGAATCAACGAAGGACCAGTTACGTGTTTGTTAGGCAGCAAGCGAATCTACGCAGCTGTTGACTTTGATAATGCTTTTCCTGACGATGATAATGGAATATATATGCGTGCGCATTGTAATTTGGGGAAGGACGTCTTTTACACACATGGTAGTTGCGTAATTGACATGTTTGGCACCCATGATAAATTTACGTTTCTGCCACACAAAATTACATAAATTAATAATACCCCTTCAACTACATGATATTCTTAATTAGTAATTCTTTTTTTTTCTTTTTCTTCGACGAACTTTAAAGTGTTGGCGGGGCTCAGTGCTATAACACTTGCTTTCTACGCAGAAGGCGTAGGTTCGATTCTCACTCGAAGCAAAGATTTTTGTATGTCATTTATTTGCGCCTTCTTAACCATTTTTTTACATTTTTGCTTATGTTATAAAAGTTTTCGAGCAGCGAGACGTATGCGAATTCACGGTAAAAACTGATGCAAGCAGTACAAGATATAGAAGCGACTGCTGCGACGTTGTGATCAGTTCATCATCTGTAAAGCGACCAACATCTGTAAGTGCGTATCATTTCTACGCCGATGACAATGCATGTGCCTCAAGCCATATTGTTATTGCTGGAATTACATTCAGATGACACTGACACCACCATTGTGAACAAGCTGGCAATGAATCTTTCAATTTATTGACGTTGAATAAAACTACGAATTCATTAAAGCCACTTGTTATTGGAGAGAGCATTTAAGTAGGGCGCCAAAGTTGAAACATGACATTAAAATAATCTCAAGAGCGACGAGTAAGTTGTGAATCATTCCATGAGAAGACTAATGTGTAAAAGGAGAAAACACCTTTTTTCATGCGATGTAAATGACGAAGAAGAATAAAGGTCGAGCCCATCTTTAAAATGTTAAGCGGAACAGTTATCATGGATCCCTTCAGTATACGAGATGGGGCTTTCCCTTTTGTAGGCCCTTTAAAATTTCAGCGTTTTCTCGAACGAAGCACACCCGCAGAGTCTAATCACTGCCTGATTACACTTCAGCACGGAGCTGTGGCGAACAGAGTCCAGCTGTCAGTAATGAAACGACTTTAATTAAATGCCACCACCTCGGTAGACATTCACGAACTGTATAGTACGGTATCAACATTGCATTCCTGACCTTCTTAAGCGATTAAAGTTATAGGGCACTTTTAAAGCGCAATAGTTGAAGAGCACACTTGCAGGACGTGTTCATTAAAAACAGCCAAATGGGTCCAATGTGAATTCCGGGCATATGCAGGTACAGCGGAGGCCCCTGCATCGGTCGTGCTAAAAGAGAGTGCACAGAGGCCATTCTTCCGAATACGCGTTCTGAAGTACGCATGGAAGCTTACTCTGTCAATAAAACCAACGACTAGGTAGCCAAGAGTCAGGCGTCCGATTTAATCAAGGTGTCACTGGAAGCCAGTTCACCACGGTCTAGCTGTGACAGCTCATCGCCTTTCACTTCGAACCAAAATTAAATGCGTGCACGCAGTGGCCATGTTGAGTAGAGTCACGGTTCCCTCTTATATAACCCAGTCCCCTCCCCTCCCCCAATATACCTTGGTCATAGGCCTCCCTTAAATAACAAACGCATTTCTATTAGAGCTAAAGACGTGACGGCTCGTCAGGTCATGCTAAGTTTTATTATTTATGATTTATCATGTCAAGCAACGCAATATTTCTATTCAGTCGTTTCATGAGCTTCACTCCCTTCTTCAACAAGAACAATTACAATAACGACGACAACGACGACGACGACGACGACAACAACAACAACAACAGTATTAATAATAATAATAATAATAATAATAATAATAATAATAATAATAATAATAATAATAATAATAATAATAATAATAATAATAATAATAATAATAATAATGTTAAGGCGTTTATTAGCCGGCAACGAGCGAGAATATACAATGGCGACAGTCACAGCCAAGCACGGGCTCTCAGCGCGAGCGGCGTCCTTGTTGGGTAGCCCCACTGGAAGGTACTCAAGAGTTCGACCCATTTCATAGTTCGGAGGCTTCGCTACAATCACCCCGGGGTCGAAGAGGGAGCCGCCTGGCGACCTAACAGCTTGTTATTATGAGCGGGTCATAATAAGCCTTCAGGCGCTACACGTTGACGATGTCTCGCCCACGGCGGCGCAACTCCGAAGATTGTTCAACGGGTTCGATCAGATAGTTGACGGGTGAGGTGCGCTCGATGACACGGTAGGGGCCTTCGTATTTGGGACGTAGTTTGGAAGAGAGGCCAGCGGCAGAGGTCGGGATCGAGAGCCATACAAGCGCACCAGGAAGGAACGTGGGCTCAGAAGTGGTGGAGCCATCACGGATACTCTTCTGCCCCTCTTGCTATTGCGTCGTAAAAGTCTTGGCAAGCTCGCGACACTCTTCAGCAAGCCTGGCTGTCTCGGAAATAGGTGTACACTCAGATGGATCCGGCGTGTACGGGAGTATCGTGTCCATGGTGTGCGACGGGTGCCTTCCGTACAGCAAGTAGAAAGGTGAAAAACCAGTCGTGCTCTGAGGGGTGGTGTTGTAGGCGTAGGTGACGAAGGGCAGTATATTATCCCAATTAGTGTGGTTGGCAGCGACGTACATAGAAAGCATGTCGCCGAGGGTGCGGTTAAAGCGTTCGGTGAGGCCATTCGTCTGTGGGTGGTAAGCAGTAGTTTTGCGGTGGACAGAATGGCACTCCGTCAGAATGGCTTCGACGACTTCCGACAAGAAGACACGGCCTCGATCGCTGAGAAGCTCTTAGGGTGGTCCGTGGCGCAGTATAAATCGATGGAGCAGGAAGGACGCAACATCGCGCGCAGCAGCCGCAGGGAGAGCGGCGGTTTCGGCGTATCGCGTTAAATGGTCAACGGCAACGATGGCCCAGCGGTTACCAGCCGACGTCAGAGGAAGTGGTCCATACAAATCGATACCTACGCGCCCAAAGGGACGGTCAGGGCAAGGTAACGGTTGTAGACTGGCGTGCGACATGTGGGCTGACGGTTTACGGCGTTGGCAAGTGAGGCAAGAGCGAACGAACTGCTGCACATAGCGGTACATTCCGCGCCAGAAGTAGCATTGTCGAATGCGATGGTAGGTTTTGAATACCCCAGAGTGCGCGCATTGCGGATCAGAATGGAAGGATTCACATATCTCTGACCGCAGAATGCGGGGTATCACGAGTAACCACTGCCGGCCGTCGGCGTCGTAATTGCGTTGGTGTAGGAGGCCGTCACGAATGGCGAAATGGCGAGCTTGACGACGCAATGCACGCGTGGATGGCGTTGCGGATGGATCAGAGAGTATGTCGATGAGCGGGCCGATCCAATTATTCTTTCGCTGTTCGGTAGCGATGATGTCAACATCAATAGCAGAAACAGCAGCCGAGGATACTGAGCAGAGCACATCACCTTCAGGCAGAGGGGAGCGCGAGAGGGCGTCGGCGTCAGCATGCTGGCGTCCGTTGCGGTACAGCACGCGGATATCGTAGTCTTGTAAGCGAAGAGCCCAACGGGCGAGACGGCCTGAGGGATCCTTTAATGATGAAAGCCAGCATAGTGCATGATGGTCGGTGACGACATCGAATGGGCGACCATACAAATAAGGTCGAAACTTTGTAAGAGCCCAGACGATCGCCAGGCACTCTTTCTCCGTGACGGTGTAGTTTTTCTCGGCTCTCGTGAGCGTACGGCTTGCATATGCTACGACATATTCAGGGAATCCGGGTTTTCGCTGCGCCAGGACAGCGCCGAGGCCTACTCCGCTGGCGTCCGTGTGCACCTCCGTTGGGGCTGTAGGGTCGTAGTGGCGTAGAATGGGAGGCGACGTCAACAAATGGCGGAGCTTCGCGAACGCGTCGTCACACTCGGATGACCACGAATTGAAGGGCCCGTTGCTTCCAAGGAGCTTCGTCAGCGGTGTGGTATAAGGCGTCGCTACCGACTACAGCGCTGTGCGGTGGCACGCGCTCGGTGGCCGCCACGGGGGAGAAGGAAGAAGATGAAATAAACAAGATGTCTCCGTTTATGCTGTGCTATTCATTATGCACGATGTAACATATTTTGGCGACGAGGATTCACCAGCCCATGTGCTACCGGCCTGAACCTCATCTGTGCCCTCGTTTATTGCCTACCATCTTCTACGATGAGTATTTCGGGGCTACAGCCGCCACCTCCGTTCCTGTCGTCACCTGGACACCCGGACATTCCATGGGAGCAATGGATCCAGGCTTTCAAGAATTACATGGTTGCTTCGGGCGCCTTCGACCTACCTGCCATTCGTCGGAAGGCGATCCTGCTCAACTGCTTGGGCTTGGAAGGACAACGTATCTTCCAGACTCTGACGACTACTGACGACCCGTGCCTCGTGCCTGCGAGCGCTGCGGCAGGTACACTGACGTCCCCTAGTCCTGATGTGTTCGACCGCGCCATCGCGACGCTGGAAGGTCACTTCAAAACCACGTTGAACGTCACTGCAGCGCGTCACCGTTTCCGTCAACGTACGCAGGCCCCAGGTGAGACTGCGGCTGATTACGTCACCGCGCTGAGAAGTCTTGTAGGAGCATGCAATTTCGGTGATCTAACGGACGACATGATACGCGACCAGCTCATAGAGAAAACCACAAGTGGATACTTACGTGAACGCCTTCTGCTGGAAGAGTCTCTCACGCTTTCTAAGGCTCTTACCATTGCCAAACAGCATGATCAAGCGACTAATGAAGCAAGAGAACTTGCACAAAATGACTTGCAAGTTCATCGTGTAAAAGATACTTCAAATCACAGAGAACGGCATTGTAGCACATGTACTTGCTATAACATGCACGGTCAAAGTCGCATATCTCCGAAAGAGCAAGTATGTTATCGTTGTGGTTCTACGGCACACCTTGCAAATAGCTCTCTGTGCAAGGCCAAAGCACATAGGTGTCGACAATGTGAGAAAATTGGCCATCTTGAAAAGGTGTGCAAGTCATTGCGGAAGTTTGAGAAGAATGTTCAGCATGTAGCGGAAGGTAACGATACAGCTGATCCAGACGACCATTTAAGTGTTTGTCAGATCTGGAGCCGTAAGAAGGGAATTTACGCAGCGTTGGAAATAGAAGGAATTTCTGTACCATTTTTGATCGATACAGGATCATCGGTTTCGATCCTGGCCGAAGAACTTTACCAACGCTATTTTTCTAAAGCGTATCCACTGAAGTCTACAACCGTCCAGCTTCTCGATTATTCAAAGGCAGCAATTCCTATACAAGGATGCTTCATTGCTACTGCCTCATTTCACGGCCGATGCACTTCTGTTCTACTATACGTTGTGCCTGGGGGAACGACCATTCTGGGATTAGACGGCATCGCTGCTCTGGATATGAAGATCCAAGGGTCACCGCTCAGGTGTCTTCTAATGACGCAAGAAACTCCGGTGCTACCTCCAGAATTACGTTCTGAGTTTGAGCACCTATTTGCAAAAGAGCTGGGAACTGTGAGAGGTTTCACTCACAAGGTCAGAGTTCGCGCGTCTGTACAACCGGTGGCCAGCAAACTGAGACGACTGCCACTTGTCATTCGCGAGCAAGTCTCGGCAGAAGTTCAGAAATTAGAAGCTCAGGGCATCATTGAGCGTGTCGACTCTTCTGAGTGGGTCTCCCCTATTGTCGTAGCCAGAAAAAAAGACGGCTCGATTCGCATGTGTGTTGACTTACGGGAGCCAAACAAAGCTGTGGTAGTAGACAGTTTTCCTTTGCCACAAACTGAGGAGCTCCTGAACAGCCTGGCTGGGGCACAGCGTTTCTCGAAGCTAGACTTAGCTTCTGCATATCACCAGTTACCGCTCAGTTTAGAGAGCCGTGACCTTACCACGTTCATCACTCACGATGGACTATTTCGCTTCAAGAGGGTTTGCTTCGGACTGGCGTCGGCGCCATCAGCGTTCCAGAAAATGATGCACATGATCTTGAAAGGGTGCAAATGTGTCCTATTTTGCATTGATGACATCATCGTGTATGGGCGATCCCGAGAGGACCATTTGGGAAACTTGCGCGCTGTATTGCAACGTCTTTCTGATGCTGGCCTCCGGCTCAACAACAAGTGTGTCTTTGACGTGGCAGAGTTGACTTTTCTAGGTCACGTTGTGAGCGCCAAAGGATTATTTCCGTTGATGTCATCCATTGAGGCGATAACAAAGGCACCATCACCTACAAATATTAACGAACTCCGCTCGCTACTGGGGCTTGCAGGCTTCTATTCCAAGTTCATTCCTCATTTTTCGGATGTTGTCGAGCCAATGCGCGCCTTGCTACGAGGACAAGCCTCTTTCGTTTGGAGTGCGGCAGCACAGAGCAGTTTGGAGCGCCTGAAATCTCTGCTCACATCTTGCGAAGTGCTTCATCTTTTCGATCCTCACTTGCCTGTGTTCGTTACAACTGATGCTTCAGGATATGGATTAGGTGCAGTACTTCAGCAAGACAACGGGACCTCACTGCAAACTGTCGCATTCGCCTCCCGCACACTTCAACCGCATGAGCGGAAATACTCAGTCGGCGAACGTGAGGCCCTTGCCTGTGTTTGGGCTTGCGAACACTGGCACGTTTATCTATGGGGACGACCTTTCATCTTACGAACGGATCACGCAGCGCTGGTTACGCTTCTTTCGACGAAAGGCACCGGTCACCGACCATTAAGGATTGCGCGCTGGTCCTCACGGTTGCTCTGCTACAACTATACCGTCGAATACAGGAAAGGTAGCGAAAACGTCGTGGCTGACGCTCTCTCCAGGCTACCCGTCCAGAGTTTAATCCGCGATGCACCAGAAGAGGAATTTATCTGTTTGTTGTCTCCCGTAGTTACCATGCCAGAACTTCAAGAAGCAAGTGCCAATGATCAGATTATCTGTGAAGTTAAGCACTTCACGACTACTTCTTGGCCTGACAAGAAATCACTGTCAAAAGAATTGCTACCTTACTTTTACGTGAAGGCTGAACTCTCTGTTGTAAGTGATATCCTATGCCGGGGTGACAGGATTGTCGTGCCTGCAACGTTGACACGCCGCCTTATGGATCTGGCCCACGAGTCACATCCAGGCATTAGTCGTACCAAAGCTCGCCTGAGAGAGTCCTATTGGTGGCCATGCATGGATAGTCACATTGAAGAACTGGTGCGCACATGCGTGATTTGCCAGTCTTGTGACAAGTCCGCACGTACCTTTCCAGCGCCACTGCAACCTGTTCCTCTTCCTGACGCGGCGTGGGAAAAAATTGCCATCGACATTGTGGGACCTTTCACGCAAGCTTCGGCCGACTGCCGTTTTGCGATTACTGTTATTGACTATTATAGCAAGTGGCCTGAAGTGGCGTTCGTGCGAGATGCGACCACGTCTACAGTGAAGAAGTTTTTACTTGAACTTTTTGCGCGAGAAGGCTACCCACGTAGTATTGTATCCGATCATGGACCACAGTTCTCTTCAGCAAGCTTTGACGAGTTTCTCACGGAGCGTGGAATAACGCACTACAACTCTTCCGTGTATTACCCACAAGCTAACGGCTTGGTGGAGAGATTCAATAGGGTGCTGAAGTCGTACATTCAACTAGCCCTGCTTGAACGTCGTGACGTACGAACAGCCATGCTTGATTACCTGCAAGTATATCGCTGTACGCCTCACGCGACTACTGGTGCGACACCCGCTGTTCTTCTTCATCGACGCCAACCTCGCACCAGACTTGACATATTGGGATTGCCCGACAGATGCTTCAGCACGGACCCGTCAAGGGCGATTGAACAGCTACGAGAGCATGTCAAAAAGAAGCAAATGATCTCGAAGAGCTACACCGATGAAAAACGTGGAGCCAAGGAACCCAGTTTCGTCGTTGGTGATTACGTGCGCGTTAAGACAACTGCAGCTCACGGTAAGCTGTCTTCACAATTTTCCGCGCCCAAGAAGATCATTGGAAAACGGGGACCGGCCTCGTACCTTTTGGACGATGGGCGTGTGTGGAACGCATCTAAGTTAATCGCAGTTCACTCCGGAGCGGTCAACAAAATGAAATCGGGCACCCCTGCTGTTATGAACTGGACACCTGCATTTAATCGGTCTTCTCATGCATTACAGCCTGAAACCGCTGCCCTTATGAACTGGTCCCCTGCATCTGATCGGTCATCTAGTGCGCCCCAATGGGACACATCAAGAGCGGATGGTCATGAAAGGGCAGACCCCGTATCATCTCCACCAGACGGCACGCAAGCTTTGACCAGTCCAGGATTTAATGCGCCTGCAAGGAAAAGCAAGCGTAAAAAGAAGACCCCAAAGAAATTGAAGGACTTCGTTAGGAAGTAGACAAAAACAGTTTTGTGTGTTTCTACCATTTATTTTTATTTTATTTTATTTTTTTTTTTTTGCAAGAGGGGATATGTGGTATAAGGCGTCGCTACCGACTACAGCGCTGTGCGGTGGCACGCGCTCGGTGGCCGCCACGGGGGAGAAGGAAGAAGATGAAATAAACAAGATGTCTCCGTTTATGCTGTGCTATTCATTATGCACGATGTAACAAGCGGTGATATGATCGTGGCGAAATTTCGTATGAAGCGTCAGAAGTATGAGCACAGGCCCACGAAACTACGCAGTTCTTTGACAGATGCAGGTTTGGGGAATTCGGCCACGGCCTGAAGCTTGGCAGGATCAGGAAGAATGCCGTCTTTGGACACGACGTACCCCAGTATGGTGAGTTGCCGTGCTGCAAAGCGGCACTTTTTCAGATTTAGTTGTAAGCCAGCATTGCTCACACGTGCGAAAACTTCTTTCAGACATTGGAGATGCGTGGAGAAATCCGGAGCAAAGACAATGACATCGTCGAGGTAACACAAGCACGTGTACCATTTCAAGTTGCGCAGAACGGTGTCCATCATGCGCTCAAAGGTCGCAGGTGCATTACATAGACCAAACGGCATGACGTTGAACTCGTACAAGCCGTCTGGCGTGACGAAGGCGGTCTTTGGTCGAGCGTCGTCAGCCATGGGTACTTGCCAGTACCCCGAGCGCAGATCGAGAGAAGAAAAAAAAGCGGCTCCATGAAGGCTGTCAATCGCGTCATCGATGCGTGGCAGTGGATAAACATCCTTGCGAGTGATCTTATTGAGCCGTCTGTAGTCCACACAGAACCGCACAGAACCGTCTTTCTTCGCAACAAGAACAACAGGAGACGCCCATGGACTGTCGGAGGGCCGAATAACGTCGCGTCGGAGCATATCGTCAACCTGATCATTAATTACTCGACGTTCAGCAGGCGACACGCGATATGGACGTTGCCGTAAAGGTGGATGGGCACCAGTGTCGATGCGATGCGTAACAACGGACGTGCGACCGAGAGAACTTCGCCCGACATCGAAAGAAGAACGATATTCTTGTAACAGGTCCAGAAGTTGGGAACGCTGTACGGCCGTAAGGTTGTCAGTGATGGAGGGGCCAAATACATCAGCAGACGGCGAATCAGAAGTGGAAACAGCATTGATGGTACACGACCTGGGAGCGCGCGTGTCATCGGGTACGTCCAGGACTTGTGCGTCGTAGACTGGTTCCACTCTGCCGAGACATTCCCCTCGAAGCAAAGTAACAGCGTACGGGGACGGGTTGGTTCCAAAAATAGCAGTGTTGCCCTGGTTGACCTGCACGGTCGCGAAAGGTACTAGCAACCCTTTCCTGCTGCAAGCGCGGTCAGATGGCGAAACAAGTCCAATGGTGTCGGAGAGACCAGCGCAGTAGACAGACACAGCCGTCGTCGAGTTTGGAGGCACTGTTGTATCGTCTTTCGTTAGAATCTTGCTCAGTGTCGGGGGACTGTCTTCTGGCGTCAAATGCGAGAAGGGTGAGAGCTCAATTTCGGCGGCGGCACAATGGATGACGGCGTCATGGCGGGAGAGAAAGTCCCATCCCAGGATGACGTCATGAGAGCATGCCTGAATGATGATGAACTGGGCGACATACAGAACGTCCTGGATGACAACGCGAGCTGTGCACCCTGCTGTAGGATGAATCCGGTGCAAACTTGCAGTACGGAGGGATAACCCAGAAAGTGGCGTCGTCACTTTTCGAAGTAAGCGGCAGAGTTTTTCGTCCATAACTGATACGGCAGCTCCAGTGTCAATAAGAGCCGATGCACAAACACCGTCCACAAGCACGTCAATGACATTCGAGGGGCTGCTCTGAGGGCTTTCACATTGCGATAGCGTCGCAGTTCTTGCCTCAGGGACTGCGACGACTAGTTTTCCCGCTCATGAGCTGCCGCACTTGGCCGCATGGGAGACAGGGAACGGCGTCGTGGAGACGGTGATCTTCGAGATGAACCTGGGCGAGATCGAGGTGGCATAGACGGCGGTTCTTCGCGATAAGAACGCCTGAGTTGGCCTGCAACAGGTGAAGAAATTGGAGCCGGCTGTACGCGATGGCAATAACGGGCCACGTGACCGGCGTAACCGCAGGCAAAGCAGATGGGCCGGTTGTCGGGTGTGCGCCATCTGTTCACCGGGGTAGGTCTCACCCATGTCGCAAGGGCTGATGGACGGAACGGTGGCTGCATGGTGGACTGAAGCTGAGGCTGAGGCGTTACGTCATCATACGTAGCGGGCATACCCGCTGCAAAGGACGGAGGTCGTGCAGCAGCTTCAGCGTAGGTCAGAGGGGCGGGTGCTTGAACGACTTGGGGCGGCCTGGCGACCACTTGCGCGTAACTCAGGGACGCAGGAGCCGGAGGCTGTTGGGGGTGGTAAGCAGGCATTACCTTCGCTATTTCCTGTTCAATCGCTCGGCGGATGGGAGGGAGAAGGATAGTAGCCGATTGTTGAACAGCAGGTTGGTGGGAAAAGGGCAGGAGGGAGAACTGACGCGCGATTTCCTCACGGATAAAGGACTTCAGTTCTGCCATCAACGCCACTTGGTCACAACTGGCCTCCAAGCCAGCAAGCGTCGCAGCTCGTGGTGGGGAGCGTCGGGTCATCGAACGCTGCCGGCGGAGCTCCTCGTAGCTCTGGCACAGTGTGATGACCTCAGCCACCGTGCCGGGGTTTTTGGCGAGCAGCATCGTGAAGGCATCATCGTCGATGCCTTTCATGATGTTTCGGATCTTGTCAGACTCGGACATGGTGTGATTGGATTTGTTACATAGGTCCAGGACATCTTCAATATAGCTGGTGAATGACTCACCAGCCTCCTGAGCACGTTCACGCAAGCGCTGCTCGGCTTGCAGCTTGCGAACAGCAGGGCGGCCGAAGACGTTGACGATTGCGGTCTTGAAATCGGACCAGGTGGCAAAATCGGACGCGTGGTTGTTGTACCACAAAGTGGCGACACCGGCAAGGTAAAACACCAAGTTGGTCAGCTTGCCGTCCTCGTCCCATTTGTTGGGGACGCTCACGCGCTCGTAAATGGTGAGCCAGTCCTCCACGTCAGTGCCATCAGCGCCAGTGAAGATGGGTGGATCATGGATTCTGGGGACACCGGGACAAGGGGGTGGCATTGGAGGAGGCGTTTGCTGAGAAGCGTCGTGGTACATAGTAGATGGCAGGGTACATGATCGTAGCTCCAAAGGCATAGACAGGGATCGCAGCACTCTCCACCAAATTGTTAAGGCGTTTATTAGCCGGCAACGAGCGAGAATATACAATGGCGACAGTCACAGCCAAGCACGGGCTCTCAGCGCGAGCGGCGTCCTTGTTGGGTAGCCCCACTAGAAGGTACTCAAGTGTTCGACCCATTTCATAGTTCGGAGGCTTCGCTACAATAATAATAATAATAATAATAATAATAATAATAATAATACCGTCAGGAGTTTTACGTCTCAAAACAATTGTGTGATTATGAAGCACGCCGCAGTCCAGGGTTTTGGAAATTTCTACCTTCAGGTGTTTTTTTTTTCGTTCATTGATACCGAACAGTACACGGGCCTCCAGCACTCCACCCGAAATACGGCAGCCATGACCGGGATCGAACCCGCGGCTTTTGGTTAAGTAATGAAAACATAGTTGTGCTGGTATTTTGAGCGCTGTGTTAAGCGCGATTCGTCAATTAGCAGTGGGGTTATGGAACTGCCAGAAGCTGAATGATCGTAGAACCACATCGACAAACTGCTTGGCGGTGCACCTTCTTGAGTACAAGCTTACTGCTCGTAGATTGTCAGGATGGCGTTATTTTAAAGAAATATTGTATTTCGTTGAAGCAGTAATTGAAGCCCACGCCTCTTTCGACGAATATTTTAACAACAAGGTTATTAAGTAGACAATATTTCCGGGTGGCGCACATATCATTAAAGAATTACCATAATATCATGAAGTATGCTGCTGTACATTTCAAGTGTACTATGTGTTGGCAAGAACAACTGGAAGTTGACATGGCGAACGCTCAGAAATGCATGTGAATCAGCCACTAAATGTTTACTTTCTGCTAAGGGGTTCGTATCAAGACCACCGAGATGACTGGATCACTTTTAGAAACATCATTCTTTGACAGTTCTGCGACTCCGAGTTTGCCGGGTGCTTTCTTTCTGTGCCACATCACCTTTCCTTGTTAGCCACCTCGAACGTCTGCGCATGGTAGCCATTTCTCTCTTTATGAAGTTTGTTTCCATTCTGCGCTAGGAAAGTGATTGCGGAAGTTCCGATAACCTGAGTCCTCATCTTTCCCTCTTATACAGCCATACTTAAAAAAAAATAAAACATCGACATCACCCCACACTTTGTCATTTGTGTTTAATTTCGACTGGAACTTTCTCCACAGTCTGCAGATTAGCTAAAGGAATCTCACAAAACAATCCAGTGATATACGAAAGTACAATGCTACAATACATTCCTCGTCTTTAATTTGCACTGCATCACAAGTGAATAGCACTTAGACTAAATCACCTGAGAGGCTACATGATAACAACCTGTCTCATGCTTGGCATGTTCAGTGCTTTCATGGAGAGAGAATAAATTGAGAGAAAAGCAGGGAGGCTTTCATCTGACGGCATCTCAGAATGTGATGGTTCACGTTCCTAGGGGAAATAAAGAATATTTGTCTTCCAGACATGGGCACGTTCTCTTGTTAGCCAGAAGATGCTGGCAGCTTCACTTGTAGCATTCGCCCGGTTTCACAAAAGTGAAAGAAAGCAGTAGTGAAAACAGAACCACACTTTTTGCACACTCGACACCAGCCCTATCTTTATTTATTTGGGTAAACAAACACTGCTACACAGTAAGATCATTCTAATGCATCTACGTCTTAACACCTGTACAACCAGATGCAAGAAACTCGGAAACGTCTCCCGCTAACGCAGAGTTCGTTGCGATGGCACAGAATAAGCCGCAGAGGTGTGATGTCTCGTCAAAAAATGAACCCATCATTTATTTGTAGTCATACGAAATGTGAAAGTGAACTATTAACAACAATAATTGTGGTATTACGTCCCACAACCATGATGCAATCCTGAAACAGGCCGTAGTGTATGGTTCAGAAAATTTGGACTACCTGGGTCTTTTTTAAGTGCACCTGAATTTTAAGTATACAGGTATGAACATTTTTTTTGCTATCGAAATGTCACCGGCGTAGACAGGATTCCATCCCGCGACCATCATGTCAGCAATCAAGCTGTGAATTTAGTCAACGTGGCAAGGTATTATCACCAACACCTTGGTGCTATTTCACCATAAGCATACCTCATTCAGCACATTTCTTGCGGTTGGCTTTCTCAATGCTGCAAGCAGAGCACATGAATTCAGTAACGTGAAATTAATTGATTCAAGGTATCATTTTCTCGATTCCATTTTTACAGTGAAAGCTGTTTGAGATCAAAACTTGGGTAACGCGCGGTGCCGTAGTTGTACGCCGCTAGTGTCCGTAACCACTATCGCAAAACAAGAGAAAAAAAACCTCGTACGAAGAACACAATAGGGCTCGAACCCGGATCTGCTGCGTGCCAGCCCTGTATTCTAACATTGAGCCACGCCGCCGTGTTGTTTTCTTTATTACTTAGTTTTGCACATAATACAAAAATATTACAGTGCACAAACAGTACATACAGAGTTGACCAACGGAGTGGTTACAAAGTAATTCCTTTATACAGATAAGTCGCTCAAGATGGTCGGGCCACTCAGGAATTAGGTATTTTGTTTTACACTCTTGCATTGACTTCGGGGTCGTTTGGCGGAAATATTCACGATTGGGCAGTGTATTGATGTCAACATGACAGACTGCCATGTACATTTTCGAAATAGTGTGAACGCTGAGCAAAATAACAGTATCTTAAGATGCTTCATTGTCTTCTCCATTAACTGGTAAAACGTGATCCCGTAGGCATCAATCGCTACATCTTTTTCTTATAGTTCTCTGCAGAATGTCCCATGTCTTTCTGGACTGCGCCAAACCGGTGCTACAATGCGAATAGCATAACGAGTGGGTCGTCTAATGCTCCGACCAATTACAAAAGCTTGTTTTTGATCACCTAGTAACTGTGGCGCATGCCCACTTCAGGCATAGCTCCTCCTCGTCGTCAGCCAGTGCATGAACAATTGGCACAAAACTTTTGGCAAGTGATTAGTGGATACAACGCTTTTCAGAAGAATGACGAAAAATAGCATAACGAATGCTGGCCTACTACCCAGAAATTATTATTGTTAATGACATAGTGGGTACCCAGCAAGTGTGCTTGCAGCAATTACCCAATGAGTGTTTAGAAAAGGCTCTGTAAGTCCGCTCTTCTAGCCTTCACTGTGACTGCGCTGCGTCTTCCGCGAAGGCCTGGCGTTTTTTTTTTTCTGCTTTGGAAGCCTGGGAATACTGAATAAAATGTTTCAACGGCATCGCTTCAGCAGTTTGACATCATTTCATTTTCTATGTTAGCATACGCTAGTCTCCGCATACGTGCAGAGACAAGCGCACTTCAGAGCGTTTGCATCATCATTCGTACAAAAGAGAGCCTCTACAACAAAAATTATTTCAAATAACTATCCGTTTTCATTTCATTCATCATTAGCGCGAACGTTGCCACGAGGCAATATGTCCCTGGGACGCGAGGAAAACCCACTTGCTTTAAGTGAAGCCAATGGCACGCAAAGCGAATCTTGCACGGAGTCACCGAATCGGCACTAGGCTAAAAACCATTAGCGAGCGTGGCACTCTTGGCGGCCGCCGATATCGTTTTGGCATCAACTCGAATGTAGTTTCGGACGGCTTCCACAGCCACCCTGTCATTGGATTCACACAGGCGCTTATTTGCTAAACACTCTGCTCGACTCACGCCATGATCGAGCGAAAACCGAGTTAATGATACCGGAAGATATACAGCAGTGACGGTGGCTCTCAGCAACATCGCAATCTTTGGGGCTTTCGATCACACGATTCAGACTGGGCCTGAAAAATAGGTGACGCGCAGAAAGCGGGCGATGTGGTGGAAGTGGGGGGGAGGGGGAGGGAGGTAGATGAATAATCATCAGAGTTCACGTTGTTAGAGTCTATTGTAGGAAAACGACTTGAATACCGATATTCGGAAAATGAAAACAGAGTTATATACTCTTCCTATGTGCTGTAGTGCACAAGTTAAAATAGAGCAGGCGAAGGTTCCAGAGACAAACAGAATTATACTTTGCTGCGTGACCAGGCACGCGTAATGTTCACCTATAGATGGGTGACTTCCTCATTCTAGGTAGACATGGGTAGCCACCAAAGCCCAAGACCTTTTCGCCAGCCGAAGCTGGTCATCAGAGAAAGCAACAATCGTGCGTTTTCCGTTTTCAGTCAAAACTGTATCGATAAGCACCTTGCATTCAAATTGCCCATTTTCTGTCATAGAAACAGCGCTAACAACAAACACAGTTTAGGGCCTGTTAGTTCATAATGGTTCTAGTCTACCTTACAAAAGAGTTTCTTCCACGTGCCATGACAGGTTCCCATACTTCCTTCTCACTTCACGTCACACAAAAATTTCGGTTAATACGAAGTTTGCCAGCTGTTCAGAGAAACTACGTACTATGCGCATGCTGTATATTGGCTTCCCGCTTAACAAGGATGCAGTCCATGTACGCTCTCACGTGGCGCCTCGTTGGAAATTCAACGGCGTGTCTGTACAGTGTTGTCCAATTTCAGAGCTTTGCCCTCGCACTCAGCGAGGCAACCCATGCTTGCCCTTCTACTCATATGACAGCCATTTCGTAGTGTCCAGTAGTCTGCTTTTACGCAATTATTAAATTTTTGAGCGGCACTCTGGGCTGAGCCCTAGAGAACAGTGCGGACATCTGATCCAAAAGTAACGCGCACGAAAGCGAAGCCCGATTCGGGAACTGAATTGCTATTCATGTGTTGGGTTACTGGAATAAAAACAAAGACTCCAGGCCAGGTAACTACTATATTGTTAATTGGTAACTACTATACAGAATGTTCGCAGACGACTACGTCATTTATTCAACTACAAATAACCCTCTCGACCAACGTGCTTTACAGACAGATCTTAACCACGTCATAGACTGGTGCCAGCAATGGCTAATGACTCTAAATCCTAGTAAATGTAAATCTGTAACCTTCTCTCGACGTTCTGCTCCCCTTTCTTTTCCGTATTCAATTTCTGGAGTTCGCATCGAAGCCGTTAACTCGTTTAAATATTTAGGGGTGACCTTATGCAATGACCTATCTTGGCGCACTCATATTACAAATATCGTTGCATCTGCCAATAAAACACTGGGATTCCTGAAACTCAATCTTCGTCATGCCCCCACGCACGTAAAACTACTAGCCTACAAATCACTCATCAGACCGAAACTGGAATACGCATGCGCTATCTGGGGCCCACATCAGTCCTACCTCGCATCTGCCCTGGAAGCTGTCCAAAACCGTGCTGCTAGATTCATTCATTCCACTTATTATTACCGAGCTAGCGTATCGTCACTGAAAGCGGAATCCGGTTTATCTAATCTCTGTCTTTGTCGTCGTATTGCCACGCTATCATTATTCAACAAATTTTATTACAGTGATTTCTGTCTTCCACCTTACATCGTTCACCTTACACGCATACCTCATCGCCGCGGGCATGAATTGCAAGTGTCACGCCTACGTGCTCGCACCCTCACATTTTCTTCTTCCTTTTTCCCCCGAGCAGCAACAGATTGAAATGGTCTTTCCCACACCATTGCAGCCATTACTAATCCATCAAACTTCTTGGACAAAGTAACAAACTTTCTTACCGAGTGAAGTCACCTGGCTACACCGTATACCCACCCCTTATGTAATACCCCCTTTAGGGGTCTTTAAGGAAATAAAGTGATGAAAGTGATATGAACGTTAACTCACAGATTGTACGCCACACCATATGCCATATTGTTCATCGCAGCAGTTCGCGTCGTTAGAGAGGGCAGGCTGTGTCGGTGCTAACCGTTTATAATGAACAACGAACACTTATGGTTATGGTACTGATAGAATGTGGTCAACGAGAAAAGGAAGACGCAGTCCAAGAGAAAATTAAAGTTTATTTGTGACAAAGAGTGCGTTGTCTTCGCCCAGGGGTGGGAGATTTTCTCATTCCAGGAAGCCATGGCTAGAAGCCGACGCCTGAGCTCTTTCCAGCAGCCATAGCTGGTCCGAAGGTTCTACCAACGTCAGCAACACCTCCCAGAGTCTTCTGGGTTTTCCTGTACGCTGTGGCATTCATGGGTGGAACACTCGGGTAATTTCGACAGCCCCGCGCCACGTGATAAAGGGTGTTTGTAGAGTCCGGGCAGTATTGACAGTTCCTGGTGTAGTTAGCGGAGAACATTGCGTGTAGTAGTGTACCATGCGGACCTCTCTGCCTGAGGCCTTCTCCAGGACAACGCTAGCTCTCTACTCAATTTTGTTTTCAGCAGATAGACAGTGGCGTCCAAAAAGAGTTTTAAAATAACAGGCGTTTTGTCTCTATTAAGGCGGAAGCCAGACCATTAGTTACTTATGTTTATTTTATTTCGCTGTCGTCCGACTGTCAATATTTGACGCATATAGGAGATAATAAATGAGAGGGAAGGAAGACAGGATTATCAGTCCTGGACACCCGGTTTGCTACGCTAAACGCGGGAAGGAGATAAGAAAATTAAAAGGGAGAAAGGAAAGACAAGAAAAAAGAATTGGCCCTGTAGCTGCATTTATACTGCAAATGTTGTCGAAAGACGATAGTCTTGCGTGTGCGGAGAGTTAACAAAACATTTATTTTATGTTATGCGCAAGAAAATCGGTGAATGGTATTTTGGAGGCGCTCTGTTAGAGTGCCTCGAGCATGCAGCGGAGGCGAACGAGCGCACTAAGTCACGTCACACGTGAAACATGAGCGCCATCTGGTGGTTTTGTTCGAAAACAAAATGCGTGGCTCTGAGACGGGTGTGCGCGCCCGTCTCAGAGGTAATAAGGTGCAGAACGCAAGGCGACGGTTAGGTGCCACCACCGTCTCGTTTTAGCAAATTGTTGGAAACACGCTCGTTTTCGAGCAAGCGTTGCATTTTCAGCGCAGCGTGATAAGCGCTACGGTCCTTAAAATTACCTATGTATGCCTTTTCTAGTAAAAGGCGCACATACAGAACATATACGTGTTGTTATGATGCCCCACACATCAGCGATAATTGCTTTTTAATTGCAAATTACACAAGTATGAACGCTGAATCTTGAGCAACATAGGTGGACGCTGCGGATGGAGTCAGCCGTTTCAAGTACCTGATGCTGTTAAGAGTGGACAAACAGACAAATGTACAGACCGACAGACAGACAGACCAAATTGTTTGCGTCGAAGGTCCCCAAGAAAGAGTATCGTCTTTAAAAAAAGCAGGTAACACCACAAAGACACAAACATGCAGTCTGTCACAGTCCATCATACTGCGTGGTGCGCGACATCATTGTCCCAGCAGCTTATGCAAGTGTGTTTTTCTCAAAAACCTCAATAATTTCTTGGTCACCTTCAGCTGCGACGTCATCGCTCGACGATATGCAAAAAATCATTCAGCAGACACTGATCTATTGTGCAGGTGTGCTAGAACAAACGCTAGCGACAGTCTCTGAACATTTCAGACTGCACAGTCACACCGGATGTGACGCAGCGTCTCGCAACGACAGGCACCGCAGATAGCGTTGTCGACCATTCCAATGCGGAAGCAATAAGACTTCGGGAACGCCACACCTAACCATGAATGATGAAAGCAATGTGGCACGTAAGTTTTCTCATGTGGTACAAAATCTTCGAACAGTGAAAATAGAAATGATACCACCCCTTTCCCCGAAATATTTCTGAGCCCAACAAGGTTTTGCACTGCTTCCGAGGTTGGAAGCAAAGAACGCCTTTTGGACTTCACGGGATTTCAAAGAGCCTCCGGTAATAGCCAACTCTTGAACAAGCGATGATCTCGTCTGGTGACGTCATGGTGTAACGTGATGACGTCAATTATTCTTGTGACCTGTAACATTATATGACGTCTAGGGTGACGTCATACATGATAGTGATTTTTAGCCTCACTCGTGCTGACGCTGAAGACACCGGAGGTCACGTTTCGTGTTTGAGGAGGCACCTAGAGGTTTCCGCTTTCATAAATACCGCCGATTGTGCGACGAACAAAGATTATGCCAACGCACTGTTTTAACTGCTACTTCAACCTGTTTCAGCAGCTTCAGCCTAGTTCAACGTGACCGAATTTACAGCAAACGTGGAGTGGCTTCAAGCAACATCTGTCGAGGCCGCATATTTCGCTACCTCAGCTGATGATACGAAAGCTGCTTACACCTTGCGGCACGAACCAGTACTTCGAAATTATGGTCAAGTTTCGCGATAGTGGAACTAAATTAGGCGAGAATTTGTGAAGACGCCGATATCGCGTGAAGCTATACGAGTCCCAAACCATGGTTGAGACCCAGGGGTGTCGTTCTAAGCTCGTTTGCAGCCCGATCAAGCGAGCGACACAGATGAAAAGCACGGCAGGCGATCGGGCAAAGAGAACTTGATGAAGTGGATCGACCCAGCGAAAGCATACAAAACATGGACCAGCACTTTGCTTCGGTGCCAGCAAGCTTAATCTGCTTGTAATAAGAAACTTGTTTTCACAACCTTCCTTATGACGTCACCCATGCACCACGGTGGATTTTATATTCATTATTATTATTATTATTATTATTATTATTATTATTATTATTATTATTATTATTATTATTATTATTATTATTATTGAAAGTAGTAGTAGTAGTAGTAGTAGTAGTAGTAGTAGTAGTAGTAGTAGTAGTAGTAGTAGTATGTGGTTGCAAAGAGCCGAAATCCTGAGATGGTTAGTAAAGACGCCGTCGTGGAAGGCTCCAAGAATATCAATAATCTGGGTTTCTTTGTCTTTAACTAATACACGGGCATCAAGAACATTTGCCTCCATCGAAAAGGTGGCCGCTACAGCCGAAATTCGATTCCGCGTTGGTATTTATCGCGCAACTTCAATTGTTTATAGATTCACCACGTGCACTCTGTTACCGTGTGTCCTAGGGGCCACTTTTTTGTTTGTCCTACTTTTCGTGGAGCTTCGCGCATTTTTTTCTGTTCCACACTCGCTCTCCTTTTATTGGAAAGTGCACGTACGTTACGCATGCTAAAGAGTATGGTGTACAACATAAAGAAATAGGATAGCTAAAGTAATCTGTACCTCAATGTCTTGTTATCAAAGTGTGGGAGACAGAACAGCACTGCAGAATACATCAAGTACGAATAAAATCTGAACGCTCGCGGAAACACGAGAACTACCATGTCAAGCTGCGAGCAACGGGTTACAGTTAAAGAAATAAAAGCCTTAAAGACAAGATGAAGTTGGGGTAAACCAGTTAATGTACAAAGCAACTGGCAGTAACTTCAGCAGGAACTGTGGCAGCAAACTGAAAACCCAGTTCGCGTGCGCGTACGCCAACTAGCTGTTTTGGATGCTCTAAACAGGGAGAAATGGGCGTTCGCTATACTCTTCGCCTGCGTGGCTTCTTCGGAATACTAAGGGAAGTTAGTGCTTGGGGTAAACTACAACGTTTTTTTTTTTTACATAGAATGTCCTTTATAGGCAACCCACGTCACGCCTCAGTTTCCGAGCGATTTGTCGCGCATCTCGCCCGCACACTATGCCACAGAAGTCTTCTCCGAAACTGCTTGCGCTGTACTCCGTGTGCCGTAACTTTGTAAAGCAGCCACCGACCATTTGACCTTCAATTTGTTTTCTCGCTTTTTCTTGATCTTTTAACCAAGCTGTTCAGCCTAATATAAAAGAACAGTCACCAAAACACGGCAGGAAGTGCGAGGAAAGCTAGGTTCCTCAACCGGAGTAAAGGAACTTCCGTATTGGTATAACGCGGCCTGTAAACGCAGGCCCGAGCATGCCAGTGGCTCATTAAGGTGGGAAGCACCATACCCGTCGCGAATCATAAATACCTCATTCAGGATACATGTTCCGACGAAACTCATCAACACACGACACAAAAAACTAGAAATTTAAGCCAAAAGAACACGGCATAAACTTTAATACAGACTGTTCGGACAATTAAAGGGTTCCTGCGAAGGCGTGCTTGTGTTTCTATTGTGAAGAGGTTCGTCAAGGAGCTCCAGCACACAGCGCCTGAATATATAAATGTACGACTCAAGGTATCCTAGCCAAGGTGCAGTAAAATAAAGTACTGAAATAACGTGTAGCGCGGCAACAATGCTTGCCCCAAGCGACGCTTGTACTAAAGCAAGAAAGACGGCAAAATAATGCTGTCGTACGAGGCCGCTGCTTGTACTTAAGTTCTCTCAAACACAGATTTATTTCAGGGTGCTGAGCAGCCTTCATCTAGCAGAATTCTTTTATTTTTCAATCCGCTTCCGACTTCTCCGTGCAGGGTAGCCAAGCGATCTCCGTCCTAGCTAACTACAGTGCCCTTTTTTATTCTTCCCGTCATCCTTTCCATCCTTTCCCTGCTCATTTCTTGGCTTAAAGCACAAGCTTATTCACACGGGTAAGAGACAGCAAACAGAGGGAACAAAGGGTGATCTATAAGACAAGCGTCTGTTTCCCATGCATACATTGGAAACTAATAAATATAAACTAAAAGAGGAAAATAGGCTGTATTGAACTACTCTGCTCTTTCAGCAGGACATGAAAAAGAGCTGCCGTCGTCCAGAGAGACATTCGTGCATCGTTTTTATCCTACAAAACAATTCTGCCCCAAACAGCGTGAACCTCAAATAACTTAGACGTGCGCTAAGCACACAGCTAGATCACTTACCAGCTTCTCTCACGGCTACTAGATTAATGCGTTCAGACACACCACATAACGTAGTTGGCTAACTACATTCACGTTAATGACTGCTTAACTGAGCGTATTATATGTATGCGCTAATGCGTTTATTATTGGCTCGCTCCGTCGTAACAGCATTCGGGCTTCCTTGGAAACTTGCACAAAGCACTAGAGTTAGGTCAATTACAAAAAAGCCAGATAACCTTAATGATCTTTTATGGGTCCCACAAACAACGCTTACCATTTGCTGAGAAATCAGACTTTTTTATTCTAAGTTGACCCCTTTGTCCCTAGCGCACGCCATCGCACACTCGGCTCCACAGTAAATTTGGGGGCATGTAAACAACGATAATAATACAAAAACCAATTACCGAAGCTTGCGTTTGTGAATTCCATATACTCTGTACGTGCTAATCAGGGCAGCACGTTTTTGCCATTGTTTGACCTTTTGGTTATTATTAACGAATACCAGGATGAGGCTCTCAGCTTCTTGCGAGTCCCGTACAGTTGTTCGATTAATCCCAACGACGTCGTGCAAGCGGGCAACTTTAAATCAGGATTAATCGGAGAGAGGCTAGCCTCGTAATTAATTGCTCCCTATGTCCACTCTATACACAATGATTAATACATCCCAATCTGCCTTTGTTCGTCCTTGGATCATTACGAGAAGAGCTTCCACACTCAGTTTCCTTGAGCGATAGCATCGTCAAAACTGAAAGTGTTGCTCGCACTGTCATGGTGTGCCACGCGCACTGCAGCTTTTAATCTGTAGAGGAATAGAGCAGACGTAGTATGATAAATTGTGGCACGAAACCTATGAGAAGTGGAGCTTTAACGCTGTTCTCCTTAGAAGTCAACCGGTCCTCTTACGCGGAGGCTGTCTTGGTGAGTGGACTGAAAGTCATATATAGAGTAAGAATGTCAATTATCTTTCGTGCTCTTTCATATAACTAAGTACAAAAGAGTATGTCAAAGTATTTCAGAGTACAAGAAAGTATTCCAAAGCATGTCTCGAAAGGTTAAGCATTGATAGCAACAACTATGCATAATATAGTAGCACAAATTGCTGTTTGAAGTTGTAGACTGCACTAGGAAATCACTTACAAAAGAGATAAAGAGAAATGAGATGCGTAAATGCAGACAGACTAACCGGAAAGCAAATACCTGGTTTGCAGTCACTTACCAATTTATTTTAGCTAAACAAACATGGCGTCACGCAGGCCCAAGTTACCAAGTGATTCGGTGGCAGCTAATCCTCGCTGTTACAATGGGGATTTGCGAAAAGTGCATCTTCGCAGTCAGCGACTACATCATTTTGCCGGTCACTTCAACGCACTGCCTTCAAGAAAACATGAACTCCAACATGTGTGGAGCAGACCAACCTGTCTACTATGACTATCGCTTTCAAGTCGACTCACACAAACGCATGACGAGCTATCGCACTTCTTTAGAGAGAGTTGCAAGACGTGAGGTTGATGGAGCGAATAACGACGGCAGTATGGCTCCACCGTTTTACGAAAGAATTCTCGCGCATCAATAACGCTGAGGGCAAGAACCTGACAAGGTCTTCGTTTTGTTTCACTTTCACTTTGTCACTCAGAAACAGGAAGGACACTTTGAGAGTCTCCATCTTATGATATATTCCCCAAAGTTATATTGCAGAAAGTGGAGTGCGAAAATTGGGAGACCTTTACGCTTCACCTTTATTTGTTCAAGGCGAAAATGATATACTGTCTCTTCTATGTATATACTTAAACCATTTAGTGCACACTTTTTGTTATACGATGTTGCTCGAGAAGTTTAAGTTGTGGATTACTACAGTGTAATAGATGAAGTGGAAAGTGGCTTGCGTCTGTGAAGCTTTCGCACATGGCTTCATTCTATGCAATAAGTAGCATTCTTTAAACCACAAGCAACTAGTCGCGTGAAATGTTTTCGAACTTGCTATGCACTCGCTACGTAGTCTGAAGAGAATACACACAGTAACGTGTGTACCTTTTGTAATAGATGACTGGTTTTCAATTTCAATGTCGTTGTGATAATCACATGTTCTGACACCCGATCGCTTGTACCGCGCAATATTACGGCGATATCACATGCCGTTATATAAAGACTGTACACAGGGCGTGTGTGTGCTTTTAAAGCATGAAAGTTATTTTCACTGCATTTTCAAGACGAAGTTATTTTCACGTTATTGCCAAGCAGACGCGTAGCTTTCTGATAAAACTCCTGCTTGCCACACAAACAGCCACGGTTCGATCATTTAAAATTTTATTTATTTGTTTTCATTTTACTCGATTTTTTGGCCCCAGTCAACATGATAACTTTTCGCTCGCAACCAACGACGCCGACGCCAGAATTTCACGCTTTTTACGCTATCATGTTAAAACTAAAAAGTTTGGCAGATCCCACGTACCTGAAAATCGACGTTATGCAAAGCATGCGGAGGGAAGGTGACCGTGTTAAAATTCCCTTATTGAGTGACACGTCAAGAAATGACTCTAAATATATGTACAAATGTTGCACGCACAGACATATGTTGAAGAGTTGAAGATGCTCATATAACCAGTTATTTGCACTTGCACAACTATGCCAAATGCAACATGCGTATTAGCAACACCAGAAGCTGATATGAAGCGCTCATTCTCCCTAAGATGCTGGCCCTGGACACTGCTTCATAAATCGACTTCAGCGCATGGCAACTAACCACAATCGACGTCAACCCGACGTGACGGCTGTAGTAAAGGAGTACATATGTAATCTTCATAAAATTTGGTAGGCACCGCTGCAAAAACTATTGACGTTTCATAAAGATTAGCATCTATTTGTAAAGTAGTTCCGACACCTGGCGTAGATCAGTGGTAAAATGCTTCGTTTCCACGCAGAATGCTTGGGTTCCATTCCATCTGAGATCCTGATATTTATTCGTTACATTCGTCGTGTCAACGCTACCAATGTCCGCTATTTCTTAACACTCGCGTGTTAATATTGCCCATGTGTGTTTTCTTCGTTCCTGGGTAGATACTAAGTGTCAATCGAATGTGTCACATACCCGCATACCAGCAACACATAGCCGCCCGTGGGTATGTGCCACTGTCTGGAAGGAAGTGTTTGACGACGTACGCGACGGGATGTTGACATTATTCATGTCTTGACCAGCGCGTCATATTCGTCAAACCATCTTAACCTCCCATGCCAATTTCGGTTCACGCGAAGTTAAGGGGGTCACCACGAGAGCACCCAAACGTAAGCGGCAAGACAGACAGACAGACGGACAGACAGACAGACAGACAGACAGACAGACAGACAGACAGACAGACAGACAGACAGACAGACAGACAGACAGACAGACATATAGATAGACATATAGATAGACAGATAGATAGATAGATAGATAGATAGATAGATAGATAGATAGATAGATAGATAGATAGATATGCTCAAAATCGGCGAAGTTCGCTAAGAAATGCTTCGCATTTAATAACCTGAGTGACTAGTACAGCGATTCGCTTCGTGGCGTTGAAATACTGGATACATGCCGGGAGTGTAAAAATGAACTTCCTGATGAATCACTTTTGTCTGCTTCCAGATGACCTCTCCAGTGCTTCACGGCAGCGTGTCGTGCACTCTCGTTGCACACAGTTTATATTTGTGTGTCTAATGAGAAGATTATCGCTGTATGCACTCACTTTGGAGTACCGCGTGCGATCTTGAGAGAGGAGGAGGAGGAGGAATAAACGTTTATTTTCGAAACGGTGTAGCGCTGTAGGATCCGCGTTCACCTTAGGTGGGAGGTGTTCTCATTCCAGGAACCCTCTGGCCTTCGCTGCCTCCTTGGCCCTGGCGACGAGACGTCGTTGTTGGTACAGACCCAGAAAATTATATGAGGCCACTTCAAGTTCATGATTTCATTGGCGAGTTTCGAAGCCAATGTGGCCTTGACAGGCGCAACTACCACCTGTTGACTCAGCATTTGATCAATCATGGGAAGTACTAAGTACGCATATTGTACCTAATATAAAATGAGTGATATAATTATTTGGTCCTTCATCAAATGTATTCAAAGTTTTAACGTGCATAAGCTGTGCTCAGAGGATATTTGCTTTAAAAAAGTAGCCCAAGTGGTCTCACTAAACGTTTTTCACGACTATCATTCTACCTTGAGTCTCAATACATACAACGTCAATGTACCTTGTATGACAGGAACACTCTTATCCTGTACCCGAGCCATTGGTTTTGATTGAATGATTTAGTTTTTTTAACTGGTGTACTTTTTGTATGACTTTCTTATGCTAATGGCTTTCTTTTAAAACACACGCTACTATGCCTCGCCATAAAAGATGAAAAAGTAGGAGAGGTGGGGAAGGCGATTTAAAAATAGATATACAATTATCTCACTACCACTAGAGAAAGGATTACATCATATCAGGGATTCTTGAAGGAGAGGTGATAAAATGGTGTTTGAATGAGCGCACAACAACTGTCTGAAACGCTCGCAATAACTTCAACTGAAGCACTTGCAAAGGAAGGAGGTGTAAAGGAATAGCAGTAGTACAAAAAAAATTAGAAAATTGCGACACGGCTGCTGCTGCAGAAGCCCAAATAAAACAATAAAGAATAGCACACTTGCCGAGAGATGTAAAACGCCTAAAACGTGGCTATTTTAACTTATGTAATGAAAGCTACACTAACAATTGGGGCTAGCGATGAGAACGATAACTCACACAGACAACGACGGCTAACGACCACATTATTACTAAGTCCGGGCCTTCCGACGAAGGCAAGCAAGCCTCACACGCCATGTATTCAGCATAAAAATTTGCCAAGGCTCCATGGCCGTTCCGGCTATCAAGCAAAGCGGCTCGTAGTTACGACGTTTTCTCATTTTAGCTGTCTATGGTACATCGTCATGGCAGTCACCTTTAAAGCCGGCATTGAGCCTCGATGCAATGGACAAAGGAACAGGAGATCAACATTGATTGTGATTTATTGCGCGACAGTGTCGGGCGCTTCTTTACGCTGCAGTGACTTAGGTGATGGAATCGGCTCAATAAAAGTGGACTCGATGGGGACACCACCGATCCTTTTATCACTTTTTTTTTCAGTACATGCGTGGCATGGATGGTCACACCACTGTACTAACCAGAAAATCTCGACAATGCGTTGGTTAGTTACATCCAGCCTTCGTAAACTGGCGTTTAATTTTGAGACAAAAGCACCACGCCCTTCCTCTTGCAACGGTTTTCCCAACGAGTCCATTGAAGAAGTGTTGACAGGAAAGTTTCTTTACTTTTCTGGCGTCAAATGAAAGACCAAGCCCTACTTATAGAAAATATTCTCACTTGCTTGAATTTGCAATGGGACACAAAAGAATGAACACTATACAGAGCGCCACTAACAACTGCCGTTGCTAGTAGCTTTCTGCTTCTTGTTCTTTCCCGAGGTTGTGTTCTTCTGCACCTTAAAGCAAACATCAACGTATACCAACTTGCCGAACAAAACATTTTCTATAGAAAACAGACTGGCGAGCGTCAGGGCGCCGTGAAAGAATTTATTATATGTTTTCAAAACTTGTCACCCATTCTTCCTCTACCATGACGTCACGTCACGTCATGAGCCTCTCATCACATGCCCGCTCCAAATATTGTGACGTTTCAACAGCCTATTCACCTCATGACTCCGCTACTGCCACAAGGGCCACCATTTGAATATTTTAGTACTTGACATCATCAAAACTGCGCCGACAGACAGACACAAGAGACCCAGAACCAAGGTGATTTATTGCTGTAGTCTCTTGTCTTTCATAACTAATGCCGGCCTGATAGTTGTTAGATAAGTTACACTATTCCTGTACAACAAGTAGCTATAGTGATGAATGAAGCCACCAGAATTGTCACGGTATAGCCTAACCCTACGTTCGAGTCGATGAGATCAAAAGCACTAATAATTGTAATATGTGAAATTTTACACCCCAGAGCCAAGATATAATCCTGACAGACGCGGCAATGTCGGGCTCCTGAAATTTTGACCATCCGGTGTTCTTTAGTTCCACTGGCATCGCACATTACACGTGCCTCAACCATTCTGCCTCCATTGAAATGTTACGGCTGCGCCCGGAAACGAACCCGCGACCTTATGATTCAGCAGCTGAGCACCCTAGCTACTGATCCACCAAAGCGGATTAAAATCAGGAGCACCATGCAAAAGTTGGCATCGATGTCAAAAGAAAGTATCTTATAAGCATTTACTAGGGCCTCGAACTGGCTCATAGCCGTCCCTGTATAAAGGAGATTGGTATGAAGCAGTAAAGTCAGCTTAGAAAATTGGTGTCACTGACACTTAAACACAATGGAAGCACTTTCTAGAATGGTTTCTATATTTTTCTTTCTTTTCTTCAATTTTTAGAGAAAAAAGGACAAAAGGACACATAAATGCTTCGGAGTGGTTGGTAACTTGAGGACTCTCCAGCATCAATGTCCTGGATTTCCACAGTCCTCATGAGATACTATCTGCGAGATCATGCTAACCGAATAGACAAATCATATACTTTTTAACCCAGTGATTGAGCCCTGAAGATATTCATTGAGGAGATAACCCACACTTTTACAGATTCTGAGGCATTTTAACATCGTCAAAGGTTATTGCAGTCCATGACAAAAATTATCTCACGTTTCATGAAGTATATGTCCAAATCACGGTACTATGCTAATTGGCTACTGTACATACGCACCGCCTCTTCTTGTCCCCATCATCACCCTTCATCCCTCTTTCCTTCCCCTTTCCCTTATCCCCTGTGTAGAGTAGCAGGCTAGAGCAAACTAGCTCAGGCAAACCTCTTTGCCTTCTAAAAAATTCTCTCTCTCTCTCACTGTATTGTTTTTTGTAAGCACTTCTACTTTCTGCCTGCCTTGTCCAATTTTGTCAGCAAATTTTGTATGATCTTTGTTCCGCAGGTGCTCTTTGTAAACGGTTTTGTTACTTTTAGAGATTTTTTCTGTATTTATAGACAATATGTACGTATGTTGCTTAGCAGTTTTTTTTATTTCCGTGAGTATTTTTTGTTCTCTTGCATAATCTTGACTGACTGCACATGTATGTCTATTTGCACTAATGATTGAACACCGCTATATTTCTTATTTTTATGTGAAATATTTTGTAAAAATCTATCTTGCCTCCCTCCTTCCCCCGGCCCCTAATGTAATGCCTTCGAATCCTTAGGGTAAATAAAATGAAGAAAAAATGGATTGCAATTTAACATGGCTGAGACTCTTGAACTAACGCTTACATGATAGTGCAACAAAAATGGCTTCTATTAAAGCTCGTTTCGAGGACGCAAGCCTTGGTGGGTTGGTCGTTTCATCACAAGGCTGAGGATCTTGTGGAACAAAACCTTTACGCAATAGTGAGTGCGATTCGATAGGCCCTTAATGGTTAACAAAACTGCGCAATTTTTCTGCCCCTCTGAAGAGCCTTTGTTACGCTAGAGTTCTTAACTAGGGTTACTCGTGGGAGAACTTAATCAGGCTGCAGCCATGGTCTCACAAGACTCGAGGTCTAGTTTTCTTAATTGGCGTTTCGTCTGGTACAGGAACTATATAAATTATAAAGGCTACACCATCGTCAAACTTAAGGCGTCGTACGTGAAGCGTAAATCCTGGTCCAGGTCAACAATACCAAAAGGGTTTCCAGCACCACTCTGCCTAACGTACAAGGCTATTTTATTGCTAGAGAGCTCCCGAATGATTGCAAATATTGTGCATCCTAATAGTCACAAATAAGGATGAGGTGCGTAGTTTGGCTAAAAACATTTCAACATATGCAAACAGATGTATGATTTGTTTTGCCTTCTATTCTAACTTGATTTGAATTGCTGCAGACAAAGCCAGCGACATGCAAATATGAAACGGACGTGACCTCAAGCTTACACAATGATCTCTAAACTTACGCTATAGAGCCAAGCCATACAGCAACTTAACCTCTAGAAGCAAAACTGCATACGTTTTAAGAAAACTACGCGCAGTACAAATTATGCGTAGTCTTATTAACACGTAGTATTACAAACAGAAGTATTGACTGCGTTCACTGAGGGTGGAGCCTCCTAGCTGTGTTCTTTCTTCGCAACGGGGTTTCAGCGATGAATTTTAGTGGTTCCCAATCATTTTTTCTTACATAAATAGATATACAGTACCAATATCTAGGGCTTGAGGAGCCCATTGCACGAAATGGTTATGTGTCACCCTGCAGCGGAGTGCTACAGGAAATTTGACCTTATAGAGTTTTTTCACGTGCTCTGACATGGCACACACCACGGGCCTCTGGCACTGTACCTCCATCGAGATGTGACTTTCACGGTTAGCATCATGAGTAGATAAAGAGTGAGACAAATAATAACGGTGTGGAGTAATATTAGCACGTTGACTATATAGAACTGAGGCGAGTCCGTAAACAGAGGGCGTCGGCTCAGGCATTGGTACGCAAAACAGCGACGGTGCGTGAGCAGCGTCCCATCATTCTTCCAAGCAGCCGTAAGCGGCTGGACAGGTTACGAGCTTTCGCAGATGTGAGAGAGGAGAGGGAGAAGAGATGTGGGTGCCTTGCTTAAAAAAGGTAAATATGCTACCAAGTCATGAGGCACTGCGTTTATTTATTTCGACTAAAAAGGTGTGACCGCTTTTGTACGTTGTCGGGCGAGCAAGTTGTGAGTGAGTGGATAGGTGATGACCATGGAAATGAAACTAAATTTAAGCTGTTTGCCAAGTTTCGAAGAAATAAAGAATGCACTTCGTCTTGAAAATCTGCTGCATAAGGAGTCTATGGAGCCACTGGCAAACCACTGGAATTCATTAAATCCACTCTGCCATCAGCGCTGGCTGTTTGTCATTGCCCTTTGGCTCGAGGCAATGCATTAGGTCCAGAGAGGCACCTCTCACACTACACGAATACCCTCTGCATCATTTAATAAAGGTGTGCAATGGAGCATACCTTAAGGCAGCCAATATACGACGGGCTTTATGAAGTCCTTAGATCTCTATTTTCATTACTTTCTTCTCATCACGATGCTTCTCATCATATCCTCGATCACGGGCTCTTCGTTCTGAGAGGGGAAATAATCAAGTGAGCTTGGACATAGAGTAAACCACCCTGTTGTATATTGCGAAGCGTCGTTATCTTTAAATCTGTGTTGGACTCTTGTTCAAATGGTTATAACATTAGGTGTAGTTATGCTGCATGTTGTTCAAGTATGCCCACCTCCTCCGCGAAGGTATGAACTGTGCGCTATCATGGACAGTCTCAGGCACAGGAAACAGCGCAGAAAACTTGACGATCACTTAAAGAGGCACAATAAAGCCACACACACGCATACATACATACTGAGGTGTTCTAGTATAATAAACATGATTCCCTACTGGTAGTTGTGTTTTTCGACGCGATCACTCTCTGACTGCGACCTGTTTACAAGAAGCCAATTTCGATTTCGTTATTATAGCGCATTTTGTTTGTTTGCTTTCTTGGTTGTTTCGTACCTCTATCCTTCTATCCAAAACGTCTATGTATTGCATCTCGCCTTATAATAATAGTAGACAGGCATACTGGCCCTCAGGATTACAGCTGCCAGCCTGCCTTCTCCGTATTATCCTCTTTTTTGTCCATCACTTGTGTGTACTCTCGCAGTGAATAGTAAAAATTTATTTGCAGCGTGTTTTTTTTCTCTCAAACAATGTTTCAAAAGTTTTGTTTTTGCAGACACTCACTTACTTAGTTGTCCTTACTTCCCTCAATAACAAGTAATAAAAGATGTTTTCTGTTTTAATCTTGTATACAAGTGATCAGTATTTCCCGTCGAAATCATCGTACAAAATGCCTGAAACAAGTTCAACGGACAACCTTGCTCTACAGAGAGATGACAGACATTCTACATCCTCTTTTAAAAACTCAACGGAAGCTTTGTCTCGTCCATGCAAGTTTAGTTGTTGCAAGGCAGTAATCCCGACGTCGCGGTCGTTAAGTCTGACCTAAGGACACCAGTCTGCCCCGTTTCCTGTTAGAAGACTCAGAAATGAATAAAGAGCCCGGCAACATTTTTCAAAAAGGAACACGAAGAAAATGAGGGAAAATGGGCTTTTTTTCGCCTTGCTAGCAGCAGCCCGTAAGCACAAAGGGACGTCGGGGTGAACTTCTGCCGCTACGTCTGCGAGCCGGATGCAGACTTGAGAAAAGGACTTTGTAACGATGTCTATCGTAAAAACAAGTCCTCGCCTTGCGCGGAACAAACTCGTGAAATGCCACCACCTTGCCCCAGACCTGCAGCTCTGACGATAATTTTATTAGAACGGTGCTTGCAATCTGCCCTTCAAGACGCTGTCATTCTTGCGAACGTCGCCGGCGAAAGATGATATTCTGGCCTATCCAATTCCAGCACCGGACCACTAGGAACGCCTACGACCCTAATGCTAGAGAAGCCGGAATGCACAATTTATGATGATTGAAAATGTAGGCTGTGCTGCATAGAGCTGTTTGTTTTTCTTTTTTCACCTTACAAATCGTGTAAAATAAATGTCGTTGATGTTTATTGTGGTTATCACTGTCGTCCTAATCATGGTCGTAAAGAAAAAAAAACAAGAAACGTCGTTCAGTTCCACTGTTCCGACAGGCGTAGCATTATATTATAGTGCGGCTAGTGGTGCATAGCCACATTATCCTTCCTTTCATATAGATAAGAGTGCCGAAACAAGGTGTCGCTATAGAAATAAAACAAACAAAAACAAAACAAAAATATATTTTCAGCCGAATTAAATCCTGAACAAACGTTATCAAATTATTTTCGGCGGGAGCGCATGAAACCGAGACATTTTGACTGGTTTCAGTTGGTTTGACCGACCGACCAACCAACCGACCGACCAACTTACGATGTTGTTAGCGCAGCCCAAAACGTCATTTCCTCACCTGAAACAACTTTCGGGCTGCTCTGCAGTAGTCTGCGCAATCATTCTTTGGTTTCGAGACGACAGTCAATTGATAGATTTCTCTGCCATCAATTTCTAGAATATTTTTTATATGTAAGAGTTAACGTTCCAAAACTACTATAAGATTGTGAGAGACGCCACAGTGGAGAGCTCCAGAAATTCTGACCACCTGGTGTCCTTTAACGTACACGGGCCTACAGCAGTCTTGCCTCCATCGAAAATGCAGACGCTGCAGCCGGGATTCAATCCCGCAGCCTGCGAATCAGCAGCCAAGTGCATTAGCCACTAGGTTACTACAGAAGGCCTCAATTGCTTGCATAAGATTGAGAAATTTACCTGCCATCTTGCTTCAGTCAAACGGTACAAAATCATCCTTCAAGGTTGAGGAAATGAGTCTTCGAAGTGAAATACGAAAGCTGTTTGCGAAGAGAATGCCTTCTACGCCTCATCAAATGTAAAAAGTGACCTCAGCGGGATGCATAAGCGTCATGTAATGATATCACCATATAACATAGCGTGACGTCATAGGTCACCCCAAAAACGTGGCATCATGTGGTGGTGCCATCTAGGGCCAACATCGCTTTGTCAAAGTATGGCCGATCTTGAAGGCACGGAAAACTACTTGAGGTCCACAAAGCTCCCCGTCTCTCTGATGCCAAGGAATTGAAAAACAGCCTTTTGGTAAAAAATACTTTCGGTGGCACAGGATTGGCAATCAGTGTAATTGATTGAGAAAAGGCAAAAAAGAGAGCTTTCACCTTCGATTTGGCTTAACAAATGCGTATTAGAACGTGTGACTTCTTTTTTTAAATTCTGACAATTTGCTTGAATCCTACTTCCCCCGAACATGATTGTGTTAAGCAACAAAAGTGCACCCGTGAAATCAGTGATTTCACGAATAAGATTGGGCTCCTCCGGCACAACACAGGTCAAGTTATTATTATGGGTGAAATTCATCTGTACCAACTTGAAAAACGAGTCGTTGCCGTGTGGTTTCCTGAACCTATTTGACCAATGTGCATGGTTTACTTTTGGCATTTCACTTGCAACAGGCGTGCTGACTGATCAGCCTCGAATGGGACTTAGCACAGCTTTCACGGAGAATTGCTGCGCAACACCGACAAGGTTTGATCTGCAGCCTATATAATCCGGATGTCAAGGTGAGAAAGAAGCATGTGGCGCGCAAATTACCTGCAACATGGTGCCTGTAGTCGAAGTGGGAGGTAAATATTTTGGTAATTGAGTGCTTTTTGAAATGGTGACAATTACTAAAAACCGATTTGCCATACGTCTTCGGCACTGTTTATTTTCGGAACGTAACTGACTGGTGGAATTGAGCAGAAGCTAATATTGAACTGGACTGTATGTTACTTGATCCATGAGTGACCAGGTACGCTAGACACAGGCATTAACTATGCTATGAAAGCATTGCCCTGCCGTTAGGGTTTTGTATTTCGTAAATGGTGCCCGTAGGCATATGGGCCTCTTTTTCTGCACCTCTCATCGGATACGTTTTGCTGTTAAAAAATGACCCTATCTTCTTAAGTATTCTTACGCATGTCAAAAAAGAATTTGTCCCCTATAGTACACGAAGGTTCTGAAAGTGGACTAAGTTTATCCTTCCTAAATGTTTAGTAAAAATGTCAACATTTTTTATGTGACTTCAATTTTAAGGAAGACGAAGAAGTGTGTTTTGAATAGGAGCTACTTCTGCTAACTCCGGCGTATTTCAGTTAGAATTTAAGTCTGTTGATCAGTTTCCGCTGCTCCCTTGGAGGGGATGGAAGTAGACCACCCCGGGCGCCTGCCGGCACCAGCGGCGTCAGCGGCGACCGCCTCCAGGAAGTGGATGAACAAATGAGCGACAGCGACAGTGAAGATACTCATGCTTACTATCTCAGCAGTGAGGACTTCTCAGATGACGGTTTCCAACCTGTGCTGAGCCGCAAGGCGAAGAAAAGGAACATGAGGACATCCTCATCCTCAACTATTCAAACTGTAAGTGAAGCGCCAAAATCGAACACTTATACCATCCTGTTTCTGCCTGCACTTCCTACCGTCAGCATGAAACGCCTTAACAGACAGTCTGTGTCGAGGTCTCTGGAAACGCTTGTGCCAAATGAGATCACGGACATAAGAGTGAACGCCAGAAAGAATATACTTGCTGTGGACGTTTTGCACGCAAGTGCGTTGGGCGTTCTGCGCAGTGTAACTGACTTGGACGGCAACCAGGTGCGCTCTCATGTTCTTTTGGGATGGGGTGTAGTAACCGGCGTGATCTACGACATTGATGTCGCTATTTTCAATAAGGACTTACAACTTCTTGTCAAGTCAACAACTGATACTTCAATTGTTGATGTCACCCGGCTAGGCAAGTCTCGCTGTGTGAAGATTGCGTTTAAGAGCACATCACTCCCCTCTCATGTGAAGGTGGGGTACTTCAGACATGCTGTGCGGCCTTTCATTCCGAAGCCTCTCCAGTGCCGTAAATGAATGAAACTTGGACATGTGAGCAGCGTCTGCGAGAATTCGGTGGTATGCCACCGCTGCGCCGAGCACAATGAAGCGAATAAGTGCGTCGCAACTGTCAAGAAATGCTCTAATTGCAATGGATCCCATGAAGCCACATCGAAGGACTGCCCGCGGATTCAGAAGGAAATTGCCATCTTGAAGGAGATGGTGCGCGATCACTCATCTCATCGAGAAGCCGCAGATAAAGTCAGAAGGCGTCGTTCACGTCGACGTTGGTCTTCGAGGACGCCCGCTGCCTCCTCGACACGTTTGCGTGATCCCTCATCCGTACCACCTCCTTTGCCTCCCAGACCACATGCCGTGGGAAAGGCTGTAAAGGACAAAGCCAGTCAGCATACCCTAACTGCGACAGAGTGGCCTGCACTTCAAAGGGAAGCAGCATCAAGCGAACCGAAAAAGCTTCATGACGGCCAGTCCACGCTCCCGGTTCAAGATCTTTCCAACCAAGACAGGCAAGTGACTGCAATCGTGCCGGTTCGAGATCTTTCCAACCAAGACAGGCAAGTGGCTGCAATTGTGCAATCATTAATTGCCACGAATCGCACGCTACTGAGCAGCATACAATCTCCGTCTGCTAAGAGTGCACTGCAAATAGTGGATGCACTGAATCCAGTTCTTGCTAACTTCGTATAAGCACAATGGCTCAACAAAATCTCATCTTTCGCACTGAAGTTAAATGTGCGTCGATTTTTCAATGGAATGCCAGAGGCATGAATTCCCGTATCTCGGACTTTCGCCAATTTGTTTGGGCGAATCAATTCCCTATACTTGTCATATGTGAACCAAACGTATCAACGCCTTATAGATTGTCCGGTTATGAAGCTTTTTGTTCAGCCGCTTGCGAAGAACGAAGCAAAGTAATTGTTTACATTCGCACAGACTTGACTTATCTTTCGCACCCAATAAGTTCAAATGACGACAATCAGTACGTGTGTCTTCGTGTGAAGAAGAATGCAGTTTCGTTCACGCTTATTGGTGGATATATATCTCCGTCATCGCGATTTGACTGCGACAGATTAAAAGACATCCTAATGAGAACCGATGGGCCGTGGATCATCACCGGTGACTTCAACGCCCATCACATGCTTTGGGGGAGCACTAGGATGAATGCCAGGGGCCGGAACATTGTTACATTCGCTTCCGATTACGACCTTTCCATCATGAACGATGGTACCCCACATATCTGCGGGGTCTCACGTATGGCAGTTGCCTTAACCTGACATTGGTGTCACGGTGCTTCTCTCACAAAGTTAAGTGGTTTTGCGATATTGAGACTCATGGGAGTGATCACATACCCACTTACGTGATGATCGATGGTATCATAAAAAATTTCTCTTCCGGTGTTGCAATTGGCACTGACTGGTCGATGTTTGCATCGCGTGTTGAGAACGCTTGCCAAGAAGGCCTCGCCTGCAGCCTGGAAAATACCATAGTGGAAGCTATGCAAGCGTCCAAATGTAAATTACCGTTTTCGTCTAAAGTAACACAGTTTGACATAAACTGGAAAAATTACGAGCTATACGAAGGCGTGCTGAACGACGATACAGACGCACAAGATCAATTTACGATCTGAGGGAAGCAAGGCGGCTCCAGAAAAAAGATTCAACAACGCATTTACAAACTGGAGAGTGAACGCTAGAAAGCATTCTGCGAATCTCTAGACCCTCATAAGCCGCTGTCATATATCTGGAGAACAGTTCGTGGTCTTCGCTCCTCTCCACAACAACGGCACCCTTTTAAAGCTTTGGCACTCCATCATGGAAAAACAGAACTCGAGGTGGCTGAAGAATTTTGCACGAGAGTTGCCGGGAATATTATGAACGAGAGCATCGACGCCGTGATCGTTCCAGAGACGCGATCACCAGAAATTGACACTCCGTTTACCATGGAAGAACTGGAAGGTGCGTTAGTCGCTTCTAAGCGCATGTCATCGCCAGGTCCTGATGGTATTACTTATAGTGCGTTGGGACACCTTGGACAAAAAGCTAGAAAAGAACTTTTAATATGCTTCAACAACTCCTGGCTCAGCGGCAGTGTTCCCCGAGAATGGAAAAGTCGATCAATACAACTTTTGAAATCGGAAAAATCACCATTGGACTTGACAGCGTATCGCCCTATTGCCCTCGCAAGCTGCCTCGGAAAAGTGATGGAAAGAATGGTTCTATTTCGTCTCGAGTGGTACTTGGAACGATAAACCAAAGACCCTTCTTGCATGGCAGGCTTTCATCGGGGCCGCTCCTCTATTGACTGTGTCCTTGATTTATCGACATTTGTTCAACAAGAAAAAAGTCGCAAGCGCATATCAGTGACACTCTTTCTTGACGTGAAGGGTGCATATGATAATGTAGCTCACGATGCCATCCTCACTTCTCTTGCAGCAATGGGCATTGGTGGACGAATGTTTCAATGGATAAAAGATTATATAACTGGCAGGGGGTTCTTTGTACAAACATATGAGGGTACAACTGCCCAACATTACACCTACTGCGGAGTACCTCAGGGAGGTGTTTTAAGCCCCACATTGTTCAATGTGGCCCTCATCGGTCTGGTGAAGGTTCTGCCAAAGTCGGTGTGCCTATCCATATACGCCGATGATATTTGCCTCTGGAGTGCTGCAGTTACTCGCCCTCAGGTTCGTGCACGAATACAGCGGACAGCAACCCTCAGAACAGCCTACCTTCAGAAACAAGGCCTAAATATATCAACTGTGAAGTGCGCGTTGATGGCGTTTACACGCAAACCAATGACGCCATACCCTGTTTACATCAATGGGCAGAGTGTCAAATATGCACGCACGCATCATTTCCTGGGCATAATTATCGACAGAAGTCTTTCGTGGAGCCCACATTGTGCGTACTTGAAGAACAGACTGCTATCTATTGTGCATATCATGAAATTCTTGTGCGGTAAAGCATGGGGAACTTCTGTGGCCTCCATGCTACAGCTGTACAGGGCCCTATTTCTGGGTCTATTGCGCTACAGCTTGCCGGTACTGACTAACACTTGCAAATCAAATACTCATTCATTGGAGAGTTTGCAGGGTCAGGCACTGCGTATCTGCCTAGGACTGCCCCGATGCGCTTCTACTTATGCCACAATCATGCTTGCCAAAGACCATTCGGTCAGGACATATATAGTTGTGGATTGCCTCAGAGCGCACATTCGACATGCTAGCCGTGTCCCCGACCACCACTTGGCTCTTATACCTTCCGGAAGACCACGTGCTACGTTTTCAGACGTCATAGCCAAGCACCTAAACAGCATTCCATCAGGATATACGCCAGCTGCAAGAACGGCATGCCCTTTGTGGTGCCTCGACCAGCCGCAAGTACGTCTAGAAATTCCGGGAATCAAAAAGAAAAGCAGTCACTCCAAAGTAGCATTGAAGCAAGCAACACTGCTATTATTACATGAGTTGTACTTAGACCGAACGCAGATATACACTGATGGGTCCGTCTCATCCAGCAGCTCATCAGGTGCCGCTGTAATTCCGGCTGCAGAAATGACAATCAAGATTAAGTTGTCGCATAGGACTACATCTACGGCATCAGAGCTTGCTGCTATAAGGGCTGCTTTACAATCTCTCGTTCAAGAACGTCCAGGAAAATGGGTCATATTCTGTGATTCGAAGGCAGCGCTTCAGAATTTGCAGTCTGCCATGCGTAGGAGGAGCCATGACCAACTGGTACAAGAAATAAGACATTGCCATCATGAAGCTCTAGCACGAGGGCATCATATTATATACCAATGGCTGCCTGGACATATCGGTATTACTGGAAATCAATTAGCCGATGATGCAGCCCGCTCAGCCCATGAAGAAACCCGTGTAGTCCCGATTCCTCTATCAAGGATTGATGCAGCAAGACAACTTTACCTGCTGGCTCGAGATCTCACACGCACGTTCTGGTCGTCTACCAGCTTCCAAAGGTGTCAATTTTATGAACTGGATCCTTCGCTCAAGCTAAAGCTACCATCACACCTTTCCCGCTCCGATGCGACACTGTTATGCCGCCTTTGGTTGGGTGTTGCATTCACAAAGGCGTACTCCTTTCGCATTGCTATGACAGACACTCCTACATGTGACTACTGCGGAGATGAAGAGACCATCGAACACGTCCTGTGCAGCTGCGCTTGCTACGACACACAGCGATACCAGCTACGGATGGTTTTGAATCGACTTGACCCCGGACCATTTTGTGTGCAGAAGATACTAGGACCGTGGGCATCTGCCTCAGTTGCGCAGAAAGCAACTAAAGCACTGCTACTTTACCTTAAGTCAACAGACCTGAGCGACCACCTGTAAACTGTGCGTGCTCCCCGAGTGTGCTCGTGATTGTGTGTACCTTCTCATCTTTCTGCAACCTCTTTTCTCCCCTTTATCCCCTCCCCAGTGCAGGGTAGCAAACCGTATGTGCGTCTGGTTAACCTCCCTGCCTTTCCTTGCATCTTTATCTCTCTCTCTCTCTCTCTCTCGATTTTAACGCTGCTGCTTGTCATTTCAAACTTAAAGTAGCCATGACACCATCTTAAGAACGTAATTGTGGCAAATGTGAGGAATGTTGCACAAGAGTACAAGTCACTTCGTTCACGTGAATTAAAACGACACACTTAAATATGATGAATTCTACCTCCACTTTCTTTCTTAAAGAACAGATAGTATAGCGCTGATCTACAACTCGACTATTATCGTTAAAATAACGAAGTTAAACTTGTCCGCTATACGCTTCCTGCAGCGTGACATGTAGGAATGGCAGAGCTTGCTTTTCTCCAGCGCTGAAGTTTACCGAGACGATTTTGTTATAAAGAGATAAAATGTTCGAAAATTCGGCCCTAATGAAAAGCGCAGACTGTAGAATGCGACCGCACGCTTTAAAGGTGGTTGTGAAAAAGTACGCAGGTGAGAGGCACCGCGACACATGCTCCCTGATCTCAAGAAGCGAAAACAGGATGTCGCTACGGAAGCAACCAACAACAGAACTGGGAAGAACGAGGAAAGGGGGGGGGGGGGGGGCCAACGGCGATAACGATAACAAAGCAGTTCCACGCAACATTTCACCTCTCGGTGAGAAACAAAGCGTTCTGGTGTGATGATCGTGCAAACAATAGACCAAAAGAAATTGTAAGTTGCTTACGCAAGTGAGGCAAAAAAGTTTGCCAAGCTTGACACCTGCCGTGTATAGGATCCGCGACTCCCGTTTATACCCTGGGTTCTAGAACTTGTCCGGAGACAAAAAAGGTTAAGTCGTAGTGGTACCGTGGGCGTGCAAAACTTTCTGAACCGCGACCGTACACGCCAACCATTGAACAGTCATAGGGGGATGAGCAGCACTTCAACTTACGATCCATAAGAGCAAAGCACTGCCGGTACGCTTTGCTAGTGGAACACGTTAGCATACGTGAGTTTTCCGAAAAACACGTGGAGTTTGAAATGTACCCCCTGAAGAATGTGCTGTTTTGACAGGCACAAGAAAGAAATAAAATTTATTTATTGTGTAAAGGCCATTCAGGGAGCCTGTTTCCGGTTCCTCACAAGCGTGTTAGTAGAAAGTTCGTATTGCAAACAGTCACTTTTTTAGCTATATGCCTACTTATAAAAAGTGGGTTTTTTTCTGATTAGGTAGGTGGTTTTCCTCTGATGCTCCGTCTCTATTGCTTAATTTGAAATATACTTTTGGGTATTTGTGATACCAGTGGCATAGCAAGGGGGTTGCGAGGTTCAACTCTCTTCCAAAATTTTTCGATTTCGCTCGCTTATATACTCAGGAACACATACAAACGCACGTACAAGCATACATAAAGTGTGGTTGCACTCCCCTCCCCCCTCTCCGAAAAAAGTTTTGACTACGCCCCTGGGAAACACTCATGCCCGCGATTACGTTTTGCTAACCGCAAAAGAACGGCAAACATGCGACATAAGCGTATATTTTTTTGTAGTTCATCACACTTACCGAATTACAGTCACTATGTCGCTATACCCAAAAAGGAAAGATGCCCTGCCAAACAACGAAACTACTGCATATGCCCCGCTTTCTTCAAATCTCTCTACTTCGAAAATTTCTTAGCATGACATATTGAAGCGAGTTAACAGACACTTTTAGGGAGCGAGGGCAGATGTGGATGCAGAGCGTGCACGTAATCATATTTTATTTTGAGAAACACACAGTTGCAGCTGTCAGCAGCTTATCAGGTTGTCGATATGATTCATAAGCAGCCTGCTTTTTCAGACGATTCTCCTCTCCCCGTCATTTCGTGCCAGGAAAAAGAGAACTGTGTCCCACGACTTCACAACTTCACTGCCAGTGACTGGATCTTTCATTATTCTTTGACGGCGGGCTTCCTTCATTGTTTCCTAAATCTACTATGTTCCTAGAATACCCTGGGGAAACCTCGTGTGAAGGAACTTCTTTGTCGCCTCCCGAACAAAGCAGTATGTTAGTGAGAGCACACGAAAATAAATAAGAAGGGAACAGAACTGGTATGTTCTAATGAACGCGGAGATGACGATAATGGAGACATGGCTTAATGCACTAAGCACCTGTTTATGTACACACCATCGCTTTACAAGCGAACGATGCGCTTGGCGTGCTGCACCTGAAAAGAGTGTTTCCCGCATAAGAAGGACAGCAAACATGCATCGTGCAAGTTCACGCGAAGACGACACGAAGCAACACGGTCGCTGTCCCCTTTAGCAGACGCTGCTTATACGCGGGCACCTTTCACCAGCGGGACTTAGACGGCATAGCAGTTTCTCTCGTGATGTGGAAGGAACATTAGGGCACCCTTAAGCCTCGCCTTCAAGAGTTGAACGCGATAGAGATATCCTGTACTTAGTGTGTACGTCAAACACATAGTGAGCGAAATCTTTTCGAACTTGCTATGCACACCCCTGGTATCCTTAAGCAAATAGGCGCAGTAACGTGTATGCCTTTTGTAGTGGATGGCTGGTTTTAAACAATGAAGTCATTATGATGATGACATGCTCTTTCCCCCGATAGCAATGTACGCTTGTGTCACGCATTGTTACCGCAATGTTACATGTTGCATTGTGAATCATGTATACAGTACGCGCGTGTGTTTGTGAAGCATCACAGTTTCTTTCACTGGCTCTATTGGGTGTGCAAACAAAACAGCAGCGTCAACGTGGCAACGATGGAAACTGGTTTACCGGTGCCAATGCCCGTTTTCGACAGGTTTTTCCATAACGACACTTCGGCTTCGTCAGGGACGTTTGCAATTGTCTGTGGCCACACATTTAAGCTTCTCTAGATAGAGTGTTCGGAGGCTTTTTTTTGTCTTTGTGGATTATTTTATCTAATATTCTTCCTTATCCCCCCTTCCTCTATGATAGCCAACCGAGCCTAGCATGGTTAACCTACCTGCCCATCCCCTTCGTTTATCTCTTTCTCTTGTAATATTCCTAGAGTATGCAAAAGCTTTCGACACAGCTTGTGACCACAGCCTTTTGATGAAACTTTCACAGCCGGACCTACACCATCACAACCTTCAATGCACACATATTGTTGAAAATCAGTTCTCGAAGTCCCATGAGCTTGTAGAAGGGTTAATAAAGCGAAACCAAAATAGATCGCCTGCTCCGCAAAGGCATCAGTCCCGGGTGTGCTTCCCACACCAAGACGAAGTTTCTGGCATATAGGGGGCGTTCTTTTTGATAAATACGTATTAGTTTTTTGTTTTTTTATTCTTCCAAATGAGACATCATGTTTGTTTCTCCCAACCGCATTCGTTTGTGGTATTCTATTGTTATTTCACTAATTTATTGAGTAACAGCTTGCATATACTGTTGTATATCCTTCTCTTACGATTTATCATGGAGTACTCACTCCACTAGTATAATTTGACCATTAAAGAAAACATCGAATTTTTAAGCACTCTCTTCAGTAAACCCCTTTCCCTCATGTAAATTTACTTGCTTATTAGTCAATAACTATATGAAATTAAGATTAACACCTGTTAAAGGAGCCCACACGAAGGCTTTCATTCAATGCACTAGAAGTAGTATAAAATTATGCGGATATAGATTCATTCACATATCTTACCCACGCGACAGCAGTATATCATTTTTGAAAGCGAAATCTCAGTGGTCACCCCGTTCATTGTGTAGGCGCACTGCGAGTATTAGACTTCATCTTGAGTTCTTTCATTTCTCGCTTAATAACCACCTTATATAACAGCCCCAGCATGCATATGTCATCGCACCAGTCATCCATTTCAGATGGTCTGCCCATCATCGCCCACTACTACTTTCTCTGCCTCGTTCTTTTTTCCCTAGCAAACGCAAATTTTAATGGTCGGCCCCAGTACATCCTCATCATCTACCTTTCAAGATCGTGTTATTCATTACTTTTATTACTAAAATAATTTTACTGTTTTATTAACCTAAATGAGAACTCCGCCTCTCCAATAATGAACCCTCTCCAAAAAGAAAAGAGGAGGGATGGAGGGGGGGGGGGGTTAAGGCTATACACTGAACTGAACCTACTTCGGAGTTTTTTTGCATGTCGCCATAAAATCACCCTTTTGATACAGAAATTGACAGTAGTTATTTTTTAGGTAGGGTAACGCATATTTACAATTTATGCGTTATGAGGCGTCATGACACTCTTCCTAAGGTTCTCGAAAAACTGTTTTTATTCAGAACGTCTAAACGAAATTTTCAAAATTCCCGTCAGCACTACTTCAAGTGCTGTTTTGTATCACACTCTACTCCTTCTCCAGTATCAGGGTCAAAAAAATTATGTGGGAAAACAAAACAGCTACAGCAGCAAGAAACCAGGAGCTGAATACCATGAAGGGAAAAAAACGAGAAAAAGCTGAGAATGACTACTTTGCACTGGCGCAAATCTGGCAAGGCAAAGAACTTGTGATTTGTTGGCTAATTTCCTCTCGCATGTAGCGAGGTTCGCATTTCATGAAAGCTGTAAAGCTGTGGTTTCTCGACCGTGCATGTATGGCTAACGACCATGTCACATGGACCACACGCATTCAGGCGATTCTGGTTTTGTATTATGGAGCTCGGGTTTCACAGTACTGACTGGCTTTATATGCTCACCGAGCTCGTATAAGAAGATCCGCGAGGTTATAAGACCTGGGCTGAATAGAAAGTCGGAAATGAATTCAGTTTTTTTTCCCTCTTTTCCCACTTTTGTTTGTCTTTTGTGCGGAAGTAACCTTTCCTATCTCTTCGCGTACTATGGATATCGCACACAGATTAGGGTTGATGTTTTAGCAATAGCGTGATAACGACATATACTCTTAAAATTACAACCGCGGAAACGCAAGAAAGGTCTCGTAAATTTACGAAGCGCAAGGAGCATCAGCAACTTGCAGGATGCCTACATTTCCCGCTGAAGTATGGAAGCATGTGTCAGCGTGACCATCACTATGAGCATTATTTTCTTATGTTGTTAGTACCGTTTCGCTAATTTTGGCCACTGATTCACATACTTTATGTAAGATTAAAAACAGAGTGCAACAAACAATTACTTTTCATAAACCTTTTTTTCTCATCCATCCAAGCAACTACTTACGAAAATAAAAACGCACCAAAAACTTGGCACTCTAAATAAAAGGCTCACTTTTTTTTCTGCACATATTTTACGGAAGTGGAGACATCGACAAATCCTGACGTTTTCTGGGGCTAACCACTAAGTAAAAACCATCAGTCAGAACAATCGGTATTTGGCAAGCACCGAACAAGAACCTTCGCTTTTCTAAAAAGAGAGGGGCAGTATTTGCCTGTCTGACTGTTAGACCGGTGAAGTCTGCCTAACGATGCGAGGGGCAGACGTTATAACTAAGTTCCGCTCAGACAAACAGAAGTTCAAAGCCCAGAGCCCTGGTAGCCGAATATTGGCTTATTGTGCTCATTGGCTTGCCGTAGCCAGTAGAATCAACTAATTGATCAGCGAACTTGCGTAGTCTTTTCACAATAAAACTAGTTTGCAAGTGATGTCGCAGTTTTTTTTTTGAAAACGAAAGTTGCTAGATAAGACCAAAAGGTGACATAAGCTCGAAATCACGCAAGAGTGCCCCTGTTCTTCGACATGTCAATCGAAAGGATTACACTCTAGCATGTAAAATATCTTAAATTTTATGAGCCTAAACCACAGTACAATTATCAGGCACGTCGTAGTAGAGGGTTCTGGAAGTTTGAACTATCTGCTCTATTTTAACGGTCCGTGGAGTCGCAAAGTACAGCACCTCTAGAGTTTCACTTCTATCGATATCACACTGATGCGGCAGGGATCGAACTGATGGTGTCCACATCTGAGAATCCTAGCCCCACCGCGGTGGAAACTTGTTTACCGGTGCCAATGCCCGCTTTCGACATGGTTCCATAGCGGCACTTTGGCTTCGTCGGCACAGTGGTCTAGTGGCTAAGGTACTCGGCTGCTGACTCGCAGGTCGCGGGATTGAATCCCGGCTACGGCGGCTGCATTTTCGATGGAGGCGGAATCGTTGCAGGCCCGTGTGCTCAGACTTCGGTGCACATAAAAAACCCCAGGTGGTCGAAATTTCCGGAGCCCTCCACTACCGCGTCTCTCATAAGCATATATTGGTTTTGGGACGTTAAACCCTACATATCAATCAATCAATCATCTGAGAATCCTAATCCCTGTACCACCAAGGTGGAAACCTTCTAGCCCGGTCAACATAGACGGTGATTCGAGTACCTTTGTAAAAGCATTCTTCTCGGGTTCGATACCCGAAGCAGGGGTAATTCGGATTTCAACTAAGAGCCTCTCCAAAACGCCTGAATGGGGTTCATTTAGAGCTCCTTCGTGCTATTTTTTCGAAGAGAAAAGCTTTTTATCAACGTTAGCGCTTTGGGCTATTTTCCTCCCTCTACGCCACAAGAAACCCTCCGAAGCGTTGACGCTCAGTCTCTGAGGAGGATTCGCATAAATATAGCCAAGTCCGCCGCAGGGTGTTTCTCGTGACGAAGGGATGTAACATGATAGCGTCAACTCTTTTTGTCTTTTCAGAGCCTGAGAGTCAAGTATAAACTATACGGTTCAGTGCCAGTTTTAGGGGCGAAGCTCCTTATAGCGGCACCCGTTCATCCCTCGTAGCCGTTGTAGGATGTATTAAGTATAACATTTTGACCTCCAAGGTGGTGCTGGCGAAAGATTTCTTCTGTGCATTGTTGAACAATACAAAATAGTGCCTAATGTAGATGCAAATGGCTGTTAACAGAGAATGAGAGACAGGAGCATTCGGCTTTTAGTTAACGCGCACGCTGCAATCCCCATTAGCAGCCATTGGCATGTGCATTGAGCATTATCTGACAAGAAAGGGTTGCTACATCATGCTCGCTGGGTGTAACCTCCTTAGTTTTAGAAAGGTTCAGCGAGCGTTGGGCCGCAGTGCCATGAATACAATGAACTAGTATATACCATGAATGAACTCGAAGTGATTAAAGGTGGGAAGTAGATATACCCGAGTATAGGTGGTTATGAACCGGTCACGAAATTAAATGCATGGACAGACCCACCACTTTAAGAGCTTTGCACCTAAAACAAAAAGAAAAAACAAAAAAAATCAAAATAAACAAGGAAGGCCACTTTTCCTCCAGGCTACGCGCCACTATTGCGGAGCTGCCATAATGTTTTTAATATATTGATTGCTTTTGTGAAGACATGGGAATGTATTTTGAAGTAGGGTCACGAAAAATTGAATAGGCAGAAGCAATATAAATCAATAACACGTGAACTCGGCATAAAATTCATGAAAACAACTTTGACTATTTGCTAATAAGCCCTTATTTATTAAATAATAAATTGTGCCGTAATACTAAACCACGCGATGATAGTGTGACGCTAACAATCATCTACGTCAGTATTCGCATCTGGGAATTTCATAAAACTAGAAATTTTTTTAACAGCCATTGGTAAAGTCACCTAATTGACCAGCACAATGACCATCCACTGAATGAACTTCTTGGGCCAATATATTAATTAAATAAAACAACATAGAAGATTTTCTCTTTGCCGACGACTCTATACTACGCAGAAAACTGGGATGGTTTCTTGAACGTATTACCATTCACTCCTGACGTACAATCCCAACGCCATTTTACACCACGTGGCGTAGCGTGCTAGAGTCATCGCAGATCGTGCTAGCGAATAACTGTCGCGTCATCAAGATCCAAGGATCCCGCTCACGCTGCAAGTCCACGTGCATGTGTGCTCGAACGCAGAAATTTATTTGTAGTCTCGAAAGGCCGCAAAATAACTCCTACGCCCATGCAATGCATGCACGAACAAAATAAAGTGTAGGCTACAGATAAAGGCTACATACATACGAAGAACTTCGTTCGTGTCCTCAGGAACAACACTAAACAAGGCCAAGAGATCTCTCCAGTCAAGTCGGTGGCTCCAAGCTACAGAATAAATATTCGAGGATGAAAACAAAAATCCTTTACCCTCCCGCAGAGTGCTTGAGTTAAATTCCTGCTTGAACTCTGCTTAAACGTTTTATTAAGCGCGAGGTCAAGTGAGTTTTAGAGGCGAAGTTGACATGACACTCGCCTTTTAGGAGTGTCACATCATTGTCAAGGTCTATCATAAACGGGTGGGCTCCACAAAAATTGGGTGTGTTCCACTTTACTCGCCACCGGTCGATCAAAAATGAAGAAGGTAACCGTTAGCCTTACGAATAATCAACGACACAACAAGATTTAATTGCATTATTTAACACAAAATATGGTCAAGTTCTGTTTCAAAATCGGATTAAAATGCCGAGTTTTTTTTTCTTGTAACGCACACTTCCGGAGTAACTTACGCAAAACTTCTTCTAATAAGCAATGAGACAATTAACCTTACAGTAAGTCTCAGTCCGACGCAGTTTTCGGACAACGTCAGCGAAGCTGATACACCCTTACATACCTACATGACTAGTTGCATGTTTGCCACCACTAGTGGTTCATTTAACAAATCTCTCTCAAAGCAATGCTTCTTTGTCTTGTTCTTCTGTCCCCTCGTTCGTCTCCTCGACCTCTTCTGTTCTATCTCTCATTGCCTTTTAACAGTGATCCTAATATGGAAAATTTCGGCGCTCAATGAATGTTTTTTTTTCCTTCCCGGTTTTTGTTTTGTGCGCGGTGCCAGGGCCTCATGAGAAACTTAGGCTTGCGTCTGAACATACATGGGGCCAAGTTTGAGAAAAATGTATTCTAGTGCGGGGACAGAGCAAGTTTAAACACGTTTAAAGCCACTAAAGACCAAAGCACTACCTCGGCAGGAAGGCCCGTAGGGGTCCCGCTAGCGAAAGTTGGGTTTGGAAATAACTGACTATTACGGGAATTTCATTAGCCTGAAACAAGTGTTATACCAAGTACAAGCCGCTGCCATCAGTGCTGAGATGTTGTACGTTGTTGTGGTGAACATTATATTTGGCTGCACAACACCAAACCTAATAGACATTAGATAGTGTACAAGATACTGAGCGGCACGATTTATTAAGCGTTATGGTATGTAACTCCCAGTTCTCCAACCCTAACAAGGCCCAAGTCCAGGAGACATGGAGGCTTGAATAGAGGAATAATCGTTCAAGGCGTGTGCCTGTTGGGGTAGGGGGGGCAAGGGGAGGGGCAATTGGAGTTATTGTTTTGAGAAGTGGTCTTGTCTTATTCAATGCAGTAACTGAAGAAGACATGGTCATGTGCCAAAAGTATGGCTCTAACGACACACCTGTTGAATGATCGTCAATATACCCAGTTTTGAAAGAAACAAAAAACGTTATTCCTTGCTTAAAAGTAAGCCGCTCTATCTTAAGGTGGGCTCAAAAAGAACTCTGCCTCAAGTAGGCGCCTGCAAATACAATGTAACCAATCTATGTGAAATGATAGGGGCACTGACTCTCTGAAGATAAATGACTTGCCGTAACGAACGTGCCGCATGCCACTACATAATGCGCTACAGAGCACCACTACCTCAAGCTCTCTACGCAGATGCGAAGGAATCTCTAACGAAAGCATGGAAAAACAATTTAAGAGAAATGCAACGAACGAAGCCAAAACTACGTTTCGTCATACACAAGGTCAGGACTCCACGCATCTTCCCTCTGGCTGTGACAACCTAATCCTCTATTATTTCATTTTTTGGTCAGCGAGGTCAAGACCCCGAAGAACTGGAAAAACGACGCAAGGTATTTTTTTTTGTGCAGACATCAGCGTGTCGCTGTAACAACGTACTTGGTGCATAGTTTTGAGAACTACTGACGCAATAGAGACGAATCCATGAAAGTTCGCGTCTCGAGAAAACTTTTTTCTCTTCTTGCGCAAGCGCCGCTTTATTTAAAGAACGTTCAGAGCTTCGCTCCCTTTGGAACTTTCATTCGAATAAAGTGAACAGTTCCGTGTAGCAGACTGTCAACTTCAGAGATCCGCTGTTCAAACGGACTTTTGAGAGTTCCAAGAAAGCTCCCGAGTATTGCAATTCCTCCAGCAATGAGCGCGCGCTCCTCTCTTGAGACAGAGTTAAACAGGGTAGAAAGCATCGAAAATTACTAGAAACGAAAAGACCTGCTGATGTGAAGAAAAAACTTTCCTTTTTTCTGACAGACAAGACAATGCTCAAGTGGCTTAGCTGAAGTGAGTGTTTGCCAACACGTCATATAAGGAGAATCCTGCTTAAAGAAACACCCTTAAACTTATATCTCCAGATCTACCGACCAAAGGCACTGACTCTGTGATATTGTTACTGCTTTATATATGTCCTCTAAAGTATTATAGTCTAAACACGAGCGAAATAAACACGAGCGAAAAAGAAAACAACTTGATACTTATGTATCGGCTAACAAAAGCGTCGGCCTGTGGTACCTTAGTAAAACGGCTGTCAAGGCTATGATTCTGTTTGTGTATTGATCACTATAGCAAATTAAGAGCATCATTCATTGTCATTTATTCAGTTACAGAACAAAAAAAATGTCCAGCAGAAGTGAAAAACATCGCAAAAACTCAAGATTTCAACGAATCATAATCATGTTATAGCACTGAAAAATTTACCTTCGATCGGCTTTTACCTGAGTTGGTTTCGCCTAAACCATTGGTTGCGGCAGTGAGCGTCATTGGTCATTGGTTGTGGTATCACGGCGCATTGCTTGTGGCGGTGCGCGTCAATGTGGGCTCATATCACGGCTAGCAGCCTCTTACACGCTATAAGCGGCGTTTTTCAGCAACTATATTGAGACAAGAGAGTCAACAGCTAGCAGAATCACTGCTCCCTCCCTGCTTTGTTGCCGACACCAGCCACTGCGAAGCAGTCGTCGTCGGGTTCGAGGCTATTTGATACGTGCTCGCGTGTTGGAGCTTATATTGCTCACGATAGTACAGCCGCTTTTTCGTCTGTGTAGCCCGCGTGAGCAGCCGGCTTTGTTCCGCGAGGCATCCCCCAGCGGTACTTGTGGGTGCTGATGCGGCTTGGCCAGGACCGTGTGTGGCGTAATAGAGATAGACTTGTAGCTTTGCGCTGATTGCTTCAGAGCATAAATGATGTTGGTAGGCGCCTATTTTGCCGGCAGCTTGCATTGGCCAAGTTTATTCCTCCTTCATGCGACCGCTTATACCACACCAGCCAGAAAGCATGTATCATCTGATTTGAGAGAGTCGAACGCGTGTCAACAGCCCATACGCGTGATTCTTTGATGTAGAGATGACGCAGGAACCCTGAGGTTGAGTGCATATTCGGTTAAACAGGGGCACTCTTGAGCGTTACCACTCATGCATAACAGGTCTGTATGTCTATTAAGCTAAGCGTGCTCCTGAATAAATGACGTTAGTTCCTGCAACTACTGCAAAGTGTCACCTCCCAGAGCGAGGCTGCCTGCTGGCGGTCCTGTGAACAGACGCGGGCGTAAATCAAGTGTGATTTGAAGGTTATCGTGCGAGCATCGACAAATAACTAACAGCACCACGTCTCAGAATATACTCTTGAAAAGAAAGGAGTGTAAACTTATGGGTTGTTTTCTTGGTAAGACATTAATAATGAGAACTAACAGACAACCCTATACTTTCCTTGGCATCTTTTTCTTTTCTCGTTGTGATTCTTTCGAGAAGAGGGTGTTTAACCATGAGCTTTCCTGAAATTAAATCGAGAGGACTCTAGTGCTATGATCATTCAGCCACCATTGCAATGATGGGTAGTACAAAAATTTGCCCAATTTTAGTTCTTGCACCGCCAAACGCACTTGTGGCTTCGTTTGTCCCTGTGTTTTAACCTTTGTTTTGAATAAAAATGTATCATTGAGAGTTTCACGTATCAATTTGAATTGGTGAGACTAAAACGTTTTAATAATATCTGTTAATTCACGTTCCGAAACGACGATATGACTATGATAAATGCCGTAGTAGAGGGCACCAGAAATTTTGACCATCAGGTGTTTTTTTTAAGTGCACTGACATTGCACAGTACTCGGGTGTAAATCATTCCGCCTCCATTGGAATGCGATGGCTGCGGCCTGCATTGCACCCACAATCTTCGCGTCAGCAGCAGAGCACCCACTGATCCACCATGGCGGACGAGTCTAAGGGTTAATGTGGCGAAGTTGAAGTGCTGGACATTTGGTGATTTTATTCTTGCGACAAAGCGAATCCAGGCCGTTGCGAAGTCAAATGGAGCTGAAAGAATGAAGACTAAACAAACCTGTGTACTACCCATCATTGCCGCACTGGGTGAAACGCCGTACGCGTCAGCTGCCATAGACACTAGTGCCAGAGTTTCCTTTAGTAAGTATTGTAGGAAACTTTATGGGTTACCATATGATGGAAGCCCTATTCACTATTTTTGCTGTTCCTTAAGCTGCGATGACTCCCGTCTGAGAAAGCTGTTTTAGCGAGAACTGTGAAACACCAGCGTTACCAAATATTTACTAGCAATTTCTTAATCGTCTACGGAAATAGAGTCTACAAAGTAGACATAATCGCAACGAATGGAAAGCTCGAAATAGAGAGATTGTTATAAATTTTGTTGTCGGTGCGATTAGTGTAGCACTGAACAGCCAAAAGATGTGAGCGTGCGCAATTTTGATTGTCACTGTTCGAAAGCGCGCTACCAGAGCCCTAGGACTTTACGCAGGCCGACGCTCGCGCGATAACCTTTATGTCGCGTTCGACTGCACATTTTTCTAGCGCAATCTTGCTGTCCCACACCACAACGGTCAATCGTTCCGTTTCAATAAATGTTTTCCAAAATCCCGTAAGTTCTTGTGTATGGCAGTCAGTAAATACTGAATGTAAAATTTGACACCAGAGCAATATGAAGAAAATTGGGTTTGCTTCAGCTCTTTGCTCGGTTATATGAATAACGAGGCCCAGTGCTACGATAGAAACAATGTGTATTATTATGTAGCCTGAACGCCCAAGTGAGACGAGCTTATGAAACTGACTGCGTATGCCCCAATCAGGCATAGCTCTGCTCTCGCCACCATGTAGCAGCACTCAATTCTTCGGCATGTTCGGCACACCGACGTTTTCAAGAATACTGGAACAAGCACAAGCATATTGACAACGTGCATACCTTTCTTGCTGCGAAGCTTGAAGTTCATCAAATTTAAGGCTTTTCAACGCCTTGTTTTGGCCGAATTCAGTATGAACAGGATGAGCTTCGTAAGCATGGCGTTGCATTCTAGAGCCCTGGCCACCAGAGCAATCTGCGGCTCGAGGACAGCATCGACAGTCACCTATTTCAGGGCCTTGGAAGTGCGCACAAGCTCCGCCACTGCCTGCGCGTCCGGCAGGCCTTTGATGAAACTCACGAGCGAAAAGATCCTCAATGCCTCGCACTTGATGAGGCACTTGATGTTGTGCGGCAGATGGTTGAGCGTCTTGATGTAGTGTGCGTTGCTCTGAAGGAGTTTCACTGAAAAACTTGTTTCTGACCTAGTGCGCACTGACCTCACCGTCTCGAGGTCAGTGACGGCGTCGATGTCTCGCATGGCGGCCACGGGGTGCTCTTTTGATTTCCAGACAGGGGCCGCTTCGCCTGTTTCCCGACAAAGGATGCAGGCGAATCAAAATGAGTGTATCCTCCAGCGAGTAGCCAGAAGAACGGCGCAGGTAGCACAGGACTCTTCAATGCACTGGTATTGTGAGAAAATTCAAGAAATTAAAAGGATGCTCGTTGGGAGGCCATCGTACTGGCGCCTCCGGCTTTCCGCGCCGTGGTGACAAGTGCTGGAGCCGTTTTCCCAGTTTAGTGTCAATCACTTCAAAAGCGAGCCTGTGAAGCCGTTGGTTTCAAGTTGTCCAGTCAGCGCTGATCCGGCACCGTTTCTTAGAGTTTGCCATGCCACACTTTCTTTTAGCGTTCACTTGAAAACCCCACAGACCAGTGGGCCACCTTGTGATGTCGGCCAAGAACCCCGTTCATCGCTGGGGTGGTCATCATTCCTGTGGGCGGAACACGGCACAGAACGTTCCTTTGCTTATCATGCAACGCGACTGTCTCGAGCTTAAGATTGCCACGGCATGACGATGATGCAGCGCTGCTGATACAGGTGGCTAGCCGTCACTGTCAGTATGAACGTTACTTGGAATGGGTGGTTTCGGGTGGTTGTGTGAACAGATGAGCTTCAAAATTTAAAACTGCCATTTTTTGTTGTTGTTACAATTTTTTTCATCGCTAGCTTCTTAATGTTACGTCACGACTTGGTAGATCATCAACCGAGATGGTATTCATGAGCCTTAATTGGAAAAAGAAAGAAGCTTCCCGGTATAACTAAAACGGTGGTGGGTCATGCGATGACGCAAACAAGTAATATTCCTTTCAGCAAAAGATAAAGATGAGCGAAGGTGCCACAATTTGCCACTAGACAAAAAAAATGGCATACAACTTTCCACGGCCCTTAGTCACATGACATTGAGATGGCACTTCGGTTCGAAAAATCCCGATTTCCGTTCTCTTGATATGTCGCTAAATGAACGCCATTGGCAATACCACAAGTAGATAGAATTCTAGTTTTTTAACATGAAATTACAGTGTAACGTTTTCCGAAAAAATAAAATAAAGTAAAAATAAAAACAGATCTAGTCGCCAGATGGAGTGGCCGCAGTACCTAGCAAACAAATATTAGCCACCTCAAATGCGGCGTGGTCTCCGAGATCGTTCACCATCGACAAGTTCCGATGGCAGGAGCCGTGCTAAATTGGCTTTCACGAGTAACAAACCGATGTCAATCTGACGGACCGATTCGAATCTAGCCTTACACATAGATATGCGGGACAAACGCCTTCAAGCAATAACCCGATGCTAAATATTCTTAACGACAAATACAAATAGACAACTTCAAAGACAGCAGATATAAGAAGTTCGGCAGGGCTTGTGCGTACAAGTTGTGTCATGTATGGTGTAATCAGTTATTCAGTGAAAAGTATAACAAGAGGGAGCGGCTGGCATATGGAGGTCACCATTTCACTAGAAATAACGCGGTATTCGTTTGAACTTCTCTCACGAGTCAGACCACCACGTGATAAGGTAGAGTTTTGTGTATGCGCATTTAGCGAGAAGTGAATCCTGGGGCTCTTTCGTTGAGTTTCCAATCGTCGTTTATCTGACAGCCGAGCTTCAGACAAAGCGTATCGCAACCCCACCCTCTTCCCCCTCGAAATTGCAAAAATACATATGTCACTGAATGATCTATCAGATCTGTTATGAGAGTCTCGCTAAGAGCTTACACTGTTTGGCGCAGCACGATGCTCTAAAGGTAGACACCATAACTTAATGTCCTTGGGACAGACAATATTCACAAAAGAAAAAAATACCATTCATGAAGCTGTTGTTATTGTTTCTGCTGTTGTTCTTGTTTTGTGAAAGATTTTTATTGCTGTTACAAATTGTAGACCAACAAGCAGAAGGAGCAAATTGTGTCTCTTAAAAGAAATTTAGGCACAAAGGTCACAAAGTTCCTGTGGTGATGTGACACATTATTTAGGATTATTCATTAGGTGTGCTGTGAAAAATCCCCAATAGTCTAGCACTCCACGAGGAAAGTGATTATCTTGGTTGATTGATATTAGGGGTTCAACATCCCAAAACCACCGTATGATTACGAGAGACGCCGTAGTGGAGGGCTCCAGAAATTTCGACCACCTGTGGGTTTTTTAACATGCACCCAAATCTGAACACACGGCCTTACAACATTTTCGCATCCATCGCAAAATGCAGCCGCCGCAGCCGGGATTTGATCCCGCGAGCTGCGAAGTCAGCCGCCGAGTGCCTAGGCCACTAGACCACCACAGCGGGGAGATTTTTTCGGTCACCTTTCACTCCCCGTCAACCCCTTGTGGCAAAAGAAGATTAATACAGTAACAATTACCGTCTTTATTACTCTCAGTACATTTTTTTAGCCGAGAACCATGGTGACGAAATACAAACAGACACGAGATACACAAGCGGCGATAACGCTTGTGCACCATTTGTCAAGTATCTCTTTGTGATATTATCTTGATTCTGCTGCGATCTGTAGTAAGAGCGTACATTAGCAACTAGATTGAGCTAGCATTTTGACTTACGACGACCGCAATGTGGTGACCGAGATGCATGCTTAGAAGTCATCGCTACACTCGTCAACTGCGGTGATCCCTGCGAAGCAATACCACGAAACGAGCCACACATCTGAACACCACGATTTCACTCTTCAGCTGAATATGATAGTACTCCCGAGGTGATTACCACCTGCCCGCTCAGGGGGACTGAACTAGAGTAATGCTGATCATATTGTCATGGAGTCGTGACGTCAACAAAAGCAGTAGTAGGCGTGTTAATGTTGAAGCACTTTATTTGGCCGCACCTATGACCAGGAAATCCAAAGTCGAGATACAGCAATCAATGAATGCTGGGCACTGATGGGGGCCAACACAGCGTCGGCCGATGATCATCTGACCCACGGCAACTCGCGTCCATATTTATGCACGTGGCGTCGAAAACAATTGAGAATCAGCCCTGGGGGACCGCGTTTGTTCTCGGAAAAAAATAGGCAGATCCCACGTACTATCAGCGTCAAATGAAACACGAACAGCGGCAAGCCTTTGCGATAGTGTAGTGCGTGCCGTCCACTTATCACCATCGACAGGCGCACGCGTCCTGTTCAGCAAGCTTTACGTATATACGCGTGCTCTTTGTAGTGATAAGGGGCCGGCGTGCACTATACCGGTAATCTCTAAGGCTTGCCGCTGTTCAGGTTACATTTGACGCTGATAGTACCTCGGGAATCGAAGTTATGCGATGCATGAAGTAGAAAGGTGACCGTGTTGTAATTTTTTATTAAGCGACATGCCATGACGTGGCGCTAAATAAATGTTGAAATGTTTCACGCACAGACCATGTTGGAGAGTTGCAGATGTTTATATAACCAGTTCTTAGCGCTTGCGCAACGATGTCAACAGCAACACGAGTATCAGCAACACCAGAAGCGATAATCTGATACAAAGCACTGGTTCTCGTGAGCATTGTAACCCTGGACACTGCTACATAAATCAATTTTAGCGCAACGCACCTAACATTTATTCAGGTGTACCCTACGCGACGGCTGTATAAGAGGAGTACTTGTGTAATGTTTAAAAAAATGAATAGCCACCGCTGCGACCACATTTGACGTTTGACTAATATTAAGGTCTATTTTTTTCATTTATTTACAACAACAAAAATGTTGTGGAAAACCAGAAGAAAAATGATGATATGTGGGGTTTAACGTCCCAAAACCACCATATGATTATGAGAGACGCCGTAGTGGAGGGCTCCGGGAATTTCGACCACCTGGGGTTCTTTAACGTGCACCCAAATCTGAGCACACGGGCCTACACCCAAATCTGAGCACACGGGCAAAGAAATGATTCATATTTATAAAGCTATATTCAGTTCTTTCCGGGCGTCTCTTAGTACTTCTACATAAAGGTGCAGATCTCGCTAGAAAAAGCAGTCTTGCAGTGCGAGATCGCTGACGCCCAAGTTGTAAGAAAATGTGAGCGCGGAAAAAAGGCTTTTTTTTTTTTCTCGGGAAGAAAACTGCCACACCCTCTTGGGAGGCGGTGTAAGGACGGGTAGACGAATGGCCGCGTTTCTGCGCAGCCGTCTGTGAACATTAATCAAGTCTTTGGAAATCCAGCACTTATTTTTTCCCGGGTGCCACGCGCAGGTTTAGGCAAAGACAATATAATGGTCACGTCGAGAAACTTTTTTTTTTTCGTGACTCGATGAGCCGAGACAATCCGTAGCTGTTTGATCGCAGAAGCCGAGATGATATGTGGGGTTTAACGTTCCAAAACCACCATATGATTATGAGAGACGCCGTAGTGGAGGGCTCCGGAAATTTAGACCACCTGGGGTTTTTTAACGTGCACCCAAATCTGAGCACACGGGCCTCCTTCATTTCCGCCTCCATCGGAAATGCAGCCGCCGCAGCCGGGATACAAACCCGCTACCTGCGGGTCAGCAGCCGAGTACCTTAGCCACTAGATTACCGCGGCGGGGCAATCGCAGAAGCCGAGATGATGTACGAACGCACTTCAGTCGGTTTTTCTGGTTGGGTCCCCAGAACACCTGAAAAAAAAAAGAAGGGCAAAATCAACAAGCAAGCTTCTATTTGCTTCTATTCGTGGCTTTGAGCACCTCTAGCAGCCTTAAGTAGGAATGCAGAGTTGTAAATGGGAGGGACAATAATTGAAAACTTTTCTGAGTAGTCTGACGCTATGTCGCTTGCGTGATACGTAACGAGATAGAAATACTGAAAGCTCTGAGCAGAATTCTCATTTTTCTTTTGTGAAAATGTTTTTTTTTGTAGTAGCCTGTCACCAGTGACAGCCTATATTCTCACGATAGGTAGTTCCAATATAGAGCCATTTCACACCTATTGTCGCTGTTTTCCATCATCTACCTTATTACAACGACTATGGCTGTGGCCATAGGTTCAGGAGTACTTATATACTAAGACGTCATTGCCACAGTCGCTTTGTTTTATTTTTGCACGTACGAGAGATTTAGATTCGCTCGAAAGCTCCAAAGATGAATGTTTCCGCACACATTTCCAGAAATGTGCCGTGTTTACAGCGTTGAGCGACAATAATGAAACGAGCCTTCGCAATATAGGGTATACTTTTGCTAGTGAAAATTTTATACGAGTGCACGTCATTCTGATCATTTACTGTCGTATGTTTTTGAAAATTACTTTGCTTCAGTTTAAAATGTTGCGGCTGCACAACCAAGTTGCAGAGTTTGAACGAATGTTGCAAAATGGCCTTCTAAACGAAAATGTTGCCTTTAAAGTCAGTTGAGATACTGAGCAGTAATTTAAAGTTTTTTTTAATGCCATACCGTTAAAGAGCTCATTTCGCAGAAACTTTGGCGTCGGTGTAGGCGTTGTTGGTAAGTGAGCGAAACATCTTGTGCGTGACCCACAAATTGAGGAAGATGCAAGTGAAACAGGTAATGCAAACTTCCGGGTCTGAGTGAGGTTGAACCTAAGCCATTTGCATGGCAAGCAGGTGTTTTGTCACATAGCGACGCGTCTGCTGCTTCGAAATACAGTTAAAGCTTCCTTTACTTGAGAATGCCATTAAAAATATTATCATGGTTTACAAACACACGTCTTCTATACAGGCTTCTATACAGGCTTCACAATGCAACATGTAATATCACACTAATATTGTCTTGTAGAAGTTTCCATTACCAACGGTCGTCAGAAAATGTGATTATCATGATGAATTCACGGTTTAAAGCTGGCCACTCATTACAAAAAGCACACTTGTCACTGCTAGTATTACCTTAAGACTACGTATGTAGGTGCATAGCAAGTTCGAAACCATTTCACGTGGATGATTGCTGGTGATTTATAACATGCTACTCATTGGACGAAATGCAACCATATGGTAAAGCTTTAAAGACTTATTGATTGCATTTTAGTAATCCATGAATTAAAGTTCTCAAATAACTTCACAATGAAAAGTATGCGCTAAGCGGTTGAAGTACACACTATAGGGACAGGATATCGCTATCGCGCTCTACTCTAAAAGCCGAAGCTTGAGGATGCCCTTATTTTTTTATTGTTTGCAGGTTCTATACGTATATATATATATATATATATATATATATATATATATATATATATATATATATATATGACGTAAGAAGGCAGGGATGGTTAGGAGAAGTAGAGGAGGAAGAAGTGCACAGTAGAATAAACATGGGGTATGAGCCGGGCCACGTCACCCACTCATCATAGCGTCACACGAGTCGACAGGATGGAGACCTGCATGCCCCTTCATCAGTCGCTCATCATGAACGCAGTTCCCCACAAGACACCCTGACCATAAATCATCTACCGATTCGTCTTCAACGAGGACACAACGACCAGCACCATGACAGATTCATCGGCCGACCTTGACATCCCCAAGTACACCAGAGCAGCGGACGATGGACCCGTGCAGGACTGGTTCTACCTGTACGAGCTCCATGCTACCGCTGCATCATGGTCGGAACGGGAGATTATCATCAACTTTACCGACTACATCTCCGGTGAGGCTTTCAAATTCTACCTCACTCACATATTTCAAAATGACGAGTCATGGAAAAAGATTAAAGAAGAAATGACCATCCGATTTCAAGAATACAATGACGATTATGACGAAGACTCGCTTATAACCAACCATCCACATGCAATCGCACTCGGTTGTCAATTTCACAAGCAGTCTTCAAGCTCACGAATGCCCAGCATGAATCGACCACTGCCACAACAAAAAGTAGAACATGAGTACACTTACAAGCGACCAAGCGTATTTCGGGAAAACCACAGCCATCGCTCGGGCCTCCGTTTTACACGCAAGACGGCACTTCCAAAATCATCGCTTCAGCGTATGACACGAGACGTTGCCCAACCACGCCATGACGACTCGAAAAGGTGTTTTTCATCACAAGACTTTATTTCGATGGCTCAGCCAAGCTCTGGCCCTTCTATGCAAATGCATGCACCAGAAGAGCATGCATCGTTCATTGCACAGAAAGACAGCCATTCCCAACTGGAATTTGACCAAACCACGCCTGATGCGGCGTCGCCATTGAAAACACAGCCATCTGAAAGCCCAAACACAGGAGGCTCGGAAGCGACTCCAACAGGTTGCCAGGTGCCAGAAGACTACGTAATCAATGCTGCCGAAGGCGCCTCTGATGTTCCTCCAGTCAAACCTGTCTTACCAACTTCGCTGCCTGAAAAGCTTTGTAACAGCTGCCAACTGAACAATACGTCAAATCACCAAGAAAAGCATTGTCTAATTGCAAAAAGGCTGCCACCTCATCAACACTTATTGCAACATCAGCAAGGTCAGAACAATGAAATCGCCCAGATTAAGCGTCTTGTTATTCGACACGGACAACTTGAGACGTCGGAAGAACACACATGGTGTCAAAAAAACGTTTACAAACGACTCAACCGAAACGACAACATATTCAAGATGCCTCACTCGTGACCAAGAAAGCATCGAATCCCAGACGTTTTCCCAAGGGACGTCGAGTAAGTTTTCTCAAGCTGAGATCAATACTCAGGCAACATGACATACGACGACAGAAAAGGCGCAAATCAACACCCTGTAGTCCGGAAGGACGCGGAAATCACCGGAACAACCTTGGTCAACAAACATGCAGACGGGTGGCCCTGCATGTGTACCAATCAAGGCAAAGAGCACGACGCCTACGCAAATCAAGCTGCTGGTGCTCCAAAGCCTTCACACTACGTTCATTCCTTGCCACAGTACAAACAGTTTCATCATCTGCAGTTTCCACGTTAAAGGTGTACTTGTGTTCTATAGTACGCAACAGTCAGCCTCACCCACCAGAACTCTCGGACTAACCGGACTGCTGCACTCTCCCGTGAAGCTAGTGTGTTTACGGAAACTTCCTGGGACATGAAACGATCTTCCTTTTTTTGACTGTGATCACTTTTTAGTCCTGCATGTTCAGTTTATAATTTCTGTTAGTCTGACGCAACTTCTTTCGGGGGGAGGGGGAATCCTGTGACGTAAGAAGGCAGGGATGGTTAGGAGAAGTAGAGGAGGAAAGTGCACAGTAGAATAAACATGGGGTATGAGCCGGGCCACGTCACCCACTCATCATAGCGTCATATATATATATATATATATATATATATATATATATATATATATATATATATATATATATATATATATATATATATATATATATATATATATATATGTATATATATATATGTATATATATATATATATATATTTGATCCGGCCTAAGTATACAGGACCACCATGGTGGGGCTGTCTTGCCACTTATTAGGTAAATGAGTAAATAAAACAACGTAGACACTTTTTTGGAGAACATGGGTGAGCTGTGAGCTGAAGCGCAGCACTCACTTGTATGTTTAGAAACCGGCAATGCTTGACTTAAATGCGCAATGAATTATCGCGTTCGCTGTCCAGTGGTGGGAGTCCAGCTTTGAGCTGTGCCCCTCTTTCTCAAACTATATACGCTTTCTGAATATGCAGTTTTTCTTTTTTTTTTTGAAGCAGGGGCCCTGAATTTTATATTAGAATTTATTAGCCTGAATGCAGCCCTATATGCACCGTGAGGACGCTTTCATTTTTCAATCTTATTTTGTTACTAGTTTAAATTCTCAACTTCATTCTGTCCACTTTCTGCGCAACTCGTGCAACGTTTAGACGCATACCAGAGCTGCGAACAAATATACAAAAAAAATGATAGCGAAATAATCACCAGGACAAAGGGAATCTCTCTCTTCTGTTCCTTTAAAAATACAGTATTCTTTCTGTGACACTTTGTTTTTTTTCAAAGATTTATTATTTACGTGCAGATTTGTCATTTAGGCACACGCATGCCAGGAGGACAAAAAAAACACACACACACAGATTGATTCGTTATAGGATGCAGTGGCGCCTCTCAGGAGACTCAGCTTAATTTTGATAAACATATCTGCGAAAGAAAAACAAGTCAGTGAATTTCAGAGCAGGGCAAAAGATGGAAAATAATTGATAGTGTTACCTAGGAATACGTTTTAGTTTTGAACTGTAAATATTGCTAGGCGATATTTCTTCATGCCACATTATTTGAATAATGGTCGGGTCTACTTAGTTTATTTCTATTTACCTTCACAAATTTGAAAACTAGGGTGAGGACGCCACCTTAGATTAAATATACTATATAGCCTTTATTTCTGTTATTGTTATATGAATTGGCCCACTACGCAACCAAAATAGATGTGAGCCCAATAGATAACAATTGCTTATGCTACACAAAATGGGCACTGAGGCAGCTGTCCATGAACGCAAACTCAATCAAAGGATGCAAGCAATAGGCACGAGAACGAGCTTAATAACTGGAAAGCACCAAGACAACCATAACTTGGTGGAGCGTTTAACGCGACATCATATCTAAGTGAAAAATAACTTCACCATCAATTTTTTATTAAAACACACGCACAATGCCCTGGTGCACCATACATTAACCGGCCATGTCTCGGTCCAAAGCATTTGCACGAAAACGGTGGTGTGCCCAGTGATCTCTTCTGTTGCTCCCATTAATATTAATATAGTAAATTTCTGCTTCATCAGCTCGTGTAGTGCGGCAACAAGTGTCATTTACAATTAGACAGACAACAGAAAAATAAAGAAAGAAATTGGTAGAATATATGTGGGGTTAACGTCCCGAAACCACCATATGATTATGGAAGATGCCACAGTGTAGGGCACCGGAAATTTCGATCAGCTGGGGTTCTTAAACGCGCACCCAAATCTGAGCACACGGGCCTACGACATTTCTGCCGCCATCCGATATGCAGCCACCGCAGCCGGGGTTCGATCCCGTGACCTACGGGTCAGCAGCCGAGTACCTTAGGCACTAAACCACTGCGGCGGGGCAAGAAAGAAAGAAAGAAAGTGGACAGAAAACACTGAGCGTTACAGGCAATGCGACGTGATCGACACCTGTTGACGCAACTCAGCGAGCGTACAACACAAAACATAGGCTTCTATAAGGCACTCAAAAGTAATTTTGACTTTCTCTGTCGATCATATCGCCTTCCCTTTCCTTGTCCACATTCCAAAGCTTTCTGTACGTCACACAATGCTGCCCTACCTTCGTGTTAGGCTCAGCTTTGACTAAGCGCCGATGTCCTGGGATGATGCCATTCAACGATCCGTGTCACGTTTTGCTATTAGCACAATTTAACGCATCTGTTAGGTCATGTGACTTTCGGTACTATTCGTATTCATTCCGCCACCTAATCTCACTTACGGTGACTGAAGAAGGACGTGGTGACTTTGTAAGTTTGAGACACACAAGCTTTCGTGCTTGAAACAAAGAAGGAACACTCGAGGCAGGTGGTCGCGGCCGATACAGGTGCAGCTGTCAGCCCTACTTTTCAGTCGCTCAAACAATACAACTGAGAAAGCATCTGCAGTACGCACCTTCCAAAAACATAGAAAGTAGACCACGTATCCGAGCGAAATCGCGCTGCCACCAACAAGTTCGCGCAGCACGACAAGGCCGTCATGCAATAGTTTCTCCGTTATTGCTTCAGAGTGATTGAGAGTGATTCAGAGTGATCCCTTCGCCCAGCTTCACGCTTCTAGGTTTCCCCACAGTCTTTTCGCCCAACTCACTCTATTTCGTCGAGTGCCCCACCAATATTACGGGGCACGGCTATTCTTACACCACCGGGGCACGTGTACAAGCGATCACCACCCCGAAGGCAAAAAATAAATATAAAACGATGATGCAGACGCTTCGGGAGAAATGCGCGCAGTCCACGACTTCCTCTCTCGCCAATTTCGCGGTGCCTCGGAAGAAGCTACAATGACCGTTGCCCGCACTGATGACACCACTTCCATTAGGAGGAGCCCGCTTCTTTGATGCAGCGCGAACCGATGTCGTGATCCTCTGCCTCTACTTCCTATCGCATCGAGGTCAACGCGCTAATCAGCTTACACAAAAAAGTGTCTGGGCTGCCGGCACACAGCTACAACTCTGATCCGGAAGGGGGGGACTCCGTTACTCTCACGTGTTGAAGTTGTTATTGTTCATTGAGCTGCTTTTTCCTCGCACCTTCTGACCTCCTTCACCACGACTACGTATCGTTGCCACCATTTCTACCGAAGCAGCACCTTAGTCGTGTGGAACTGGGAGCCTTCACGCAACAAGCTTGTACTTCCTGCCGTTTTCTGTTGTTCAGATATCTTATGCCACGCAATCATATATTTATATTCGGTTCGTTAAAAATATCTTTCCATTGCGTTGAAGGCCGTATAGTTTTATGCTTTATTTTTGCCTCAATCGCATGGGCGAGTTTACAAGGCGGATGAGGGTTGGCCTGCCTGCTTGCCGGCCAAGCTGCTTCGGCGGTGACAAATCGGATCGATTCTTTTCGCTTTTTCCGAGCGCGCTCTGACGTTTACGCGAGCATGAGTGGCGCCCCTGACACGTGGGCTGGCCTATCATGTGTAGAGCCAACGCCTTCATTAGGCGTTAGCGTTGCTCGTAAAAAAAAAATACCAGCCACCACGATACGTGCACGGTAGAGTCATCCGTCAATTCGCGCAAGCGGGAACTTTTCAAATTCCTGTTTCTGCTCTCGATCGACTGGAAGCATACCTACTTCCCACTACTCACGGGAATTCTTTTAAGAATGGGGCTTTGCTTTCGACAACATAGTTGCGTGAAGAATCTAATGCGACCGCCTGAACTCGCCAAAATTTCTTGCCGAACGAGAAGCGGTTAACAAGAACTGAATGCCATACCGTCGCTGTCCTTGTCACTGAAAACATTGTAAAGGTAACAGAAAGATTTCCAATGCTTCATTTTGTGAATTAAGTTTCTTCAGTGCTTCTCATGTAATGTGGATATCATACATATTGTTTAAACGTTTCGTAATTCAAGTCAACGAGAAAAGAAGGCGACTATTTTTCGTTTGCGCTTCATTTTCATAAGATAGACTTGCCTACATTTACAGTCAGTGGTGCAACAGCCATAAGCAAATACTGAGGTCTACCTGTGCACTATACCGTGACACAAGACCACTTGATAGTACCGGAAGATCGTAGCCCGCACTGACACAAAATAGGTTGAATTTGATGAATTCAACTTCTCGGCAGGCCAAGGTTTTGAGTTTATTTTCTCAATCGCTTCTTTTGCTCCGTGAAAACGACCTCGGTGAGCTTGTTGAAACAAACGAGAGGAAAGAGAATATTCGCCAGTCAATTTGACAGCCGCACTGAAAACTTCACTATGCCACACTTATATCGAAGTCTCAATATTTTGTAATCAATGATGGGTAGAGGAAGGAGGAAGCAACAAAAAGGGAGAAGGCAGGGAGGTTAACCAGAAAGACATCCGGTTGGCTACCCTACACTGGGGTATTAAGGAAGGGGACAAGAAAGACAAGAAAGAGGGAAGAGAGCGAAAAAAGGGGGATGGGGGAGAGACTGACACTAATTTCACTGCAGCGTGTAGAACTCTACCGCATGTCAGAGGCGTTCACACAAGCCTGTCTTTCTCAGAAAAAACAGCAGGGCTTTCACTGCCTTTTGGGCTATCGAGGCATGTGTACGTTGCTGTAATAGCACCTGCACAGAAAGAAACCGATCATCCAGTCGCCGCATTGCGTTGGCAAGTACTTGTCTATCTGAGGCAAATCGAAAACAATGACACAGAAGGTGTTCGATATTTTCGTCGGTGCCGCAAACATCGCACGCCGCACTGTCAGTAATTCTGATTAACGTGGTATAAGCTTTCGTGAAAGCAACTCCCAGACAAAGGCGATAGAGAAGCGAAGCTTCACGTCGATGTAGGCCGGGTGGAGGCCGTAGTTGTAGAGAAGGGTCGAGCTCGTGCAGTCATGTACGTCGTATGCTTGGTGTGTTCCACTCAGTCAGTGTGAGACGGCGGGCCAGTTGACGAATCTGCCTCGCCGCATCCGCTCTTGAAAGCGGTATCGGAACGCTGTTCGCTTCTTTATGTGACGTGCGAGCAGCATGATCTGCAGAATCATTGCCGCCTATACCACTATGCCCAGGTAATCACTGAAAGACGATGTCATGGCCTTTTTGTATTAAAAGGTGGTGAAGTTTCACGGTTTGGTAGGTCAACTGGTCGTGGCAGCCGCGTCGGAGAACTGATATCAGGCACTGTAACGCTGGTTTTGAGTCAGAAAACACAGCCCATTTACCTGGTCTTTCTTCTGAATTGATGTGTTCGAGTGCATTGCGCAGAGCCTCGAGTTATGCCGTCGTTGAAGTTGTCACATGTGAAGTCTTAAAACACCGAGTTACCCCTTGTGATGGTATAACCACTGCTCCACCTGAACTAGACGGCGTAGTAGAGCCATCCGTGTAAATGTACACGTGGTTACTGTAGTTTTCTTCCAGTAGGAATAGACTCAGTTGTTTCAGGGCATGTCTCGGTAAGTCCAATTTTCTCCTCATTCCTGGAATCATTAAGTGAACTCGCGGCCGGCTCAAGCTCCAAGGAGGAAGCAGAGGCTTTGATGCAGGTCCGTATGTCTCAGCAAACGATGAACGATGCTTGTAGACAATACTGCCGTATGTCGTGCGGGGCCTTTCAGCAGCTAGGCTCGCCAGGTGGTGAGAAGGGGTCCTGGCATAATGCCTGAGATGCATGCGCATTGTCTCGGTTATAATATGCGTATTGATGGAGTGATATTGAGCGATGGCAATGGTTTCAGCCGTTGAAGCACTGCGGGGTACTCCAAGGCATATCTTAAGTGCTTGGGCTTGAATGCTCTGAATTGCGCGCAGGTTGGTCTTGCCGGTGTTAGATATTGCAGGTAAGCTGAACCGTAAGAATCCGATAAACAGCACTCTGTACAGTTGTAGCATGGATGGCATGGGCACTCCCCAATTCATTCCGGCAAGGAATTTGAACATGTGGCATGTTGCGATCAGCCGCTTCTTCACATAGTTCACGTGTGGAGTCCACGACAGGTTTCTATCTATTATGACTCCCAAGAACCTGTGGCTTCTGCTGAACAATATGTATTCTTCGTTAATTGTTATAATGTAAGCAGACATTGGTTTCCGCGTGAACGCTACCACTGCACAATTTCCGGAGGACACCTCGAGGCCTTGTTTACGAAGGTAGCATAACGTCGTTGTAGCAGCCTTCTGAAGGCGGGCGCGAAGCTGAGGCCTTGTCACACCTAATGTCCAAATGCAGATGTCATCAGCATAGAAAGAAAGTTCTACAGTGCTAGGTAGCTGCTCGACTAGACCAATGAGAGTTAGGTTGAAAGGGTAGGGCTTAGCACTCCTCCCTGAGGAACTCCTCGGCTGCTGTAATAATCAGGTGCGGGGCCATTCGCTGTCATCACGTAAAATTATCTCAGCTGTAAGTAGCTGTACACTCACATATATATCTTGCCACCAAGACCTACTGTTTCCAAAGCACTACGGATGGCTTCATGGGTGACATTGTCGTAAGCCCCCTTAACGTCTAGAAACAGGGCGGCGCACAGTCTCTTACAGGCTTTCTGGTGTTGAACATATGTTACCAGATCAACAACGTTGTCGATTGACGAATGGCCGCGCCTGAATCCGGTCATGGATACTGGATAGATTTCGTAGTGCTCTAAATACCACTCCATTCGTGTTAGAATCATTCGTTCCGTCGTTTTTCCCACACAACTGGCAAGTGCGATAGGACGGTATGAGGCAATATCCAAAGGGGATTTACCAGCCTTTAGAAGTGGAATGAGGCGAAGACTTCCATGCCTGGGGAACCGTACCAGTCTGCCAGGAGTCGTTGTATAGGCGTAAGAGGGCCTTCCGAGCTTCGTCTCCAAGATTACAAAGGGCACGATAGGTAATGCCGTCAGGAACGGGTGCTGAAGAACGTCTGCACAGAGCCAATGCCGCCTCTAGCTCATCCATAGAAAACTGGCATTCCATACGGGGATCACGTGAGGGCGGTTGGTTGTCAAATGTTCCCGTTCTTGATACTGTGAAATTGTAATCACCGGCAATTCTTCTACAGAAAGATTCTGCGACGTCAATCTCTCTGCATCGAAGGTGAAGTGCCAGAGATGTAAACGGGTGTCGCTGACCCAAGGTTGTGCTAAGACCCCGGACAGTTCGCCATATCAGTGATAGGGGCTTTCGTGGATCCAACGACTCGCAAAAGGATGTCCAACGTCGCCTAGCCAGTTTATCCATGTGCTGCTCCATTTTCTTTTGAATGCGTCTAGCCAGCCTCAAATCATCCATGCACTTTGTCCATCGGTACCTTCGTTCTGCACGACGGCGTATTGCGCGAAGTTTCTCAAGCTCGATGTCGAAGTCGGTGCGCTTGTGACTAGTCAAATGTGTATGCGTGGTATTCTGCAGGACATCCTTTATCGAGTCCTCTAGGTCATATGATGAGCCGTCGGTACAGCAGTCTTTCATTAGCATTTTGAATTTCGGCCAATCGGTTACTTGAGGCCTCTTGAGGACTTGGAGCTGGTGAAACCTTCTATACATAGGTAAGTTGGTATATGGTCGCTGCCCCGCGTTTCCAGATCCGAAAATCAGTGCACTTTCCTGGTAAGTGAACGAGAAACCAATGTAAGGTCCAGGCAGCTGCTATAGGCTGATCCGCGTAAATATGTAGGGCTTCCGTCGTTACAAACGCAGAGTTCGTACTCCGAGGCCAAGGACACCAATTTTCTTCCTCTGGAGTTGTCCCTGGAGCTTCCCCATAGGAAATGGTGGGCATTGTAGTCGCCAATGATACCCATGGCCTTGGAGTCGATGTCAGAATACCGCGTAAGCGCTCGCAGTCAAGGCGGCTTGATGGAGATAAGTAAGCTCCGTTAATCGTGAAAGCAACCTTATCCTTCTTCACAGTAAGGCACACATACTGATTCCCTTCATCAGGCGAGACTCTGTGGTGAACGTAAGTGAGGTCATGGCGCATGAATACAATAACTTTGCTGCAGTCTCTGTGAGTGGAGGACATAAAGCACTCATATCCTGACAGCTTGATTGAAGCACACAGGTTGGGTTCACAAATCACGATAATGGGGAAGTGGTTCCCAAATACAAACTGTCTAAAGTCAGACATGCGCGAGTTCAGTCCTCTGGCGTTCCACTGAAAGACAGATGCATTCTTGACTTCCGCTCGAAACGACGGTGCCTCGCTGGCCATGGTTTTACCTTAGAGCTGCAAGCACCGGACTCAGGGTGTCCAGCACATGCAGTGCGGTCTGCCCAGCCGAAGTCTTCATAATACTCAGTAGGACACGCATGGTACTCATCAGCGATTGCAGCAAGCTTATCACTTGATCTTAATTCATCGCATCACTGGTTTCAGGGATCGTCGAGGGCGGCGGGATTTGATACAGCTCCGAAGTAGGTTGACGTCGTGGAAGAGAGGGCCACTGTTCGGAAGGTGCGACTGCTGTCCCTTTCTTCTGTTTGACAGTATCCGTCTTGAGTGAGCTCGGTGTTTGCGGGTCAGTCTGTTTGATAGAGGATGACATCTCTCTATCGGTAGAGCCGTTTTTCCGTGATGGTCTTCGCCCACGACGCCGTCGTCGGCGTAGTGTAGCGGCAGCTTCCCTGTGCGTTGAATTGTCCCGCACCATACGCCTGAGTACCGCGTGCTCGTTTCGCACCCGCGGGCAATCTTTGGATGAGGCCTCATGAGCGCCGTGGCAGTTTGGACGTCGTAGCATGGTGGCACTACAGGCGTCTTTTGAGTGAGACTCAGCGCACCACGGACACACAACTTTGTCTTCACAGACACCTTTTACGTGTCCCATCTTGAAGCACTTGTAGCATTGCAGTGGCTTCGGTATGTAAGGACGCACTGAGTGGCGAACATGGCCAACTTTGACATAAGAGGGATGGCTGTCTCCCTCGAACACAAGCCTCAAGCAGCATGAGTGTCCGAGTCTGGTAATGTGCGTGATGCGGGTGCCTTCAGTCGCTGGATTTATTAGTATTGGCAGGTCATTAGCTGAGATGGAAAGATCCACATCATAAATGACGCCTACAGTGCCATTACAACCTGTAGCGACCATTGGCCGAACTTTCAAGTTGCCGATTTCTGTTATGTGCTGAGGGCTTTGCAGTGCGCTACGGTGCATAACGTCTACAGCAAGGACATTCTTTCATGCATTGATCCTCACGTCTTTGATCTCATTCGGCGTGGTTTCCTCGAGAAGCACAGAAAGAACTTGCCTGTTGAGGAGTCGCAAGTTAGATGCAGGGTCTTCGGGCATAAACAGCATGGTGTGCGGCCACCGCTGTGGTGCAGTCTTAACGGTGGAAACACTTGCCGACGATGCCGTCCGCAGCAGTCTTCGTTTTGCAGATCGATTCATGACGACCATGAAGTCATCATCCGATGACTCAAAGCCGTCCGAATACAAATCGGTTGTCTCACTGTTGGTGTCGCTCGACGCGTTGCTACGCTTCCTGGACGACGAAATCCGGCGCGACGGTTGCACGCCTGGAACATTATCAGGTGTGTCCTCAAGCATCACCGCAAAGGAGGGAGCGGCAGCTCCCAGGATTTCCAGGAAAACAAATTGAATATACTGAGACACGGGCACAAGCGTTCTGTGAGAGAATCACATGGGTAGACAGTGTGAATGAGGCTAGCGTAAGTATGTGCAGTGAGAATGACTGAAACGACGGAAGCGGTTAGACAGGTCATACTACTTCCGTGAGCGACTGCCTCTAAGTAGCCGCCTTCATAAAAAGACACTGAGTATGCAAAACTGTTGTAAATTGTCGCCTTTTTGAGAAAGCTAAAATAAAGAATCATTATGCAATTAACATTTAATGTTGTATTATTAACCATATTTCGCACTAGCGAGCCGTCATGGAGCTAGCAACCGTTATGTAACGGCGAAGGATGCCGCAAGAGCCAATGACGACAAACAAAGTCAAAACACTCAGTTGCCTCGAAACCAGTTAACAATTTAGAAATAGAGCAGAACCATAAAACCTTAATCCTACCAGATACACATAGAGATGAATATTACACATCGTTGAATCAACTTATTATTGAGCTCGTGAGTTTTATTGTTTCCTTTTTTCGTTGTTTAACAAGGCTAATTATTTGGTTTTATTTTCTGTAACCTTAACTTGCCCTTTGCCATCCCAAATTTTGCTGCATGTATTCATGGAGCCCAGTCTAGATAGATATATGTGTAAAAAGAAACACTCACAGTGCATGCAGTTTGCTAAGAAATGCTTCGAACTTAAAATAGCAGCCACTCTTAAAACTACTGTTTAAAGCATACATCTTCCCATGCCACCGTTACAAAACAGCTGACTATTCGTCCAACGATCGTCAAAATGAACCTCGTAGGAACATACCACGTTCCAGCGTTGACACTCCAAATGCCCGCGGCCACTCTTTAACGTGCTCACAGAGATGGGCAGGCTGGAAAGCAAGGGCAATGAAAAGTAACCGGGCAGAAGGTCAAACACAATGTAGCTGGAACTTAGTTTATATACGACTCAATGCATTGCCTCAGTGACGGTGCTCAAACACAATAAAGTGGCCTTGCAATACATTGGCGCTCCCGGGTTAATAAAAGACTACAGTTTGGCCTGTATAGGTCAACTCAGTGTAACTAGCGATCAAGCGAAGCAGCGTTGGCCCTTCGTCGTACTCCTCGTTTGTAAATTATAAACAACTAACTCAACCAAAAAAATAGAAAGCAAACCAATGAGGACCACATGCTCCACAGTGCGCATGAACACGAGCGAAGTGGAAACAGCAGTAAGCCATAGCTTCAGACCTTCTCATACCAGTGCCTCCCTTCCCGGCATGCCTCTCTTCCTCTCCCGTTCCTACACTACGGCAGTCTTAGGTTCCCCTGTGAGGATCGTGTGGTATCTCAGCCCACTTGAAGACAATTGTTATGACGCGAGCCACGAATTATTATTCTGATTTCTCCCACATTAGGGGAGTCCACTCTCACCCCGATGACAATTGCGGGCGCTGAGAACAACTGGCATGGTTCTCGAAGCTTTACTGGAAATCTTCATCCATAATAAATGCATTCAACTTTTGAAACACGTTCTTTCCTACCTTCCTTCCTTCCCCTGCCGCTTCACGCGGTAGGTTCCTCATGCGGAAGATGAGAGAGCTTGCCGAGCGTGGGCAGCTCTCTAGATAAACATTCAGCGGAAAACATGCAAAAAAAGAAAAGGAGAACAAAGAAGAAGTAAGAGAAACGAGCAGTGGATAAAGCCTTAGTTCTACATGCCAAAGTTGTTGCGTCGTCACTTTCAACGCATCTTCGAAGCGGCGCTTTCTAACGAACGCGGTTATGGGGGTCTATGCGCGCGCAGAGGTGTCGCTCTGGTACCGGCGTATTTTAGTAATGGGTGCGGACTTGTGGCACGAGCAAAAGCCTGAAACTTCGGCAGTGCAAGGGTCGCGTTTGTCATTCAGAAATGTTCAACCACCATTCCTCCCTGATTTGCTGCAACGCGCTGGAGCTGTTTCCTCGGGAAACTGGAAGAGCATCCCTGTTTGATACACTTACCACGGTGGTGGTTTGAAGGACACGCTACAACACCACCGTAAATCATCCGGTATTATTGTGGCAAGTGTAGTGACGCACCTGGAATAGGCAAATATGCCTGAATAATGAATCGGGAAATCAGTGTAGCGTGGCGTCACACTCGTGACTTGAGCAACTGTTCTTATATTATCACCATTTTGTAAAACTGCTGTGAGGATAATTTTGAGGAGCTCAAAATTTCATATAAGCTACTGTGTTATTTTTTCTCTTTAACTGCAGTTTTCTATCGTCACGTGCCACAATATAATTCTTCCTCAAAATTTATTAAGTTCGAAATTACTCTATTATATCTTGCAACGCATAGTGTACAGAAAAAGTGAGTGAACACTCATCCCAAGTCTTCATGGATGCATATAAATCATGAGATAAACAGCTCTTTGAGTAGAACTTGGTTGATTCGAACTTAAACGTTCTTCGAACAAAAGCGATGGTCTCTGCACGGCCATGTGTATTTTTTCAGAGAAAAACTCCCATATAATTTGAGTGCGTTCATATCCACAACGTTTCATTCAATTTGGGAGCTCCTGGTTTTCATCGCTACTCCCAGAAGTTGCAAAATAAAACCGAACCAAATTTACTAGAGATACAAAACAACGAAAACGCAGTATTTCTCAGCAGATGAGAATTCGTACGCTGTACTGGGGCAATTAGACAAGCTGCACATGATGCTCATGGGGACGTGACGGAATCGTAAGCAAATATAAAAACTCATTAATTTTAATTTTGATTGAGCTGGTTCTGTCTTGTAAGTAAGCGTGTTTTGGAGCATACATAGCACCGCGCGCATTTATTGTCAAATATTTTGACCTTAACAGCTCACTTCTCGCATGCGGACAAGTCGGTGCTTTTTTCTTACTTGTCACTGACTCATCAATTGACTTTGGCCCTCTGCTGCATCTTCATGAACGTAATTCACCAAATCACCTGAAATGGGCACAGTATCGCCTGTGTTACCATAACGAGGGCAGAAGTGGTTACTTTGGGTTCTGTCCGCGCAGTGTGGAGTGATGTCCGTTTATTAGGCACTCTCCTGATAAATTAAAGTCTGCTTAATCTAAACAAAGCAATACAGTCTTTAGAAATCGAAATAAAATGTTTGTACTGTTATATTTATTTGTGCTATAATAAACATATTACAACAGAAAGGAAGACCGTTATTATATTTGTTTGCTACTTCGCTTTATATAAAAGGCAACTTTTGTTTTTAGGACTTACGCATGCTTCATTTCTTTTTTCTTCGCACAAAGCTGGATTGCTTATTTGCCTTGTGCATTTACCTGTGCAATAAATAGCATCACGTTGTTTAGTTCACTGCAGTACACACTCAAATTTTAGCTAAACAAAGCTAATTGTACTAAACATAGGGGGGGGGGGGAGAAAAAACAAATTAAAGAGACCTCAAAGTTTCCGTTTGCTCTCTTTATGACGTTGCACATAAGAATGCAGTGGTCACTGTCAGGGGCGACTGAGCTCTCGCATCAGTGCCTCCATAGGTTCTCTTCCTTCGATGCGCGCGGTCTCAATGCTTTTGGCAGTTGTAGTCTTCACTACATAACCATAGTGTTGTGCTGATTTTACTTAAATGCTAGAAACATTGGCCTCACTGGTTACGTTCAGAATACAAAGGTGCTTGCGGTCTTTCTTTCTTTCTTTCTTTTTCTTTCTTTCTTTCTTTCTTTCTTCATTTATTTTCTTCTTTCTCCTTTCTTCCTTCCTTTCTTTCTTTCTTACAACTATCATGCAAGAGAAGAGTAATAGTCGGCGCCACGCATTCGCACCAATCTTTCCTTGTATACGTCTATACAACACAAAAAGCATAAAAACAAACAAACAGAGAAACAGAAATGACGTAAAAGACAAGACGCGACTAGTGCTGTAGCGCCAACTTAGGAGGAGGATATGGAGGCACGTGTGAACGAGTGCTCGTTTGTCTCCATGTCCTCATCTTCAGTTGGCACAACTGCACTCGTCATAAAATACCAACTTGCGCAAGCCGCTACCCTTGTAAGACAAAAGAAGGGCAAAGAGGAAGAGAAGTAGCAAGCCTCAAGGAAATTAAAATACATCTCTAGGTGACGTTGAAGGGCTTTGGCACACGTTAGCTTTGCATGTTGGGCTAGTTGGGTACTCCTAGTGGTAAAAAAAACAACAACACAGTTTCTTGTCCCCGTGTTAGCGCTCTGTTTTCTTAATTTGCTGGTTAATTTTTTACACCAGACATCATGCTCGTGAGTGTTTAGGGGAGCATGCCTCAAAATACTTTCATGTTAAAATGTTACCAAAATTCTTGTGTTGCAGCCATGGTATCTTTGTCTTTGTTTCATTGTTGGTTTCATCGAGTTCCGTCCAACAAAGGAACGAACCCCTAGATGCATTTCCCTTATCTCCTTTTTTGATAACTTCTGTTATTCCTACGCCCTCACTGCATAAGTTCAATCAAAGTATATTCCTACCAGACAAATCACAATGCAAACTATAGGCTCCTCACTTGTACAACGTAAAGCACGCGCCATCTCATCTTTACTGTTTCGCCATTCCTCGTTTGCACAGATGGTCAGAAAAACAACGCTGTATATTTTCCGCGGCGAATGCGCACAAAAGAAGGAAAGCTGGCAACTGTAGGCGCCAAAATAATGACTCTTGAAAACAATACACAGAGACACCCCAATCTACGTTTGCGCTGAAATTCTTCATGCAGCTGCCCCATTCAGGCCCGCATCCCCGATAGCAACGCCCATGCTGCCGAGTCATTTTGTTTACCACTGTTGTTTGGGCGCGAAGCTCCGTTCGAAGCCCTTGCTCACACTCGTGGAATACTTCTCGCGTGATAAACTAATTCCCCTGTGCCCCCCGACTGCGAAGCTTTGGTGGGGATTAAACCTGTTAGCCCACGTGGAATAGGCGGCAGCTAAATGTGTCCGCACACATTTTGGCCTCGTGACGGTTTGTGCAATGCGACCAGAACCGGCCCACCATAGAGCAAGCAGTGCGATGACGTCACCAGGTGGCGTCACGTTATGTGACGTCATTGTGACCAAATTATAACCTAAAAAGACACATGGCTACATGACACAGAATGCTCTAATAACGTCAAGTTTCGCGTCAGTGTTTACGACCGTCTCCAGACAATCGCCGCATTCCACTACGCAGGTAAGGCTGTGAAATGTGCAGCACCGCAGCACCTTGTAGGAAGATTCACGCTTTAAAGTGCTACGTAAAAAAGAATCTTTGTGGTGACAGCCTTATTTGCTGACGAGATTCACAGCACATTTTTCACGACGAGGTTGAATTTACCCACATGGGTTGTTCGGCGCGCTTTCATTGATTTGTTGATTTGATTGATATGTGGAGTTTAACGTCCCAAAACCACTATATGACTATGAGAGACGCCATAGTGGAGGGCTTCGAAAATTTCGACCACCTGGGGTTCTTTAACGTGCACCCAAACCTGAGCACACGGGCCTACAACATTTCCGCCTCCATCGGAAATGCAGCCGCCGCAGCCGGGATTCGATCCCGCGACTTGCGGGTCAGCAGCCGTGTACCTTAGCCACTAGACCACCACGGCGGGGCCGGCGCGCTTTCAGAAGCGAATACTTGTCATATCAACACCGAATCGTAGGTGAAACTTTGCCATGTGCACGAGGAAACAACACCTTTTTATGAGGAATTTCGTCAAGAAAAACAGCACTTTTAAAAAACACACGACTGAAGTTGCTCTTTTAACAGGCGTTGCTGCCTCGACAGATCCATTCGGTAATCCGAGACGTATCAATAAACTATCGCATAACGCCACGGCACACGTCGAAATGACGTCGCGATGTCCTTTCCGTCTGGAAAGGTGGTCGAGTTCTGACAAAAGTGGAACATCTGCTACGTGCGAACTGATGCAAACACACATTTCTCTCTTTCGCCTTCGCTTTCTCCCTACATCTGCAAATGCTCTATTCTCCTCGTCGTGTTATTTGAAAGTACGAAAACAGAACGAGACACGACAAAACGCTGCGTTACTCGGGTCAAACGACGTTGTTGTTTGTTCCTGTTTGTTTGTTTGTTTGGGTTCCGGGCTCACTCGGATTTGGCGAGGCCATGACCCCTCCAGAAAACGAAAAAAGAACCTTAAGCTTAAACACATACCGATATAAAGCGGGGCGCGATCAAGAACTAAAATTGTAGCAGTATCAACAAATATATATATATATATATATATATATATATATATATATATATATATATTCCCAAAAAGAGAGATATTTTCTGAAGCGTTGGCGTAGAGCCTCAATAAGTGCACGCGGATCCGGCCATTTGCTCACGCTCGGCCTCACCCGTATGTTTTAAGTAGAGATCCCGGCATTGGTTTCCGAGATTTGAGGTCTTCCTCGACGATATCGCCACAGCGTGTGCAAGGCGGCCGCGTTCAGCGCGGGAGCGTCAATTCTCTTCCAACTGGTGGCGTCTATCTTGCTCTCCCCTCCACAACAGAGTGATTTTTCTCGCAGGCTGTTTGCCACTGCTTTGCAAAGAAACCACGCGATGCTCGGCTGGGATGCTGAGGTGAGCGTCTCGCTTAGCTCCCGATGCCGCAGCCCTTTCATGCGAAAGGTACATCGTATACACTGTACATCAAAGGCTCGTTTTTTTGATTCCGCAACGTGTGTTTCTGCTGCGCGCAGAGCCTTTGGTTCGGAGAGGTTCGTTGAGAAGTCGCGATGAACGCTCGTACTTTGCGGATCCCAAAGTGCATTTCGATGTCCCGCCTTTCGCTATTTGAAAGGAAATGGGCTGTTATGGACTTCGTTCTTCTTTTCGTTGCTTGTCAAGCACTACACTTTTGACGGCCATTCGATCCGGGCGTCGAATATCTGGTGTCTTTTTATAAGTACAGCATTTATCACTGTTTGTAATAGTAATAATAAAAGTATTATTATTATTATTATTATTATTATTATTATTATTATTATTATTATTATTGCTTAACAAATCGATTAGGTGCTATAACAGAGGTAACTTTGATAGCATAAATAATGAATTGTTTGCCTTTTACGAAGAATTTATACATGGTCACCTCCAGCGCACCATTCAAGAAAACTGGTTGCTGTTAATAAATAAACTTACTGGCCTCATCAATAAATTCATACCTGTCATCACCGTGAAAACCCGAAGCACGGTTCCTTGGTTTACCCAGCAGTTCCGACGGTTGAACAACAAAAAAAACGTTTATATAAACAGGCTGTCCAAAAGGATACCTTTAACTGTTGGACAAAATACAAAAAATGCGATAAAGAATATCAGTCGCTTTTGAAATCTACTCGCCGCCATTTATTTAACCATGACTTATCATCTATACTTGCAAATAATCCACGCAGATTCTGGCGCGTTGTTAACCCCAAATGTTATCCTGATATAGCCCTAAGCAATAACGATGGTGTTTCAGTTCCCACATCTCAATGCGCAGATGTCTTAAACCAGGCGTTTTCCTCAGTTTTTACCAGAGAAGACGTTTCATCCGCTCCCATATTGCATAGTTTCAGCAGCACAGTCATGCCGGAGATTGTTATCAGTGAGGCCGGTGTTCTGTCCCTTTTACAGAAACTAAAAATTTCTTCCACCTTGGATAATATAGGCTTAAATAATAAAATCCTGAAATCTATATCAATCAGTATCACCCCCTTCTTATGCGCTCTGTTTTCACAGTCTTTGTCTACCGGAACTCTACCCCAAGATTGGCTATCAGCTCAAGTTGTCCCCCTCTTCAAATCAGGTGAACATTCCTCACCGCTAAATTACAGGCCCAATTCCTTAACTAGTACCATTTGCAAACTCATGGAGCATATCATACACACTTAAGTAATAAACTATCTCGAACGTCACAATATCATTTTCAATTTCCAGCACGGTTTTCGCAAGGGATTTTCATGCGACACCCAACTTGCCGGTTTTGTTCACGACCTTCATAAATCCATGGATGCTGGTTGCCAGGTCGACACCATTTTCTTAGATTTCGCTAAAGCTTTTGACCGCGTTCCTCACCACCGATTACTACTAAAGCTAGAACAACTTAACATTCACCCTATAGTTCTTGCATGGATAAAAGCTTTTCATTACTCTAGGCCTCAATTCACCTTTGCTATGAATTTTTATTCTTCCTCTTTACCGGTAACATCTGGTGTACCCCAAGGCAGTGTTCTTGGTCCTCTACTCTTCCTCGTTTACATTAATGATCTACCGAATTCTTTATCTTCACACGTTCGACTTTTCGCGGACGACTGCGTAATATACCGTAACATTTCTTCTGATTCTGACCGCTTAGCTTTGCAATCTGACCTTAACAAAATTAGTCATTGGTGTTCAACTTGGCTTATGTCGTTAAATGTTTCTAAAACAAAGTGCATGTCCTTTACTAACGCTGCTACACGTTTTCCTAGTCAATACTCGTTGAATAATATGACACTTGAGTTAACATCTACCTACAAGTACCTCGGTCTCCACTTTCAATCGAATCTATCTTGGCACCATCATATAGAAGTCACTCTTGCAGCTGCTAACCGGTCTCTCGGGTTACTGAAACGAAGTCTTAAGCAGGCTCCATCGCAGTTAAAAAAACTTGCTTTTACCAGTTTAATTCGCCCTAAAATAGAATATGCCAGTGCCATTTGGGATCCTCATCAAGCCTACATCGTATCAAATATTGAATCTTTGCAAAACCGAGCTGCTCGTTTAATTTACTCAGATTATTCTACCTATTACAGCGTAACTAACTTAAAAAACCATGCTGAGCTAGAGGATTTGGCCATTCGTCGGAAATATGCACGCCTATCACTTTTCCACAAACTTTACAATCACCAATCATTACAAGACAGTTTCTTTGAACCCGCCTGTTCCATCTTTCCGTGCCGTGATCATCCTAACAAAGCCAAACGCCCGCTATCTCGCACACTTCGTTTCGCTCACTCATTCATCCCGCGCACTATTATTGAGTGGAACAGTTTGTCTGCACATATTGCCACCGAGAAAGACTCGGTAAAGTTTTCAGAGCTCACGCGCACTACGGTGACTAACTAAATATTTGTGCTTTTGTTGTTTTGTTTTCTTTCGTTTTTTAACTATTGTATAACGCCATGCAATTGCTGCCCGTATTCATGGTTTGCGCTTTGTTGCGGTTGTCAGGTTGCACTGTATCTTGCTGTAAACCATGTTGTATTGGCCCCCCCTATGTAATACCCTCTTCTAGAGGGCCTTTAGGGGTAACCTGAATAAATAAATAAATTATTATTATTATTATTATTATTATTATTATTATTATTATTGAATGATAATATATTCCCCTTATTCAATACAAATTATGCGTTAAATATTCTGGATAGATTAATAAAGACAGTGTGGCTTGCTTTGGTAACAAGGTATAAGCCACTACGTTTTAAAATAAACAGCACAGCTTAGACACTTTATTGAAAAACCTAACTAACTTGCATGGTAAATATGTCACTCAGTATTATAATGTTGTAAGCAACCATCCACCCACCCACTCACTCATTCACAAACTCACTCACACACTCACTCACTCACTCACTCACTCACTCACTCATTCACTCACTCACATGCAGTACTGCTCAAGGATTCATTTATTTGTGAGCCTTGTATATTGCGTATCATGCTGCACAAAGGCTCACCGTTTGTTCCTGTACAGGCTGCTTCACCCTGGGCAGCTGAGTGCATAGAGGCAGCATAGGCACTAAAAAAAAAAAGGGCAAGTTTTCGCCTTCCAAATATCACGAAATGGGCGCATGCTTCAAATGCATGCCAGAAAGCTCGCAGATTGCATTCATAATCTTCTCTAGTGGGAACGCCGTCATTTGCAAAACAATCACGTGCATGAGTAGCTCATATCACATTACAATGTATTTCTAAATGTAATAACTACAGTGCCAAAATATCTGCTTCCAATAGGTTTTTAACAAAGCGTGCCCATCATTATCAGCACACCGTAATTACAAGGTACGCAAATTCACTAAGGTCTGCGTCCAAGTAAGAAAACGTGTTTTAGAAGAAGAAGAAGAAAAGAAGAAAAAGAAGAAGAAGAAGAAGAAGAAGAAGAAAAGAAGAAAAAGAAGAAAAAGAAGAAAAAGAAGAAGAAGAAGAAAAGAAGAAAAAGAAGAAGAAGAAGAAGAAGAAGAAGAAGAAGAAGAAGAAGAAGAAGAAGAAGAAGAAGAAGAAGAAGAAGAAGAAGAAGAAGAAGAAGAAGAAGAAGAAGAAGAAGAAGAAGAAGAAGAAGAAGAAGAAGAAGAAGAAGAAGAAGAAGAAGAAGAAGAAGAAGAAGAAATTGCTTCCAATAGCGATATGTCGACAAACAGACCCAATTTTTTTACCAATGAAAACTCCCTGAGAAAGAACCATAAGGCGCAGTAGTTTGCCTCAGTGATCACATTCGCGATAAGTTGCTTTCAGCTATATTAATGCACGTGATCTCCAGGTTAAGAACAAGATACGGGGGGAGAAGAACACATGCCCAGCACAGGGCAACATCCAATTCACAACTGTGTTCATTGCAGAAGTCTTTCCTGCATGCGTAACTTATACAGGCTTGATGCGCAATCACACTGCCTGTCATAACAACACAACATACATGTTTCCCAGTGCTAATTAGATGATAAACTTGACCAAATTTCTTTTCATTTTTGTCGAACGCGACGGAAGTGTCACTGCTACAATCATTCTCCTCCTTGCCTATCTGGTGCCCCTCCATAATTTGTCTGAACACAATTATTTTGCATACGACATATCCATGAAAAAGTTTTTGACAACAATGATATTTTTGAGATTGTGTTTTTTTGTGCTGTGTGTGTGTGTGTTTTTTGTTCATTACGTTATTCGCATTGCGGAGTTCACAATTTTAAACAAACTAGCCCACCCCTGCAACCTCTGAAAATTAATATATTCGGTTGTTGACCTTTGACAGAGCACTAAGAGAGAGAAGAGAAGATTTGCCACATGGCTTGCATAAATGATTTTGCGTGATACAGCGCTAAGAAATGGTATATTATGTGCATTTGTTGATTGTTACAGAGTTACGTTTCTCGTTGACGCTGAGTAAATGACAGTATCGACAGGATTATAGTCGAAGAAATTCCAGGTGCAAATGAACTCAGTGCGCCGTCCGCAGTTATGACACAGCCTGCACGAAACGATGAAATGAGCTATCCTGAATCTGATTGAAGTTAGATAAGTCCCTACGAGCGCAGAAAACACCGTCGATGCGTGCCACATTTTGTGAGTTGAGAAAGCAATTTGTGTGGCAAAAATAATGAAGTAAAGAATGGACACCATATACGCTATCCGCATAGAGGAAACTTACTCTGCATCCACTTGCTTCGGCATTGGAGAAAAAAATTTCGCGTTATTAGCGTTATGTTGAAACCTACACGAGAAAATACGGAAACTTTTATAGAAATAAAAAGCTCCGCTTATCATATATTTTGATCTACTGAGGTGGCCAATATATTTTTTGTTTTCTTCGATGAAATGACGCATATTATTTTTTGTTTCAAAACAGTGCTTGGTCGGTGACCCTGCAGACACGAGCGAATATTTTTTATTCATTGTGTGTCTACATTCTAGAAGGAACGAGAGCGTACTTGAAACCATGAAAAAAAGTAATCTATTTTCCAGTGACGCATTTTAAAGTATCCGAAGTAACGGCACATGATAAGCAGAAAACGGGACGTTGTGACGCACTTGGCCAGCAAACATAATCAAATCACAGAATACAATAATTATAAGCAAACACTGCCTTTAGTAAATCGATTGTACAGTTTATTTTTTCCGGACGTCATTTATTCACTTTTTCTTAATATTTCTCGTCCACACATCGGCCATCAAAATGAAAAAATAAAGGAGTTACGTAAAGCTAAAAATAATAGAAAAGCGCAATTCGCAAGATAAACTGACAGCGCGGGATGTTTGATGCGCTGCGAGGATCCAATAACAGCGCTTAGTTGGCGTACACACAATAGACACGACAGACCAAAGTCAACAGTGTGGCAGAAAAGTATGCAGTGAAAATTAACATCATAATGAAGGCTAGAAGCAGTTTGTTTTTCTCCTCCACTTTCTCATTTAGATCTCTTTAATGCGAAAGCGAGAAAATGCCAGCTGCTACCCTCGAGCCAAAAAATTCGAGTACTAGCTGCGACGCCTGACATTGCGAAGGCAATGCGCTGTGGTGCCTTTCACGGCGCATTTTTAGAATACAGCAAGCTAGCTCTAACGAGGACAAACGTAGAGATACAACAAGGAGGAGGGTGCACCAAGGGAGAGGAGAGAGAGAAAAGAAAAATGCTGGGAGGTTAACTGGGTAAAAGTAGCCGGTTTCGCTACCCTGCGTAAGAGTGGGAGTATAGGAGTTGTACAGAAGACAGAGAGAGATAGATAAATAAAAGCGAAAAAGCCGCCCACATCTTTCCACGGGTGTCGCAGAGTGGTAGGGGTATCACGAAAATGTAGGGCCAGGTTTGTTTCATGATGCAAGGTTGTACTGCTGGTTTCTTGCTAAAGCGTAGCGTTGCCCTTGTGTCGTGTACTCACTCTCCTCGAAATGACGCTCCTGAATTCCGCTTGGCGGTGTGACAGTCTATGGGCATTGCGATAGGTGCACTGGAGGTAGCGGGAGTGAGTCAGTGGGCCAGTGACTGTGAGGTTTGAGCGTAAGTGAGAGGGTAAGCGATGTTGACGTCAGTGAAAAAAATTTGACGTGAAAAGGCACATAGCACGCGATAACGACAATCACCATCTTTGCGCAAACAAGGTGCTTTCGCGAGGAATTATCGCAAGAATGCATCGTATACCACTGCTGTTGTCACAGCTGTGGCTGAGAATGCGTTCTCCGCTCGCCCGCGACAACGTCTTGTTTTCGGGCTTTAGAAACTCGTGTGGGTATGTAGAAGTTTATTCGCGCGAAGTTTTTCGAATTCTCGTTTTGAAGTTCGCTGCTAAAAACAAAACAGGTTAACTTAAAGTAAACGATCTCAGTTTTGGAGCGGAAACAGGGTGGCGTCTATCTTTGAGAACACGCACGAATGTATCGGATGGTAAACAAGCATGAACAAACATGGTGTGCAGCTAGATGCAGAGTAAAGTCAAGCAATTGGAATAACGTTTTTAAAAAAGCAAGCAATATTGATATACCGGGCGACGAAGAAATGCACCAGCTTCGTATTTGTGGGAGTAAAAAAGGACACGTTTTCACTCTCCGTCTAAATAAGAGTTCAATATAGTTCTCCGTCACACCACCTGTCAAGTATGCGCCGTCGACTACAAACTGGACACAGGAGTCTTCCTTCATGGGCACGGCATTTATGGCCACCTCTAAAACATACAGCTCCAAGCCAAATGACTCCGTTCGTTGTACCAGTGCAATGATGTACCGGCAATAAAAATTGTGTTTTGTTTAGCAACAGCATTCGATGCAATATTTTTGCCTGCTTCATTCTGCGCTGTTACTGGGGCTTCAACTGTACAGAGACTGACGGCGTGTGCAGAAAGCACTATTAATTTCTCTCTTTTTATATATATGGTTGAGGCCACATATCGACGGCCACCTTCGTTGCAAAAAACAGAGACGACAGAGCTTTTCGGGTATACCAAAAGTCACCAGAGAAAAAAGTTATCTAAGAAGAAAGGCAATGATGACAACTGCATCGACTTGCGCCAGGTGGCAATCAAATAAGGAAAACGGGGCTTGGTTCGAAAGCACTCAAATGTGTTCAGGACAGTAAAGATTCAGAAACACTAAACTGTGGTAAGGATAGTAGAGATCTCAAGGAAGAGGTAGCGAGGCTGAAAAAAAAAGTTATCTTTCATCAAACGCTGGAAGACGATATTGCTGTTATGAGAGAGTGGAGCATTTTTTTTGTTTATAGAATCTCTTCATGACTGGGGCTGTCGCTGAGATGCAATAACGTCCTGCCCGTCAAGCACTTGACGTTTCCGGAGCCGAGATTATTTTATGAGTGACCCATCGGCTATTACTTTTGTGAGTGGGCATTCATATCAACGTCCTCGTGGCTGCGGCTTGCTTCGGCCGGTACGTTGCTGCAGCGAGGCAAAATTATTTATTTGGATAATTACTTAGTACACATGCAAATGGTCTCGACCTATTGAGTTAGTGAAAGATAGCCTAAACGTGAGTCCTGTCTGCAAGCAAAGGCTAACAGGCTAGGGTTGAGGCTCTTCGTATAGCACTGTCGGTGACGACTTTCGAAGCTTTAGACTTTCTCAAAAACAGCTGTAACAGTTCATGGTAATTGTATGATAGCAGGGTTGTTTGTTTAGTCTTGTTCAATGCCGTTGAAAATTGTGAGACGCCATCTGCCGCACCCCTACACCAGTATATCAACTAAATTTAATTGCCTGGTATGAACAGTAATTAAGCATACGCGAAAATTCCGCTTCAATAGAAGGGCATCGCCGTGTTGCGTCAGTTGTGCGCAGTCATACCGAGAAGACGAGGAGGAGGAGAAACACGATTGATTGATTTGTGGGGTTTAACGTCCCAAAACCACCATTTGATTATGAGAGACGCCGTAGTGGAGGGCTCCGGAAATTTCGACCACCTGGGGTGCATTAACGTGCACCCAAATCTGAGCACACGGGCCTACAACATTTCCGCCTCCATCGGAAATGCAGCCGCCGCAGCCGGGATTTGAACCCGCGACTTGCGGGTCAGCAGCCGAGTACCTTAGCCACTAGACCACCGCGGCGGGGGAGGAGAAACACGAACGACATAAACAAAACAGCAATTAAAGTTCAACTTAGGAACCGTGAAAGAACATTAGGTATCCAGTGCCTTGAAAACAGAGTTATGTTTCTATTAGAAATTTATTTGGTCAGAAGCAGCATCTTTGTCTTAGTTATATAGTTCACTTGCTCTTTTCACAAAACATGGACGATGCTCACGCCTAATAAACAAGTTCCCCATTTCGTATTGATCGGAGAATGATAATGTCAAGATACTTGTTGACCTTTTACTGGGAGATACACATGGTTAGCCTCGCAGGCACCTTATGATATGTAATAGAGAACAGTCAGAAAATTGTAAAAATTACTGAGATCATAACGGTGTAGTGTAAAGCTGACAAGCCGCGCATAAGTGCAAAGCCGGGTCGACATTTCTGTAATATTCTAAGCTCGATTGAACTGTTCAGCTTTCACTCCAGTATGGGCAAAATAAAAATTTACGAACATTCAAAACATATGTGTCTTTGGTCAGAAAGGCTGAACGCCTCTGACACTGGTTTCTATCACACAAGTACAGAACTAGAATCACAAGAATTGTGAATAATACATACGTCTAAGCGTTATCTCGAAGCACACAAGAAGCTGACATGTGTGCCCTTAATGGCCGTAAGAGGAGAAATTTATGTACTGCACGGGTGCTTCTGTCACACAGCCCTCACAAAGACATTAATCAGAGTAGTTAGATAACTGCACTGGCACAAATTATTTTCGTCGAAGGTATAAAGTAACAAGCAAGACAACAAACTTGCGCAGATTAGCAAAGCGTGGGTCAACCATAACAAGTATTAAAGGTAAGAAAGCAACACCCTTGGTCGCCGGGCGTAGGCACACGACAAGTCGGCACCGCATTCGCTGTCTGCTCGTAGCTGAGGAATCAGCAGTTTGTGAAAAGTTTATCCGAGGCCACACTCTTCATACACAAACGTTTCCGGGTCAGGTCCAGTGAATTGTGCGAACGTGCGTGAGGAATGTTTGTCTATGCATGCTTTGGAGTTCTCAGGACATGCGCTACACGTAAGAGCACGCCATCGGGTTACGCTAGGCAGGCAACTGTGAAACGTCGGGAAGGTTTTGCGACCAACGTACCGCTTCTTTATTCATTTTTTGTTTCCTTGCTTGCTTGTGCATGTAGGTGTGAGTGCGCTTATGTCTGTGCGTGTGTTTCATGTATTTTCTAGACGTAACAAAAAAACGTGACTTGTGACGCATTTGCACAGAAGTATACCAGCTTGTCAGCCTTACAAAAAGACGCACAAACCAGGTTCGCCGTCTGGTGAATTTGAAAACGAGCCATGACTTAGGTCAAAAGGAGCCAAATTAGCCATGCCGTTCATTTTTACCGCAAAATGCGTCATCAGATAGTGCAGATGAACTATTATAAGTACCGTTTATATTTTAGGACAATAACTAATGACTTTTCGAATAAGGAATTTCTTAAAAGTAAGAGCACGAAATTTCCTTCATACTTGAGCTTGAAGACATACAAAAGTTGCAGATATATACACAAATTTTAAATATTTGACTGTGTCTGCATATTGTTTATGTATATGCAGTTCTTGCGGGTTATATCATGTAGCTCGCTATAGAGCATAGAGAAGGTAATTGCAAATTACGAGTCTGTTAGCATGATATCACTTCAACTTTCACACCAGAACAGATTCTGCTTATCAGATTCAGAAATTTGCACGTACCGTCAGAAAAAAATATTAGGCACAGTATACGTAGCATGCTAAGCACGACGCTTCACCGACATGCACGCAATTCCACCGTTGCGTCCCTGTATTCGCACCGCCAGTCGCGCTTTGATGCCTCGATGCACACCAGCCTGCTGGAGGAAGAGAAGACGTGTGCGCATCAACTTACACTATTTGTGTGTACATTATAAACAGGACTACTCAATCCACCAAGCAGAAGTTCAAAAATAGACAGAAGACAGCCATGGAGCCAAAAACTTTTGTCGAGAGACTGGATCATAGAGTAGCCAATTTGGTGCAAAGTAGCTACGAATAGCAATCCTGTCACCTACTTCTATGTTGCTCGACACAATTAAAAGTGTGGCTACGGTGCAGCACATTCTTTCACCTTTCAATGGTTAAGATTTCTGTAGAACAGTTATCCCCTCTCCTTCGCCCTTAACCCACTGACCTGAAATTCGCAAGAGTGGGGGACAAACGAGATGCTTGAATTTAATGCACATACTTTGTGAGTGCACCAGCAATACTTTATAAAGGTAACACGTTCTTCTAGGGATAGGTAGAATGAGTACGTTCACTCTATGTGAAATTAAAAAAATAAGACATACATTTTCCTGAAAGTATGAAGCAGAGACTTCCTGAAGCGAGGATCGTGATGCCAAAACTGCATCACTCACTCACAATAGTAAATTAATCTTACGTGAATCTTTCTGACGCGATTCATCTTAATTGTTATTAGTGCCAGTTACCATAATCAAAGGAGTTTAATTAGCACATGATTACAAATGCAAGGTTACCCGAAAATAAGGAGTCGTGGATATACTGTAATAACTGCATCTAGTTGTCAACGCACCTGTACGCGGATAACAGGAACAACTGGGTACTTATGACAGTTGCTGCCACTCAGATGTCTGTTAAGGGATGGAGTCTAATAACTGAATTTTAGGCTCACTGCCGGCATTGTGCATCGAAACATCGAAGAAAACAAAGAGGAACCCAACAACCCCATTAATATGTGCCAGAGCTCCAGGTTGCCAGACACTATGCACCCCTTCCTGTCTACTTGTCTTCGGTGTGTCGCCTTCTTTGCACTCTACTTTTATTTTCAGAGTTTCAGGCTGTACGTCTCTCAATAAGGAGCTGTATTTTCAAGGAATTGGCCCCATGGTAGGTACAGGAATTCTTCGCGTTCCACCGACACACTTAAACTTAGAGCGTGGTCAGCGCGTGGTGCTTTCAAGTGGGCACAATCGGGAAGTGGTGGCAACGCTGTACAGCAGGCGATGCATTCTCGGCAATCTGTAATGGTCACTTGGAATGAGGGAGTGCACTGCGCAACTTTGCCTAAGGAGCTGCGCTTCGATCATGTCCAGTCAACAACATTGTGTCAGGTAGGCACACCGTCTGGCATATCGCAGTACGGCCAAATGAAGCTTTCTCAATCAAGAAAAGTGGCAGCGGTTTAGCCGGCCCGTCAGCATCCGATTCAATCAAGGTGCCCGGGGAGTCCACCACAAGACGAGCTCTGACACGTCATCCCCTGTGGCTCTCTCTGCAATCAAGCAGGCCTGCAAAGGCCATTTTCAGCTGACTCACTCCTGCATTTCACCCCCCTCCCCTCGCTTTGTTTCTGCTGTCAACCTTGTTTGAACGCTATTTCCCAGGCACACGTGTCTAATGGCACCGGTAGAAGTGATGCGAGAGTTTGCGGTGTCACAAGTTGTGTGCAGCCTTGGACCTTGCGTTCATCACGTTCAGCCATTGAGGGACCTGCATATGCGGAAGTTCTTTCCTGCCAACTTCCACCCCTCGTCCAGCAGACCTATCGTTTCCTGTGCTATGACGAATAACAAGTGCCGTGGAACTTTTACCATAGGCTTGTTATTCCACTTATACTCTTCTGTGGATAGATCATATACTGTAAGGGATACGTGAGCTATTTCATGTCTCTTGGTCCTACATAGATAAAAAAATCCTTCTTTTCAGCCTGGCTATGCTTCTTCTCCCCCCTCGAGAAAGTCAAAGTAGGAGATCTCCTGCACCACGGAGGCCGATGATGTTCAACAGAGCAATGGCCGCGACTAGAGCGGATGCGTACCGACCATAAAAGCAATCCTTTCGATTCCAGATGGCGGAACCGCAAGATAACGAGCAAGTGAGCAACAGCCCTCCCAGCAAGAACAGTGGAGGCACATACTGAATCTTTTGTCATGCATTTCTTACAACGCACTTGTTGAGATTCCATGAGCTAGGGAGGCAGATGGTGAAAAGTTGAACAGGTGAACAGTTTGCTACCATGCATTGTGCTTAGAATGTAACGGGTGAAGAGAGGACCAGAACCGGAAGAGAGGCCAATGAGTATATCCTGAAAGCGTATGCCGAAGTGCTGTTATGATGCTGTAGTCTTACGAGGGACAAATATCTCTGCAGGCTTATGTGATTTCAGACAAACGGCTATTCAAGTGAGAATGAAACACGAGCGACTGCAATGAACACATTCGTGCATCTCTTTGGCGTGTTACAAAAATAGAAAAAAGTTAGATATGCATTGATGTCATGGTTTTGCGCCGCAGTTTCCAGTAGAGTTGTGCACAGGCCGCTATTTCGCGGCCAGGCCAGGCCCGGGCCCAATGCTTGCCGGAGGTGGGCCAGCCCAGCCCAATGATGTATAGAGGACGGGCCACCAGGGCTCGGCCTCTATACATCATTGCCCGGCCCGGCCCGACCTGGCCCGATTCGATGAACTACGCAATAAATCACATGACAACAGAAAAATGAAAATGCATTTATTAAGAAAAAGCATGCCGTTCATCCCTGTAGCTTCTTTTTTTTCAATTATTAATAAAAGTCGAGATTTAGTGCAGAACTGTTCACAAATTATCATGGAGAAACAAAAGGTTGTCCATCTATTCGGGCTTCAATCGAGTGAGCCGTTCCTGCATTACATATCCCTCAGCAGTGAAGTTGCGCTCACTGCTGGCGTTTGTAGCTGGAATTCCCAAGATATTGCTTGCAAGTTTGGCAAGCTTCGGACAGTTCTTTTCTTTCCCTTTACAAAACTGAAGAAGTTCTGATTCTGAGCATGGGCTTAGTGATTCACTACGCAAGTACTCGCTAACTTCATCCCGGTTTCTCTCCAAAGAAAGCACAAATATTAACAACTAGAATTCCAGCACACCATCTATATTTTCGGCTCGATTCAGGCTTTTCATCAGGCCTGAGCCCGGCCCGATAATTCAACAAGGAAGCCCGAGCCTAGGCAAGGCCCGAGGTGAAAAGACGTCGGGCTATCTAAGCCCGGCCCGCGGGCCGGGTCAGGCTCGGGCTCGGGCTTTCAGGCCACCCGCAGCCCGTGCACATCTCTAGAACTTTCCGGCTTACAAGAAGAGTAGGGTTAGCTATATATTTTTGAATACGTTACACTGGCTCTAGGTTTCTCCCCTCTTCCTGTTTCCTCATCCGCGTCAATGCCAGTTTTTACACGCGTCGTTATGCAACAGCTCATTGGCACTGCATACCTGAACTATCCTCAGACAAAAAATAAGTTAGGCACTCAGCGTATTGATACAGCAAGGACGAACTGAACATACCGAAGTTTGAAGTTTTTTTTACGTATTTCACTCGCAGAAATTGCGTCACGTGTAGGGAGAAGAGTAGCGTAGACTCGTCGTTTTTTCCGGCCTTTCTTTTTTGTGTCCCATTCCTCATTTCACCTCTGGGCTGTTCGCGTTTTGACAGATGTCTTCTCACCGGCCCGCTAATAGAATGGCTCACGCGAGCCTCGTGAGAGAAACCCCATAGGAGTGCCGGGCGAGCAGATTGTTATGGGGAAAGACACTTCATCCCTGCCTTTCCTTTCACTCCCGTGTGCTACGGGTAAACTTCAAACCGGGTGCAACGTGCCACGTTCCGAAAACGTCCACCATCGATCGCAAACAGCGCCGACGTGGGAGGTGCGACGACCGAGCCAGGGAATGAGCACGCACGTGCGCCAATATGCCGCAAAAGGTGAAGCACACAGTGCTTCAAATTTCCAATTATCCACCACATGCCATATTTTCTCGGCTATAACATACCAACGCGTAGCTCCTGCAGGTAACCACAACAAATTCTTTCTCTATACATATACGCAGAGCTATACTCACATTTTTTTATTATGCAGTATTGCGAGACCTGAATATCAAGGAGATAACCTTATGTAACAAAGATAGAGAAAAAAAAACAAACCAAAAATTTACCCTAAGTTGTAGCGAATGAGAAGCCTCGGGAGCAATTTTCGAACCCGACCATAAAGAGAACGCTGGAACACAGAATACACAATGACGAGGAGAATATCCGCCCTCAGATGTGTTTATTTTTCGTTCAATACGCTTTAGTGCGCTTAATTTTTATGCGACTGGCAACGCAATCAGTCATTGCGCTTTGTAAAGCGTGCTTTACGTCGTGCTCTGCGGTGATACAAGAACCCACCTTCACAAAACAAAGGCAAGTCATTATTTGTGGTTGAGTGTCTGAGAATCGTTGAGAGTGTGAGAGTACTTGATAGCTAACGTTTGCATTACTCATAAAGCTGCCCAAGTTTATAGACTTTCACCACTTAAAAAACGAGATCGATCGGAGAACGCTTAGGCTTCGCTTTCAAGAGCCGATAGCAATAGCGCAATCGGGCGCCATGCACATCGCCTTCAGAACGGCTAAGCTGCTTCGGTTGTCAATGCACGCCTCAACCGTGCTTTTAGAAAACGAACTACTCTGCGAGTAACGGTGACCCCTTCAAAGTATCATTGAATGCGTACTGCAAGCATAGTTTTGTTGTTGTCCTTATTCCCCTTCGCTGTTGGCTCATACCCACAGTATTTCGTGTCAAGTTCCTTGAATCTGTGGTTCACACAAATTCTGCTCACTATGTCATAGTTACTTATTTTTCGTATAAGCCAATGGTTCACTACGCGTCTTTAGGGTAACACGTGAACCTACGCAGCTGTTCACTTTGTTATGGTTCTGCTACTGGTGATGAATAAGTATGTTTGGGCACTTTGCAATGAGTGGGCCTTCAAAACACCCACTCGTTGCTCAATTCACATGTTTTGACGCCTAGCACGATATGCTAATGCCAAGCAGTATATGATGTGTTAGGGAGACTTCTTCCCCTACTTCACATTTATGCAGTATTTTTTTCCAAAGAAGTTTAAACAAATATTTTGGCTCCGTGGCAAAACGCCCGCTTATGACCCAGACAGCCTAAGTTCAGTCCTTACTAGGACCAAAAATTGTTATTATTTATTTTATTATCATCTTTCTCGATTTTTCGGTCATGGACAAGATCACAATTTTTTTCGCTCACAACCATTAACTCCCACGTCGACACAATACCGAGGCCGGAAGTTCTTCGAGATGATCTCTTTTCTATTACCACTCTCGCGTTAACAGAAAAAAATGCAGGGGAGGAGAAAAAACAACAAATAGAGAGCCAATGATTATAACAAACTTTCTGGATCACAATCATATCGGTGAGTTGGCAACCAGGTTGTTAAATTAAAATGGGAGGTAATACAGACGCAAAGCAAGAGAGAGGTAGAAAGAAAATATCAGGCTGTACTGCTCCGTTCTATAGATTTATTAACTATCTCTCTGCTTCTACCTCAGATATACTGCAAGAGATCTTCGTCTCTTTCAATAGGCAGTTAAGATCAACCCTGATGTCAACAGAGTTGTCTGTGTTGGCGTGAGTGCAGTACATTGAGTGAACTATGTCCCACGGGTAGTCAATCTACTTTTACAAAAGAAAAAAGAAAGGCTAAGATGACGACACAAACGAGAAATGCGGTTGCTACAAAATATATTCAGGAAGTCATCGAAGCACCGGACAAAGTCCTACCAGTTTCTGACACATTTTAGGTGTCGCCTAAGAGCAATACCTGTACCCAGCAATGTCTGTGTGTGGAAACCGCAGCATAGAGTTGAACAACAGCGCTGCGTGTTCACGCTGTGGCCAAGCAAAAACGAGTAATGCGCGAAAGTGGCTCTCAGAAAACAAGCGGGTGGCCGTTTCAAAAAGAGTGGCGGCGTACACTGCCACAGTCGATATAGCCAGCCTCGAGGCGGAGAGGCTGCAGCGGCTTTCCATTAAGGGTGTGCTCGTGACTGATTCGAGCACGTCACGGAAGCTCGGCACCCACAGCCATCGTCGCCGAACTGGCCTCGCTATCACTCATGGCTTCCATCACCTTCTGAGGAACCATAAACCCCACGAGAAATTGAGTGCTGAATACAAAAATACGAAAGCGATGGAATCTTTTCACGTGGACTGTATGGGATAGCATCGCGTGTATGAGTAGGACAACTACATCGGCGTGTACAGCAGTTCTATACGCGTGTCACGTAATAGGATCACATAACGCCACAACTTCACATTTCTTCTCATCGGGTGGTAACAACGACGCTTGTGAACATGTGCATATTATGCTCGGGCTTTCAAAAATGTTATGCGGAGCCTCCACTTCAGTTTTCTCGGTATGCACAAGCACTCTCATTTTCAGCAGAGTATTACTGATGACCCCACAAACAACCCCTTCATTTGATTTGATCCACTATCGACTAGAACAGGACCCGAGTAAGCCCTTATCAGCACTTATCTTCAATGTTCATTCTTCAATACTGATTGGTTCGTTAGCTGTTAATGCAACTCGTACCTAGAGTTGTGTGCTGAGCCCTGCATGAGGTGTACCACATGGCCACGGGTTGTTATGGGCGAGCACAAAGTGGGGGGGGGGGGGTGATCCCGCCTTTAACACATACACTGCGAACCGAATAGAAGTAAGCAACGCGCTTTCAATGAAGTCCAAACATACAGTCAAGTAAACCTTGCATGTTGTCATACAACCCGCTTCTTCACGGTTCAAAGTACACTGCCTCTTGTTTACTGACATAAAACGCCGGGGGTGCAACTCTGCAATGTCGCAGATGGCGCGCGTTGCTGTGCGTGGGCTGTCTGCCCAGCGTAGCTTCCAATTCTGCTTGCGGGTTAAGGGAAGCCAAACGTTTAATGTTTTCCATTCTCCTTTTACTCTGTTTTTTTTTCTTTAAATAAGACAGAGGATACGGGTCGGTGTTTGACTTTAACACTGAGGAATGTTTGCTGTGTCTTTTCAGGTGGGCACGCTGAGCAAATTCCAACGGCCTCGACGTTCCCCGTGTTTGACCTTTTCCTGTGTGGTGCTTACCAATTAGCAGAGTGCTAATTCGCGGAAAGAAGCGCAGTTGCTACACTTAAAAGGAGTCTTTTTACGCTCCATGCTTCCATAATTCGCGAGAAACATCGGTGTCTCTTGGTAGTTACTTGCACGCATGACAGGTGACGTTGTGCGATTCTACAGACTAAGCCAGAACGTAGGTGTTGGTTTCCAAATTGGATGTAACCTTTTGTTTGGCATAACACAGCCTCTCTCGCATTTGAGCCAGAAAGCCTGACACACCCCGCCGCGGTGGTCTAGTGCTTAGGTACTCGGCTGCAGACCCGCAGGTCGCGGGATCGAGTCCCAACAACGGCGCCTGCATTTCTGATGGAGGCGGCAATGCTGTAGGCCCGTGTGCTCAGATTTGGGTATACGTTAAAGAAACCCAGGTGTTCGAAATTTCCGGAGCCCTCCACTACGGCGTCTCTTATAATCATATGGTAGTTTCGGGACGTTAAACCCAACATATCAATCAAAGTCGGACACAACAATGACAATGACAACATCAACAAAAACTAAAACAAATTACAACAACATTTTGCCTCATTAAATGAGCACTGAAAGTGCGATAACTTGTGGGGTTCATTTGTGTGAAGACACAAGCATCATCTAAGAAATATCAGTTAATAATATAGCACAAAGAAAGTCCCAATCTTCAAATTGTGTGTCATGCCGCTGAACACGAAACGTGCCTTTGGTGTTCATGTAAACAGCTGACCACCACCAGGTATGCCACGAGTTTGTGTTGAATGTCACCATCCTTGTGAGTGCTGTCTCCTAACCACCTTTTTCAATATTAAGATGGCCAGGCTTGCACGAGGGTACAAAGGTTTATGGCCTCACTACTGTAGTTCATTTTGGGGGTCATGCATATTTGTAATTGTCACGGGGAATTATAGCAGCACACAGAAAGTCTCCGTTAATTAAAGTGCTGGTCATAGTCCCGCTGGTTTGCGTGTTCGCGTAGCCAGCCATCTTTACAAGTAAAGCATTCGGTCCTGCCTCACTCAGCGATCTCTGAAACTGAAATTGAGATAGCGCTATAAAACCATCTCGAAATAATGTACCATCACGAGCTTGAGAAAACGTGCTAGCTGTGATAAGTAGCTAGGGTGCGCTACCTATTGCAACCGAAAAGGACGAATGCAAAAAATTCATTTGTTAGTGCCCCACTAATGTTTTAATAACGGGACAAAGCTTCGCAGCCTGTACATGAGACAGCATCTTGTAGTGGTTTAGCAAGTGCTAAGTTAAATGGCATTTACCGAGACTATTATACCGCCTTTGAATTGTAAAAATGTACAGGGGGATACCCCTCAGTGGTTGCAACAGTTATAAAAAAGAGAAAATACACCACTGTTTAATTACATGAATGAAAATACACAATTTTAATACCTGCACGCTCAGACAGACGAGAAGATGGGCGAGCCGATGGCGAGGGCCTGTAGCTGTAAGTCAAGCTCATAAGCTTCGCGTCGCAGCTGGTAGCTTTCGAGAAAGTTTCAAATGGTCTCTTTTTCGGTACAGCCGTATGATCTTAATATTTCAAACGACGCCACTTACCACCTTTGAAATCAAAGAATATATAGCAGGCTGGCCACATGAGTATATAGTACTGCACAGAAGGACGCGTTTCGGGCTCTCTATGCGTGTGCCACTCTCCATAAGAAGGGCGAAAGGGAAAGCGGTAGGACTAATGAGGCAATCATTGTACCTTCCCGTGGAAGGCTCAGTCCGGTGGCCAAATAGAACAACCTAGAGGACAGGTGAACGACAGGACACCATCTCCGTGTAAATGTCTTCAATTAGCGGGGCGCTGCCGCCGTATAACGAGCTACTTGTGGCTCTCCGCCACTCCATATCGGCACTCAACACCTGTACGACTTTTCTTCCTTATTTGTTCCCGTATTTAGGAAAAGAAAAGCGTGCATATGGTCGCTCGGCTTTGCCGCACGTAATGGGCGAACGGCACCACGAAAAAAAAATAAAACAGATGGTATGGGAACGAGTGGTGAAAATGGCATCTTTAAGTCACACGTTCAGTAAGACCGAATAACGGGGCACAAATATTATGCGGTGCAGTGTGAGTAGGAGCCACATGTAGACGTGAGAACAAGAGTAGAAACAAAGTGCCTTGATGCGAGGCATGAATTGACCACCACCCCCGCCTGCGCTCGAACTACCGCGAGTGCAGGGAGCCGTATGTTCGAGTGTAGGCTGCGCGAGCGACACGCATGCATTGCCACGCATCGCTAATCACATGAATGATGTGAAGCAGAGCACACACTAACTGGATGTTCATTGAAGAACTGCACACACTCCCGGCTGTAGGTTCATTTGTAACCGCAGCGCTTGTCCCAGGTTGTTGTTCTTCGCTGTCGTCGTGTCGTTTTTCGCTGCTTTTTTCTTCCTATTACTATGAACTCGCCAAGAAAGGTACGTTACTGAACCTAAAGAAGGAGAGAAAGAAAGAATGAAGAAGGAAAGCAAGAAAGAAAGCTACATACTGTGCATTACAAAAAAATGTATATCTGTTTTAAGACTACGCGACTTACATGTGCGACATACAGTGAAACTAAAATTTATAGTAATGCATCATGTAATGAAACACAGGATCTTGTAAACAAAGAACCACCTGGCTTTCATGTTATGGAGAGCCAGGTGGTTGAAATAAACTCGGTACTAATGCGTTCTTCATGGGCGTGAAAACTTACCAAGTGTATTTCGACGTCGGTGACAGTTTCTCGACGCTGCTTGTAACACAAGAAATTAACAAAGAGAAAAAAAATTGCGAAACATGTGCTTGGTCACGTAAATCTATCACTAATTGGCTGCCCTCTTTCCCCTCCCCTCTCCTCGTTGCTTTCACAGGGGCAAGTTAAAGTTTAGAACATATCGAAGCGCTGCAGTGACAAGTGGCTAATAATAGAAAATACTACGTATCTAGATTTGGAGACCGTTCCACGTTTTTCTTCACTCAGACGGACCGCCAGCGGAACAACCCAAATATATACTTGGCCGCCGCAAATGGTTCTATTGACTCTCGGTGCTCGCCTCCCAAATCTGGCAGTCCGCCGCGAAACATGCACACACAACAACGGGCGTATAGTACTTTACAACACATGCGTAATAGAACAGACTACGCAAAACACACCTAAAACTACATTTCGAAGTTTAGAAAACCGAGATATGAAAGAAAACAGGCGCCTCGAGAAATACAGCGAGAAGTAAACAGCCGGGATCCAATCCCTCAACTTGCGGGTCAGCAGCCGAGTACCTTAGCCACTAGACCACCGCGGCGGGGTGCAGCCAGAATTTTTAAAGGCATGTTCAAGAAAGGGCGCAACAAGATAAAGAAGAATAGCAGGGTTGTTAACCAGTCTAGAAAAACTGGTATGTGACCATAACGGCGCAAAATGCGATGGGGAAGTTTTAAATATATATAAATAAAAATAGGGGGGAGGGGGAGAGCAAACACGCACGAAGAAACAGGCCTCCAAATTTCTATATTTCTATTGGGTGATAACCAACGGTCAATTTCTGTTGCTTTCAAAAATTTTAGCAAGAGACGTTGGAGTTGTCGCGGCACAAACAAACAAAAGAGGCACTTTCCAGATTCACAAGAAAGAAAAAAAAAAAGCTAAACCTTTTCAAACAGCTTCATGTTTGTAGTGTAACTAGTGTAGTGCAAAGCAGCGATCTGTTGTTTTTGCATAGCAGAACTCCGCCGATGTGACGCTATGATTTTGTGTATGTCGGGTATCACATCTACGCACGCGACCGCGTTTTGGCATAGGGATGGCCGACACCGTTACATGTGCTGTACAATGGTGAGCACTGGTAGGGTGAACACTCGAGCACGTTGCTGACCCCATTATCAATGCCGCGTAACAGCTATCTTTATAAACATTGCACATACGCGGCATGTGCGTTGTGATGCACTCTCTCCGCCGCACGACCCACGTCATGCATACGCTTGTGCATCATCTGCTCGCTGCCTTTATGTCAATTAAGTTGATGCATTCCGCTTTTAATTCATTTCTTTCTTTGCAGTTTTCTTTAATAGCTCAAATCTAAACTGTTTTAGACTCACTTTTGCATTCACGCACCAATTTTTTGCCCAGATGGACCTTGATATGCTGGACACGCCTCCTTAGACAAAAAAAAAGCATATGCATGAGGTGGAGCATGTGATGAAAAGAGTACATGGCCGAGGACATGCTTCGCATGTGCAACGTTTCGGATGATAAGTGTTACGTGGCGCTGGCAGTGCTGTTGGCCACGCACTCGCGTGTTCACCCTAACAGTGCTCACCACTGTACCCACTGCGGCATTGTTGAAACAAGTCATCATATTCTGTGTGAGCGTCCACAGAATAGTTCACAGAGACATGTGCTTTGAATTACGCTTGGTAAACCAGGTGACCGAACTCAATCGGAAGAACAAATTCTGCACCGTCGACCACAGCTTACGCTTTAAAAGAAGGTTGTGCAAGCGCTAGTTTGCTTCCTGCGTTGAAGTGACCTCTAAGGACGACTTTGATCTGAACGTCCTGCATGCGTGTCCTTGTGTGTGGGGGTGTCTTTATTTTTGCTTCTATTTATCTATATCACTCTGTCTTCTGTACAACCACCGTTTTTCTGCCCCAAGGTTGATTGATTGATATGTTGGGTTTAACGCCCCAAAACCACTATATGATTAAGAGAGACGCCCTAATGGAGGGCTCCAGAAATTTCGGCCACCTGGCGTTCTTTAACGTGCACCCAAATCTCACCACACGGACCTACAACATTTCCGCCTCCATCGGAAATGCAGCCACCGCAGTTGGGATTTGATCCGTTGACCTGTGGGTCAGCAGCCGAATACGTTAGCACCTAGACCAGCGCGGCGGGGCTTTTTCTAACCCAAAGTAACGGGGTAGAATGGTAGCAAGCCAATTGCTTTTGCAAAGTTAAACTCCAAGCTTTTTGATTTGAACTGTCTCTCTCTTTCATCACCTACTTTTCAATTCAGTATTTCGGCAGCTGAACATAAAAGCTTTTTTTAGAATCAGAACAGATTTCTTGACAATTTCGGCAGCTGAATTAAAAAGCTCCATAACACATATTTGCTGCAATAGAGAACAATCCCAGAAGCGGCGAACTAGTGCGTGAAATTTGTTCGGCTTTTTAAATTCAAATTGTAAGCAATAATAGCCCTGTTTTTAATCTCGAAACAAAACAAGGATCACCCTCGTAATGCTTAAAATTAACATAGAAGGCAGTATGAAGGAGTGAGGAGAAAAAGCACTTTGAAGAAAACAACATCTGTCTAATTAAAAACGGAAGATATAGCTTCAGATTCGCTTTTCCTTTTTATTAGGAAGGGGGATTTTAATTCTGCCTCTTGTTTTTGTTTTCTTATTTCCAGTGTCTGAATTTTTTCTCTTCAATTGTAGCTAGCCTTATCTGTCAGAGCTTTGCTCACCCCGCTTGAACTGTTAAACAGCTAAAATGAATTCTCACAGCCCTTGTTTCAGCTTCACCTAATTAGAGCAACCAGTAAATTAACAGCACAAAAAGGAGTTAAGAAACAAGAAACCATCTGCCCGAAACACGCGTTCCTACTCATAGCGGCGTTGAGAGTTTGGTCCTGCTTTTGCTGTTTTACAACGCAGTCTTTTAAAAGAAGCTGCCAATTTTGTCTTCACATTTCTTCTTTCTTGGTTTTCGCTGCGCGGTACAGGCATTATCACACCTTTTCAGTCTTCTTGTTTTCTTCCTCTTTCCACTTCCTCATTACCCCAACTCTTTCTATTTCGCTATAGTTACCATCATTTCCGAGTAAGAGCGATTGGGTTTTTAATCAGTCATTTGCCAACGCTGCGTCTGCTGCCTGACCTCGGAAGAGGTGTTTTCAAGTAGCGAATGTCTTTTTCTCTTTTTTTAAAATTCCTTCCAGTTTTGCCTATCTACCATTCATCGACAACTCCTAGAGCAGCATGTCAACGTAATTAATTTTTTTTCTGCATCAGGCCGTATTAGGGGTGTCGCTGTGCAGGTAGATTAAGGGGCACCACCCCCTTTTGCTGATTGAAAATGTATAATGCTTTCAATATAGGAAGGAAGCACCTTGCATATAGCTACACGCGCGTCAACCTCCCGATTCTTCCTTATATTGGACGCCGTTGAGTGGAAAATGTTCAAGTATCTTCTTCCCTTTTACCTTCATATCACTTGACCCTTCTACCTCCTTCCTCGTCCTTCTCCAATATTCTCCTTTTCACTCCCATCTTAAGTATGCCACTAAATAAGACAAAAAAAGAAAGTTCTGGCAGGCTTTTGCTACGTCGCTTTCCGATGAAGAAGTGCGATAACTTATTCACGTTCACCCTGACGCGAAATTGCGTGCAAGCTTCCTGGAAGGTGTGCACACAGAGATGAGCGACCTCTTAAGTGGCTACTGTTACTCAGAGACCACCGGACTCTTTGCATGTGTGAGTGCGTTATAATTGGGGTGTCAGTGTTAATGGCCTGACAGCGAATCACTTCATTACAAATGATGAGCGAGCATTGTCCGTCATTTGGATCGGGTAAATGAACCATCTGATGAATACAAAATCGAAACTCGGATCTTAGGATCTCACTTATACATGCAACTGCTGATACAAGCTAACGCTCATTTCATAGATTAGCCATTCCTATTCCTGTGTATAGGTCAACTGTAGTGAATTAATCCAGCGCCAGAATGAATGGAGAAGAGAAAAAATTGGCCCCGTATTTGCATGTTAAACTGCAAATGTCGTCGAAAGACGATAGTGTTGTGCTTGGAGAGAATGAACAAAACGTTCATTTGATGTTCTGGCCAAGAAAATCAGTGAATGGTATTCTGGAGTTGCTGCGTCAGAGTGCATCGAGCGTGCAGCGGAGGCGAACGAGCGCATCGAGTCACGTCACGCGTGAGACATCAGCGCTATCTGGTGTTTATCTTGGAAAACAAAGCGCGTGGCGTGCGCGCTCGTCCTGGAGGCGATAAGGTCCGGAACACAAGGTGACGGGTAGGTGCCACCACCGTGAGAATAGTGATAGATCAAGAGCGAAAGCCTGCGAGAACAGTCAAGAGATGGACACCAGAACAGATCCACAGTCTAGATATGCTCTTTACAATTTGTAGTTTGGGAGCTATCGTTCGTCTAAACGTGTGCATATTTCCACGGTCCCCAGAACCTGAACACTGTACATTCTAAAATCAGTGGAAATATAACAGCATCAGACAGGTTTGTTACGAATATACGTGTGCCTAATGGCTTGTATCTGCATATATAAAGCCTAATTAGGGCTCCACGTGCTGACTCCATTCGATATATCCTACCTGTGTGAATATCTAATCTCCCACGATCGACTGTCGTAGCGCTTGGCCTTTTGCTCCGCTTTTGCGTCGGTGTCGAATCTTGTTATTTTCACACCATGTTTACAGTTGTAGTGCAATATCAGGCTGTTGCGTATTGTACTAACTACAAAATTTTTCAAAAGTATTAGTCATATTCGTTAATAAACAAAAAGTTATTTCGTAGAGTCACCATATCCACTTTTACACGTATTTGTGCTCCTCTCCAGTTAATGCATTAATTATGTACGCTTTGGCTCACTTTGCACCATGATCTGTTATGTGTGAATTCATACGCAGTACTAGAAAGCCCAAGAACGAGCCCGAGATTTAGATTTTTCGCTCCTCAAAGCTGATCTAATTACTAGCGTCTAGTTTTGAAAAGTAAAGTTATGGAGAATATACTGCCTTCAAGCAAGGTGAGATTATTCAAACATAAAATTGATGAAAAAACACTTTGCGTACAGGGGCAAAGAAAACATCCAAAGCCTCGCTATTGTAGTATAAAAAGTGATAGTGGCCTAGGAGCTACCGTCCCATCATGTACTTTATGTGTATGCAGTACACTAAAAGGAAAGGAAAATAAGAATGAAAAAATGTATTGAACAAATATGTAAACACGACAAAAGTTAAAGAAAATGCTCACAAAACAACAACTAAAAAAATGGCAAGGTATACTCACTAAAGCGGATGAGCTGAAAGAAATGGTGATGAATTAAAAAAACAAAACACCAATGACTGTCACCCACGAAAATATAGCAGAAATATGATATTGAAAACTACAAGAGTTTTCAGGGAAAAAAACTGGTTGTTTCTGAAAGGCGAGAGTTGTCCTGGAAAGAGGTAGAATGCACCACCAACAATTTTCAGGCCTTATTTGTTCTCTTTATGAGTATCCGAGACAATAGAAAGACAACGCCAATTAAAAATCGCACATCATCAAACAGCTCAGTGAAAGGACACTCAACTATGTTTCGATAGTTAAACCACGATAAATTGAAGGGGATACTTTTCTGTCCTAGAAAGCAGCACAGGCTTACGTTGCATTTCTCTTTCGTAGGTGAGAGCAGCTTGAAATATCACTAACAAGAACAGTCCTTAAAACACATATGTATATGAAACAATGTCGGGCATGCATGGGTTTTCTTTAAATAAGAAAAGATATGCTGCATACAATTAAATTCTCACGAGCCGAAAATTGTAACTACAAGTTCACCGCGGGTACGGCTTGTTCGAAAGCGGTGGTTATTTCACGTTTATAGCCACCTAAGTAACATAAAATGAAGCGAAAATGAGCACGAGCTTACTACGTTAACCACATTTGTAGTCAACTCTGAATGACATCATGTCAAACAGAAATCCATGCATGAGCACTTGGCGTTTGCTAAAAAGTCATCATAAACAAAGTTTTCTCATAGTGCTAAAGGCACAAAGACGCAAACGAAAAAATTACACACACAAATGTCCCTTGGCGATTTGCGCTTTGAAAAAAAATAGCTTGGATAGAATTGAGCGTAATATGACGAGACACAAGCAGAGAAGACGGCAACACCAGCGCTCACATGACCGTCTTCCCTCCCCATGTGTCGTCCTTTTTGCGCTCAGTTTTATTTCGGAATCACCCAACGCGTCCAGGAAAGCATTTAATTAAAACAAATTTATTAGGCTGAAGCAACCAGCCTAAACGCCTACCCTAATGTACAACAGTAACATTTATTTATTTTATTAGCAGTGTAACAATGTTTAAGCACGAAGCGTTTGACACAATTTTTATACACGCATAAAAAGTTTTTTTAGAGAGAAAGCCTAATAAAGATTAAACTTAACAGATTGTGTTGCCTTTGCTAAGGAATGAATAAAATGCCAGGTCCATGGCCATCCAAAACAAATGGCAAAGCAATGAAGGTGCTGCAAGACATCTTCGAAGAAACGAAGATTTGTGACGGCTACTGAGCGGACAAAAGTTAGAAGTGAGCGTGGCGTCTACGTGCTTGTTCTGCCCATAGGAGAACTGTTGCTCTCACCCGTGTAGGACTGTATATATGTATATATGCTATTGTTCTTTATATATCTTTATTTGCATTATTCAAGTGGAAAGGGGTAGCCGTCGCCAAGCAACGGTGATAAAAACTCCTTTGTTTATTTTTTATTTCAATAAAAAAATGAGCAAGACAGACAAAGACAGAGAGACAGAGAGAGACTGGGACAAAGCGACAGAGAAGTTTTATATGATGAATCGGTTAGGTTTTAGTGAAGAAGATTGGTAAGTTGCACCAGGTGGTACCGGTTCATGGTGTACCTGTGCAAAAAACGAACGAAAACACAAAATAAGAGAGAAGCGCAAACAGGCGCAGAGTATCAACTGAACCTTTAGCCAAAAAAGCAAGCCAATGATAAAGGGAACGAAAAATATAAAACAGCAAGACGGCAGAATGGCTGGAGGATAAAATGGCGAGGAGAACCAGGATCAAGAAAAATCAATCACACATCACCCACGATACGCTCATCACATCAGACTGAATAGCTTTATCGAATACTCTCGTGGTTTAACCCTTAGTGCAGGCCTCCTTTGCCTTTACCCTGCCTGTTGATCCGCAGTAGCTGACCGAAACTTCTGCCCCAAACAGTCACTCACATAGAACGAGAGACATTGTCAGAGTGTAGAAAATAACGCGATATGCACGGGTAGGAACCATTTGATCGCTTCAAAACAAGATGCTCTAGAATTTTTATTATTTTTTTCAACTTCGGTTTTTGTAAGATACGTGTCACTCCAGGACTCGCAACGTGATAGCAGGCGTGAGTATGCGATGCCAAGAGTCGGCTAGCACGGCACACCCAGGCACGGCTTTTGATAGAGATGGCGTCGTGGGTAACGGCGGAGTGCTCTGTCGAGCGAATTTCACCAACTGTGTTGTGTTTACGCATGGACAAACGGTGGTGGTCTGCGAGGAAATCAATATTTCGCACCTAACACGACCCAATGACGCATTGGGCTTCCACTCACTGGTACATAACAGCGCTTGTACATGTCCTTTGCATAGGTGAACTGCAATGTGTATGTTAGAAGCCGCAAAGGAATATTGTGGCTATCGTGGGCATCGCATTTTCAATTCGTATTTGACGCTTCGGTATCTACTAAGAAGTGCTGTGAGTTTGCCTGGCACGAAATTCATGAACCATATGATGCGCCATAGATTCAGACTGACTCGCTAAGACGAATAATGAGCCACGAGGATCGAAAGAATCCAAATGAAATACTGAGTTCATTGAACCTGGATTCAACAGCTTCAGATGGTGTCAACATTATTATTTTTTTCTTTGTTTGTTTCTTTTTCTCTCTTTCTTTAGTCTTTCTTTTCTCTGTTTCTCCCTTTCTTACTGTCTTTTTTTCTTAATATTAACCGTATGATAGCAGACCTCCACGTAATCAAATGACCAAGCGCACTAAGTGTCTCATTCAGCTTCAGAGCTCAAGTCTTTCTTTGCAAGTTTTAGTACAAATAGCTCAGACAGCAGAAACTTAGGTTGAAAACAATGACGTCACGCATGACGAAAATTTCGGCAGATCCCGCCATCTGTGAAAATCGATGTCACAGTTGTTGGGATCTGCCGGAAGACCTAACCTTGGCGTGTGAGTGCCAGATCTCAGAACACTTAAATGTGCACTGAATATCCTCAAAAGCTCTTTAGAGCATCTGTAATGGCGCAATTTTCAAATTTTCCTCTAACGCATATGAATTGATTGCAGATAAATTGCCAATGATGGTGTCACTTTGCAGCTCTGGAATACCTTTAAATTAGGCATATTTTTGTTTACCTCGCGATAACTTCGGACAAGACAACTCCACAGTGACCCACCGTCTGACTTCACAATAAATATATTGTAAAGAAATCTCGGTGCTCCAAACTGACATCATCACTGACAATATGCTGATATTATGCATTATGCTTAAGCGGAACCTTTGGATATTTTATGAAATTTTTCAGGACAAGTGCTCATAATGCAAGGCCCCCTTAACTAACGTATTCGGTAAGAATGCCTAACAGGGTATTTATTGATGGTCGTATTTTTGTAGTGGCTGCCATGCCGCCCTTATCTCACTTATCGATTTGCTTTTGGTGTCATGGTACGTGACTGTCACACAAAGATGCGAAAAGAGAGAGGAGAGAACTCTCGAAAAGAAAGGAGAGAACTCACCGACTCTCGAAAAATTGTACTGGATATTTGGCTGCTACTCTTTACTACCACATTCCCCTCCATAGGGACGTATACAAAGGGAGACAGCTTTCACAGAAACAAGACGCAAATAGACACTTGGCGGAACGGACTTCCACCGGTAGATTTGCCCGTAATCGCATAAACGCACAATGGAAATTCTACTGAAAGGAACGCTGCAGTTCTCCAGTGGTACAGTTGTGGCAAAGTGCCACCTTTCCTTATCTTTTTTATTTATTTATTTCACTCGCTCAGTGAGCACATTTTCTCGTGTCTGGAGCAGTTCTCTCTTATCTCAGACATTAAAGCCATTTGGAACATGCAAGGCAGTTACGTTAAGAATGGGCAGCACCAGCGTACCATGGCAAGCACGCACTATATCCTGGGATGCATTCACGGAGGAGACTCACTGCTTTTATTCCGCTCCCGAAGTGGTTTTCGGCAAGCTGATAAACTTTCATCACCACGCTACGTAGGTGCTAAGACTATGAAGCGGTTGGCACTATCACTGAAACACGTACAGCTAGTGCCTCACAGCTCGAGGAATTATGAATCATGCCATGGTGGTTTCAGAGAAGTTGAGTTCTGCGTCATCGTAACGTACAACTTTTCACCGAGTAGATGAAATAGCCTAAGACGTGCGCCATGTACTCTTCCGTTAGACATCGCATTGGTCCAGGTGTCACTCAAGGCGATATGATGCAACATAAAAAATGTGTATATCTCGTGACTATACAACAAAATATCCATTAATGATAATTTATGAAAACATTCACCTAAAACAGTGACCTCACTATGTGCGAAACAAGTGGTTAAGCTTGCACAATGCAACGCAAGGCTTTAAACACGGGAAGTTGAACATTCCTGAAGGCTAATGTGGTTGCTTGTAGGCTATCTTCAGACCGTAGCTAGTAATTCAGGCTATACGTTCCTTCGAATTTGTTGCTAGGCTTTAGCTGGGTGATTCTAGATTGTTTACACGTTGACTCTTGGTTCTGCGAGGCTCAAGTTCAACCAGAGACGGTCGCAGACACGACCCAGCTGCCTCAACTACAGGGACAGAAACTGGCGCTGAAACCAAGCTTGCGCACCTATCACAAATCTGTGGACACGTCGTCTTTGTAGTATGTCTTTCATCGCCTCGGGGTATTCTCGTAGCCATCGCTGCCTTCCCCTTTTCTTAGTATTCTCTCGTTGTACGTACTCGGATTCTCGGGCTTGCCGCCGTCGTTTCGCAGTCATTTATTGTTGGGTTAACGGCTTCCTGCTTCATATTTAGTGGATCAGTGAGGAGTAGTAGAATTTACCGAGTTTCCGTGGAACATACCCGCTTGTGATCAAGATAGTTTTCTGGTAGGCCGCATAGTGGCACATGCCGGTAAAGAATATGATAGTTTTCATCGACATATTCACAAGGAACGATCTTCTAAACAGTTTCGCTGTTAAAAGCATGCGACTGATATTGCATTGTTGCAGTTTTTGCGAGCAATACACCACCATTTGTGGCTCTAGCGCCTACAGATGTTACCTTCAGTCACGAAGAGCAGTGCTTGAATAAACGCACTATTTTCGTTTCCGTCCGTCACTCTTTTTTTTTTTAACAGCAAACCTGGATAGCAAGGCGTTCCTCGCCCGATGAACCAAAAACTTGTAATCATCATAAGCGTGTATACGTGCCAGAAGTGAGTTCAATCCCACCACTCACACCTGGTTTACTAAAGATCGGTAAAGCAGCAAGTATCCTAAAAAAGAGGGTATGTGCTCCGGACATTCGTGCGGCTTCTCTAAAAACGGTGATCATCATAACAATATGTGCTACAAAAATTGGTTAAACGCACTATCCACTCCTGGACCACTGAAAATAAAGAAGGCAACAATTAACCAATCAAAACGTTGCGAAGCGACGGCGGGCCGAATACGTACAACGCGATAACGCTAGGGAGAAAGGGAAATACAACAGCGGCTGCAAGAACACCCCGAAGTCATGGTAGGCACACATCAGCGATGCCGCGCCCATCAATCTAAAAGAGGGGCTTGATCGCTCTGTTTCAGCGTATAAGTTCTTGTGTCTGAAGTTTGTACCTCTATGTCGTGTCTGCGGCTTTTTCTGGTTTAACTGGGACCTCTGTACGGAGAATCGATTCTCCGCACAGAGGTCCCAGTTTACTATCCAGAATTACTATCTAAAGCCCAACAATGACCTAGGAGACCTTTAAACAACCTGATTCATCTAGCCTAGAAACAACGTATAAATATCTAGACTAGTCTTAAGAATCGTCCACTTACGCTATCTAAAGCCTTGCGTAGCTTAATGGAAGCTTCACCAGTTTCGTTATCATATTTATTATCTGATCCCCAATCGCCCCGTGCTGGGCAACCAATGAGGCATTTATTCTGGTTGAGCACCCTATATTTACTTTTTTTTCGAACTTTTTCTATGCGCCTCAAGTTAACCACAAAGAAAGAGAGAAGCAAGGAAAGGCAAGATAATGCGGGCAGGACAGCAGTGTGCATCTGTGACTCTTTGTACGTCGTGAAATCACCACTGCGCTAAGTTCTGACCACATTGAGCTTCTTCTAATTGCCGAAAAGGGGAGATAAAGGAGTGCGTTCCAGATTTTTAAGCAATACGAAGAATATATCGGTGGTAGGAGGTGAGTGGAAGTCTTCACTGCCACGCCTATCCGAACGCAAATCATTCGATGCTTCAGAAACATGGTGCGATGATATTCATATTTTGTACCCAAGTTGTCAGTACTACATTTACGACTTTGAGGACATCAATGGGATTTTAACATCAGAACGAGCCACGCACCTTTACAGCATTTTTCTGAGTGATACGCTCCATGCTTTGACTATAGACATTCGTTCTAAAACAAATATGGAAGTCCAATTAACTCTGCCCGTTTTTCGGCCATGATGTAGCACTACTAAGCATGAGGTCACGGGCTCGATCAAGACTGTGGTACCTTTCTTTTTGCGACAGGAAAGAAAGAAATGTTCACTATCTTCTTTTCTTCATTTCCTCCTTTCCTTTTATTCTTCCTTCCTACCTTTTTTAGTTATTTATTTTCCTTGCTGATCATGATAATCTTTTTCCCCTCTTTGTGTTCGTGTTGAGCACACGAAGCAAGGAAAATATGGATCTCAACTGCAAATGCGAACAGGCCCGAGCTTCCTCGAAATACCCGCTGCTCAAAGAAACGAAAACTGCAACAAAAGCGGAAGCGTGACTGTATCTGACCGGCAAGCGGGCGTCCTTCACTCTGCGCCGAGTGAGCTTCAAAAGCATAACACAGCAAGGCCTTTGGTCTCGCGTCGCTTCATCGAGGGAGATGTTTTAACAGCCAGCGCGAAAGATCAAGTGCGCTGCCTGTTGTGCAGCGGGAAGGGAAAACTGCGTAAGAGTTCGCTGTGGCGCCGAATAATTAATTGCACCTGACCCCTCTGACCCCACCCTCCTGGACGTTCGTACAAAGCAGTTAGGTTCAGCCTGCGCCATGGTGGCCCTTTTACCCGCTCCAGATGGGCTCGCAAAGTTATGGGAGAGAACGCACTGATCACATTATGGTTAACGCCCATCTCTCCGCGCCGTCAGGCATGACTTGGATGAAAAGTTACTCGTGAGGAGAAGGTCCGTGTCGGTTACTGCGTGAGCGAGAATCGCCGCCCTCTTCAGTGCCCCGAGAGGCCTGATAGCGCAATTTTTCGCAAGCTAGAGATCATCATAGCTGATGTCCTGTAGGGAAAAATTTTGGCGAAGGGGCTTCTACTTCGTGGAATGCTCGCTGGCGTTTTCCTACATGGCATAGCTGTAGAAAATTATTTGGAGCAAAAAATAAAAAATTTGCAGTGAGGTTACAGTTATATTCACCGCAGAAATCCCAGCTCACTTTAGCGGCGTTCAAGTGCCGATCACACGTCACTTTCCGAAATTAGGGAAGACTTTAATGTGAATTGTTGAAATATTTTGCTACCTTTTTTAGCCGGCCTTTTTAGTTTTATCTCAGATCGCGCATATTGTTTACATTATGCAAAATACGACCTCCTTTGGATACCTGACGTAATTTATTTATTTATTTGTTTATTTGAATACTTTACATGCCCGAAGGCTTTACAGAAAGGAGTGGGGGTTATACAACAAAAAGTAAGCGAAATGTTACAATTTCTGCAAAATGAAGAGTTTGAAGTTTGCAGGGTCGATGAAGGATGCGGTGGCAGCGGAAAGGCAGTTCCAGTCTTTGCTTGTTCTGGGAATGAAGGAATCACTGTAGTGGTTTGTTCGGCAAAATGGCACACCTACTTTAAAGCAATGATCGAAACGAGGTGAAATGTAAGAGGGGGAAGAGAGAAGGCTCTCTTTTAAAGATGGATTGTAATGATAAATTTTATGAAATAGAGAAAGGCGAGAGCATTTTCGACGGAACGATAAGTCGGTTAGATTCAGCGTTTTTTTCATGGCTGTGACGCTGGCATGACGGGAATAATTGCACAAAATGAAACGGGCTGCACGGTGTTGAACGGTTTCTAGAGTGAGAGTTAGGGTTATTTGACCGGGATCCCAGATGGCGCCTGCGTATTCCAGTTTAGAGCGTACTAACGTTTTGTAAAGGTTTATTTTCACTGACATGGGTATGGAAGAAAAGTTTCGTCGCCAATATCCGAGCATGCGGTTAGCGTTATTAGTGACGTATTCGACGTGTTTTTGCCAGGATAGATTGTTAGTAATGTTAAGCCCAAGATATTTATGCGAGTGCACTGATGATAAGGGGGCATCATTAAGAAGATACATGCAAGTGTTAGAAGCTGAAGTTTTTCGAGATACACGCATGCTTTTACATTTAGTTGAATTAAGTTTCATCCGCCAGTCACGACACCAAAGAGACACGTTATCTAGGTCATTCTGAAGTCTGATAGAATCAGTTGGGTTAGTGATTTTGGAATACAGCACACAATCATCAGCAAATAATTTAATGGTTGAAAACTTAACACAGTTAGGAAGGTCGTTTATATAAATCAAAAACAACAATGGACCTAACACAGAGCCCTGCGGCACCCCTGATGTTACGGCAGAGGTATCGGAAGAACAGTTGTTAGCAGTGACATAGTGCGACCTGTTAGAGAGAAAGGACTTAATCCAGCCAAGCACATTAGGGTCAAGGTTCAATTGATTTATTTTAATGAGGAGAAGTTCATGAGAAACGGTATCGAACGCCTTATGAAAATCAAGAAAAATGCAATGAGTGTTGTAACCTTCGTCAGAATTGGCAAAGAGATCGTTAGTGAAAGATACTAGTTGGGTTTCGCATGAAAATGTTCTCCTGATTCCGTGTTGGGAAGGATGAAAAGAAATTTGTTTCAAGGAAGTTCATTAAATGAGCGAAAATAGTATGTTCGAGTAGCTTACAGGAGATGCTTGTGAGAGATATTGGTCGATAGTTTTCTGGAAGATGCGGGTTACCTGACTTATAGACGGGAACCACCTTTCCGGAATTCCAATCAGCGGGTAGCGATGAACACTGTAATGACTGATGAAAAAGCTTTGCAAGGACAATGGATGAATACACTTCTGTTAATTTCAACATTTTAGAGCAAATTTCATCGGGGCCTGCAGAAGAGGACATTTTTAAACCCTGAATTCGCCTAGTTAAGCCCACCCAGTCAACAAAAATAGGTTCCATGGGCGGAAAATTGGCATGGGGTACATGAGAATATATTGAAGGGGCTGTTCTTTGAAACACTGAAGAAAAAGCATTATTTAGAACCGTGCAGCATTAGTCAAGTGGTACAACCAGGTCAGAACATGTTTATTGAATAGCAGATCGAGATTCACCTCTCATTATGCTCCAAAATTTGCGGGGATTAGTCTGAAGAAGAGCAGGCAGTGTGGAATTAAAAAATGTTGTTTTAGCGTTGCTAACAGCGTTGATATATTCTTTGTTTATGCTATAGTACTCAGACCGACGGCCGGGTGGGCTAGAACGTTTGGCGCTTCGGAACAGATGCTTTTTTTTGTTGCGGAGTCGGCGTAAAGTGGAACTAAACCAAGGAGAGCGAGGTTTAGTGCAAATCCTTCTGGTGGGTACATGTTCGTTGAGCAAGGATAATAATTTGTTTTTGAAAAGCAACCAGTTATCATTGACAGATCGTTCTCCATAGTTAGTTATGAATTCCTCGGTAAAACGTTCCATTTCTGCTGTAATTAGTGCCGTGTTGGCACGCAAATAATACCTAATAATTTTGAAAAACCTTAGATCTCGAGGGGCGGTGAGCTTGCGCGGTGAAATGTAGTAACATGTGATCACTTAGTCCATCGAGATAAGTTATCGAAGAAACGAGATCAGGTGAAGTTGTAAGTACGAGGTCTAGAGTGTTAGAACAGGTTGATGTTGACCGCGTGGGCTCAAGAACAAGCTGAGTGAGGTTAAAGTCCGTACACAAATTCAAAAAACTCTATATTTTTTGGTAAGTTTTGTTTTACGCTAACCGAGTCTGCACGCCATACAATACCGGGAAAATTGAAATCACCCAAAAGGATCAAGGGAAAATTGGGATAGCGTACAATCAGCAGATTCAGAACATCATGAATTTCAGAACAAAAGGGGGGGAAGGAGCTGGGGATCGATAACATGCACACAAAATATAGTCACGACAGGAAAAAATGATTCGCACACATACCATTTCTAAGGAAGACCTGATCGGAACCACAGAGAAATTAAACGCTTCATTGACAGCAACGAGCACGTCCCTACGGATACGGACGTCACGGTCATAACGATATGTTCTGTACGCCTTATCGCAGTCGAATATTTCACTACTTTTTATTTTTGCTGAGAGCCACGTTTCTGTTAATACGATAATATCGGCTGAGCAAGAATCGATGGCTGAAGAGAGGGTGGCACGCTTATTCATGACGCTTTGAATGTTGGTGAAAAGAAACGATACATTGCTTAGGTTGGATTTGGGAAAAGATTGCTAGGATGATTCCGGAGAGGGACTGCTCGCGGAAGCGCCGCCACTATCAGGAGGCTTTGTACCACGAGGAACGCCTGTCTGACCGGAGCTATCAAGCGCGTGAACGCTGTTGGTTATTGCGCAGTATCCATATTGCTTCTTATTCATCACAAGTTTGTTGTATCGTAGCGAAAAAGATTGCCCGTTTGCTTTTCCGAATTTGATAAGCTTTTTCCTGTAATGCCGAGTAGCTTGGCAGAAGTCCTCACTCAAAGAAAAATCTGTATTTTTAAGCTTGCTTTTTAGTGACAGGATGAGGTCCTTTTTTTTAAAAAGACCAGAATTTGGTTATTATTGGGCGAGTCTTACTCGCCGCAAAAGAGCCCAACCTTTGCGCCCTGGAAATCGCTCCTTCAGGTAGTGCAAATTCAAGAAAACGCGAGCAAATATCCCGGATGTGACCCTCAGATTCCGCCCAGGTCTCAGAGGAATTGTCAGGGATTCCATAAAAAATGAGATTATCTCTCCGCGATCTGTCCTCTAGTTCATTCAGGTGAGAGGTAAATTCGGTGCTCTGCGCATTAACCGCCTCTGAAACAGTCCGTTGGATTTCGGCTGCAGCTGGCACTACATCTAGGTTTTCAACAATAGATTCAACGGTTTCTAGCCTAGCCGCAAGGTCTGATACCCTTGCCGCGAGTGCTGCTTGAGTTTTCTTCAGATCGGCAAATGCCTCCATTACCTCCTCATGACGGCGGTCGTGTTTGGAAGAGAGGGCAGAAATAGCGGCAAGCAATTCATTGTGCTGTGAGGTAGAATCAACACGATTGGGCCCGGAGTTGTGCTCAACGTCTCCACAGAGAAAGAGCAACTTACAAACAAAAATACAGTCACACAAAATTTCATGAAGTAATAATACAACCGTGTATATTTATTGAGTAAATAAATATAAAAAAATATACCAAGGTGTTTATGTGCCCAATGGTTGTTAGTTGTTACCAACCAATACTGAGTTGTTTATGTGGCCATGAATATTAGTAGTTGCCATTTTTTTCTTGAATAGGAGCTGCTTCTGCTACCTCCGGCGTATTCCAGTTGTAATTTAAGTCTGTTGATCAGTTTCCGCTGCTCCCTTGGAGGGGATGGAAGTAGACCACCCCGGGCACCTGCCGGCACCAGCGGCGTCAGCGGCGACCGACTCCAGGAAGCGGATGGGACAAGCGAGCGACAGCGGCAGTGAAGATACTCATGCTTACTATCTCAGCAGGGAGGACTTCTCGGATGACGGTTTCCAACCTGTGCTGAGCCGCAAGGCAAAGAGAAGGAACATGAGGACATCCTCATCCTCAACTATTCAAACTGTAAGTGAAGCGCCAAAATCGAACACTTATACCATCCTGTTTCTACCTGCACTTCCTACCGTCAGCATGAAACGCCTTAACAGACAGTCTGCGTCGAGGTCTCTGGAAACGCTCGTGCCAAATGAGATCACGGACATAAGAGTGAACTCCAGAAAGAATATACTGGCTGTGGACGTTTTGCACGCAAGTGCGTTGGGCGTTCTGCGCAGTGTAACTGACTTGGACGGCAACCAGGTGCGCTCTCATGTTCTCTTTGGATGTAATGTAGTAACCGGCGTGATCTACGACATTGATGTCGCTATTTCCAATAAGGACTTACAACTTCTTGTCAAGTCAACAACTGATACTCCAATTGTTGATGTCACCCGGCTAGGCAAGTCTCGCTGTGTGAAGATTGCGTTTAAGAGCACATCACTCCCCTCTCATGTGAAGGTGGGGTACTTCAGACATGCTGTGCGGCCTTTCATTCCAAAGCCTCTCCAGTGCCGTAAATGCATGAAACTTGGACATGAGAGCAGCGTCTGCGAGAATTCGGTGGTATGCCACCGCTGCGCCGAGCACCATGAAGCGGATAAGTGCGTCGCAACTGTCAAGAAATGCTCTAATTGCAATGGATCCCATGAAGCCACATCGAAGGACTGCCCGCGGATTCAGAAGAAAATTGCCATCTTGAACGAGATGGTGCGCGATCACTCATCTCATCGAGAAGCCGCAGCTAAAGTCAGAAGGCGTCGTTCACGTCGACGTCGGTCTTCTAGGACGCCCGCTACCTCCTCGACATGTTTGCGTGATCCCTGATCAGTACCACCTCCTTTGCCTCCCAGACCACATGCCGTGGGAAAGGCTGTAAAGGACAAAGCCAGTGAGCATACCCTAACTGCGACAGAGTGGCCTGCACTTCAAAGGAAAGCAGCATCATGCGAACCGAAGGAGCTTCATGACGGCCAGTCCACGCACCTGGTTCGAGATCTTTCCAACCAAGACATGCAAGTGACTGCAATCGCCCCGGTTCGAGATCTTTCCAACCAAGACAGGCAAGTGGCTACAATCGTGCAATCAATAATTGCCACGATTCGCACGCTACTGAGCACCATACAATCTTCATCCGCTAAGAGTGCACTGCAAATACTGGATGCACTGAATCCAGTTCTTGCTAACTTCGTATAAGCACAATGGCTCAACAAAATCTCCACTTCCGCACTAAAGTTGTAAGTGCGTCGATTCTTCAGTGGGATGCCAGAGGCATGAAGTCCCGTATCTCGGACTTTCGCCAATTTGTTCGGGTCAATCAATTTCCTATACTTGTCATATGTGAACCAAACGTATCAACGCCTTATAGATTATCCGGTTATGAAGCTTTTTGTTCAGCCGCTTGCGAAGAACAAAGCAAAGTAATTGTTTACATTCGCACAGACTTGCCTATTTTTCGCACCCAATAAGTTCAAATGACGACAATCAGAACGTGTGTCTTCGTGTGAAGAAGAATGCAGTTTCGTTCACGCTTATTGGTGGATATATATCTCCGTCATCGCGATTTGACTGTGACAGATTAAAAGACATCCTAATGAGAACCGATGGGCCTTGGATCATCACCGGTGACTTCAACGCCCATCACATGCTTTGGGGGAGCACTAGGATGAATGCCAGGGGCCGGAACATTGTTACATTCGCTTCCGATTACGACCTTTCCATCATGAACGATGGTACTCCCACATATCTGCGGGGTCTCACGTATGGCAGTTCCCTTGACCTGACATTGGTGTCACGGTGCTTCTCTCGCAAAGTTAAGTGGTTTTGCGATATTGAGACTCATGGGAGTGATCACATACCCACCTACGTGACGATCGATGGTATCATAAAAAAATTCTCTTCTAGTGTTGCAATTGGCACTGACTGGTCGATGTTTGCATCGCGTGTTGAGAACGCTTGCCAAGAAAGCCTCGCCTGCAGCCTGGAAAATACCATAGTGGAAGCTATGCAAGCGTCCAAATGTAACTCACCATTTTCGTCTGAAGTAACACAGTTTGACATCGAACTGGAAAAATTACGAGCTATACGAAGGCGTGCTGAACGACGATACAGACGCACAAGATCAATTTACGATCTGAGGGAAGCAAGGCGGCTCCAGAAAAAGATTCAACGACGCATTTACAAACTGGAGAGCGAACGCTGGAAAGCATTGTGCGAATTTCTAGACCCTCATAAACCGCTGTCATATATCTGGAGAACTGTTCGTGGTCTTCGCTCCTCTCCACAACAACGGCACCCTTTTAACGCTTTGGCACTCCATCATGGAAAAACAGAACTGAGGTGGCTGAAGAATTTTGCACGAGAGTTGCCGGGAATATTATGAACGAGAGCATCGACGCCATGATTGTTCCTGAGACGCGATAACCAGAAATGGACATTCCGTTCACCATGGAAGAACTGGAAGGTGCGATAGTCGCTTCTAAGCGCATGTCATCGCCAGGTCCTGATGGTATTACTTATAGTGCGTTGGGACAGCTTGGACAAAAAGCTAGAAAAGAACTTTTAACATGCTTAAACGACTCCTGGCTCAGCGGCAGTGTTCCCCGAGAATGAAAAGTTAGTCGATTATTACCACTTTTGAAATTGGGAAAATCCCCATTGGACTTGACAGCGTATCGCCCTATTGCCCTCGCAAGCTGCCTCGGAAAAGTGATGGAAAGAATGGTTCTATTTCGTCTCGAGTGGTACTTGGAACAATACACCAAATACCCTTCTTGCATGGCAGGCTTTCGTCGGGGCCACTCCTCCATTGACTGTGTCCTTGATTTATCGACATTTGTTCAACAAGAAAAAAGTCGCAAGCGCATATCAGTGGCACTCTTTCTTGACGTGAAGGGTGCATATGATAATGTAGCTCACGATGCCATCCTCACTTCTCTCGCAGCAATGGGCATTGGTGGACGAATGTTTCAATGGATAAAAGATTCTATAACTGGCAGGGGTTTCTTTGTACAAACATATGAGGGTACAACTGCCCAACATTACACCTACTGCGGAGTACCTCAGGGAGGTGTTTTAAGCCCCACATTGTTCAATGTGGCCTTCATTGGTCTGGTGAAGGTTCTGCCAAAGTCGGTGTGCCTATCTATATACGCCGATGATATTTGCCTCTGGAGTGCTGCAGTTACTCGCCCTCAGGTGCGCGCACGAACACAGCGGGCAGCAACCCTCACAACAGCCTACCTTCAGAAACAAGGCCTAAATATATCAACTGTGAAGTGCACGTTGATGGCGTTTACACGCAAACCAATGACGCCATACCCTGTTTACATCAATGGGCAGAGTGTCAAATATGCACGGACGCATCGTTTCCTGGGCATAATAATCGACAGAAGTCTTTCGTGGAGCCCACATTGTGCATACTTGAAGAAGAGACTGCTATCTATTGTGCATATCATGAAATTCTTGTGCGGTAAAGTATGGGGAACTTCTGTGGCCTCCATGCTACAGCTGTACAAGGCCCTATTTCTGGGTCTATTGCGCTACAGTTTGCCGGTACTGACTAACACTTGCAAATCGAATACTCATTCATTAGAGAGTTTGCAGGGTCAGGCACTGCGTATCTGCCTAGGACTGCCCCGATGCGCTTCTACTTATGCCACAATCATGCTTGCCAAAGACCATCCGGCCAGGACATATATAGTTGTGGATTGCCTCAGAGCGCACATTTGACATGCTAGCCGGGTCCCCGACCACCACTTGGCCCTTCTACCTTCCGGAAGACCACGTGCTACGTTTTCAGACGTCATATCCAAGCACCTAAACAGCATTTCATCAGGATATACGCCAGCTGCGATAACGGCATGCCCTTTGTGGTGCCTCGACCAGCCGCAAGTACGTCTAGAAATTCCGGGAATCAAAGAGAAAACCAGTCACTCCAGAGTAGCATTGAAGCAAGCAACACTGCTAATATTACTTGAGTTGTACTTAGACCGAACGCAGATATACACTCATGGGCCCGTCTCATCCAGCAGCTCATCAGGCGCCGCTGTAATTCAGGCTGCAGAAATGACACTCAAGTTTAAGTTGTCGCATATGACTACATCTACGGCATCAGAGGTTGCTGCTATAAGGGCTGCTTTATAATATCTCGTTCAAGAACGTCCAGGAAAATGGGTCCTATTCTGTGATTCGAAGGCAGCGCTTCAGAGTTTGCAGTCTGCCATGCGAAGGAGGAGCCATGACCAACTGGTACAAGAAATAAGACATTGCCATCATGAAGCTCTAGCACGAGGGCATGATATTGTATATCAATGGCTGCCTGGACATATTGGTATTACCGGAAATCAATTAGCCGATGATGCAGCCCGCTCAGCCCATGAAGAAACCCATGTAGTCCCGATTCCTCTATCAAGGAATGACACAGCAAGACAACTTTACCTGCTGGCTCGAGATCTCACACGCACGTTCTGGTCATCTACCAGCTTCCAAAGGTGTCAATTGTATGAACTGGATCCTTCGCTCAAGCTAAAGCTACCATCACAACTTTCCCACTCCGATGCGACACTGTTATGCCGCCTTTGGTTGGGTGTTGCAATCACAAAGGTGTACTCCTTTCGCATTGGTATGGCAGACACTCCCACATGCGACTACTGCGGAGATGAAGAGACCATCGAACACGTCCTGTGCAGCTGCGCTTGCTACGACACACAGCGATGCCAGCTACGGATGGTTTTGAATCGACTTGACCCCGGACCATTTTGTGTGCAGAAGATACTAGGACCTTGGGCATCTGCCTCAGTTGCGCAGAAAGCAACTAAAGCACTGCTACTTTACCTTAAGTCAACAAACCTGAGCGACCGCCTGTAAACTGTGTGTGCTCCCCGAGTGTGATCGTGATTGTGTGTACCTTCTCATCTTTCTGCAACCTCTTTTCTCCCCTTAATCCCTTCCCCAGTGCACGGTAGCAAACCGGATGTGTGTCTGGTTAACCTCTCTGCCTTTCCTCGTATCTTTATCTCTCTCTCTCTCCATTTTTTTCTCGAACAACTTTGCCGTCTATCACTCACTAGATAGACAGCAAGTCTTGGCACACGCTGAATCATGACACAATATTCAGTATGCAATATACAATATATTATACAATATACAATCTGGTATACAATATACAATACAATATGAGGCTTAAAATTTGGCGCTGTTTCAGGCAGAGCCTAATCTATCTTAAGCGTATGCATATACAGCTATACGGTCGATTTACTTTTTGCCTTTGTGGAATGGAGGCAGCTGACAATATGTGAGGGTTCGTCTGCAAGCTCGTTAACGTGGCCATTGATATTATGACACTTAAAACCCTAATTCACACAAGAAAAAGGCGTCACTTTTTCGCACGGTAGTGTGTGAAGCATGGATTTGTGAAACTCTAAGCTCTAACACCCGAAAACCAACCTCGCAGTGGGCGAATGGGATGACCAACAGCCATGCAGTGGGATTAGTCATTTTGTCCCGTTTCATGGGGGGTTGTCAGGCATAATTTTGGTAGGCGGAAATAGGCCCCCTAGTCGAGAAAACACGGTAAAAAGAAAGCAAAACGTGCGCAAGCCATACATTGATGGAATCTCCGAGCAGAGGGTAGTGAGCCCGGGATCAGGCTAATCATGCCATTGGGGTTACCCCTGGTTTGATCATGCCTTCGTTCCGAAGGCATCAACAAACAAATCAAAAAGTGTCTTTCACGCTTTCTTACCCCCCCTTTTAGGGGTCCTTTTCCGACATGAGATACCTGAGACCCATGTGTTGCGCCGTGAGTCACGGGGCAGCACTGCATTGTTTGTCAGCCCCTATTCCCCTCTCCCTTCCATCCTCATTCACATTGTCTGTGAGCTTCATAAGAACACTACCCGAAGTCATGGTGTTGACCCTCTCGCAATTCTTTATGGCCTGTGCCGACAAGACAGTCCCCCTCCCCCCTCACGAATATATTGTCCCATGGATTCTATGCAACAGTCTCAATACCCGAAGTGCAAGGGTAGAATCAACCACATCAACCTTCTTTTTTATTTATGGGCGAAGCTCTTTAGTCCGTGGGTCTTTCACTCTTCCGTAAGCATTATGTAGCCACCTCTAGTTTATTACTTGCTCAGTAGATGGCGGTATGTGTATAGGTCCTTAAAGTGAACTTACTTACAGCGCAACCCCAGAAAAAATACAGGACAGGGAAGGAGCAAAAGAGAAAGAAAAGACGGCGCCGTCTTTTCTTTCTCTTTTGCTCCTTTCCTGTCCTGTATTTTTTCTGGTGTTGCGCTGTAAGTAAGTTCACGATGGATAACTAGATGGCGTTAGTGGTTTTCTCAGCATATCCACGGAGTTAATGATGATGAGTGGAGCGAAGCGTCCATTCATACATCCGCGTGTCCAACCATTTGTGCGTCCGTCTGTTCGCCCGGCCATCCATACGTCCATCCGTCTGTCTGTCCGTACATGCTTCCGTGCTTTTGTCCGTCCGGGCTCCCGTCCATCCATTTGTGCGTCCGTCCGTCTTTGCGTCCATCAGTCCGTCCGTGTGACCACGTCTGCGTTCATGTGTTCATCCGCACGACGGACAGAGGCACGGATGCCCGGACGGAAACACGGGTGGACTGACGAACACATGGTCTTTAATTGTCCAGTTCCGCGCATGGTCTCTGATTGTAACTTATACTTTTTTCGAGATTTTTTTTTCCGAGAAAAAAAAGGCTACCTGCAAATAAATGCCTAGTAAATACTACCACACAAAAAGTCACTTGAAATTCGCCATGGTGTTACGGAGCTCGCCTGCTAACCTGAAGCCAGAAAACTTGATTCCTGTCATAGCAATCGAATTTGAAGAAGGCAAAATAGTAGACTTCCAAGAATTTGGGCACATCTGTACTTGGTGCCATCTCTCGGCACAAGCATTAACGACTTGCCATAACTGAATGCAAAATAGGTAAAAATAGACATAGCTGACGAAAAAAAGCGACCCCGCTTAATGCACCAAAGACCCACTAGAACAATTTTATAGAATTTCAGTATCGCACTACAAAGAATGTGACTTCCCGGTACATTTCAACACAACACTTTAGCAAGAGATGGGGCCCCATTGTAAAATATAAACGCACTGATAAGCCCCGTGGTTCAGAGTGAGCCACTGTAATTTTACCAGAAACATCTCTCTTGTATAGAACCGGGAGCTTCTTTCAGTAACAATTCTTTTTTGACAGATTTCAGTTTTTTAGCCATTTTGCCACAGTCCGCAGCTCACTGCCATCCCCGTTGAGGGAAGGCGCTACGTGAACGCATCTCCCCTCATCGAGAGGGCCGTGCTATGAATCATGACAGCGTACGTTAAACAACCCCAGATTGTCAAAATTTAAGAAGTGTTTCAATAAGGCATGTCTCATGATCAAGCCGTAGTTCTGGTACATGAAGTTTCCGATAATATTAATATTACAGTCATCGCAATATAAACGAGTCAAGTGGCAAGTTTTGATTTGTTCAGAAAGTAGCCAAAGCTACTGCACTTCTTACCAAAGCATGATACTCATGCTTGAACGACCTAACTGAACATCTTCTGAAAGGAAGAACGCTTATGCTCGAGGAATAAAAACTCATATGAAGTTGGTGACCGTCACACAAACTCTCGTAGGAATACTCAGCTGAAGCGTGAAATTCTAGCGACAATACTGAAAATGAGTCCTCAGTGTACATCGAAAATGAGTCATCAGTTATCAACCTTTTGTGCAGTTGGTCGTACATTCTCCGTTTTTATTATCCTGCGCCAAGGCAGTCGGCTTACGCGAGTTGGAAGTTGTGAATTCATGAATCCCTCTCTTTTTATTGATATGATATATAAGGAGATGTTGGCGCACCATTATAGCGCCGGCTACTCCTTAGCCGTTGAGGGAAACTTGAACACCTATCTTGAAGCAAAACATACAAAACAGTGCATGGAAAATTGAAAACTCGGACACAGACATGCAAAGACACACTTATACGCACATATCACAACATAATGGTAAGGAAATGTTTGAAAGTCAATGAATGAAGTCTCTGATAATGTCTCTTGTTAATATTCGGTCCACCAGCACAAAACAGCAGAGCACACGTCTGGTCCTTATAAAGATGCATTCGCTCGTCTGTACATAATAGTCGACTTGTCATTCATTTCACAACACACACATGGTGGTTGTCACATGATACCGTACATAATAAGTACATGTGTTACAAATGAAAGTTAGTTATGTCTTAATATTTGTCAGCAATCCAGCTGTCTTGTAAAGAACGTGTTAATGCTTTTAAAGCGTGTGACTGTAAAACTCCAGTAGGCCACGGGCACAGAAGTTTCTTCATGTCACACGGTCTGCGGTCTAATGCCAACAGTTCGGACTTAAGACGGCGTCTCGGCGTGTCATGATGTGGACAGTCTATGAGAAGGTGACATACGTCTTCATCTATAAATCCACGTTCGCATTCGGGAGTTTCAGCTTTGCCGATTCTGTGCAAAAAATGTTTTGTGTATGCCGTGCCTAGCCTCAATCGGTGAATTAAAGTTTCCATACTTCTATCTAATGCCAGCGTAATTTTGAATTCAATGAATGGATCGATGTGATATAAATCGCAGCTCTTAGTACTTTGGTCAAACCAATCAGTTTTGCTCATTCTGAAGGTTGTATTCTTTATAATACTCTGCAATTCATTTTTCGAAATTGGTAAAGAAACAGTATCGTCTTTACGATGTGCTTGTCATGTTGCTTCATCGGCAGCTGTGTTCCCAGGAATGTTTAAATGGCCAGGTAACCACTGTAATTTGATCTCATGTTGCGCCTCCTTTGCTTTGGTGAGCTCTTTCAGCGTTTCGTATGTCATACTATCACTACTGTCCTGTTTCAACTGAAGAGTGATCTTAATGCGGCCTGTGAGTCACTGAAAAGTACCAATTTTCTAGCGTCTGCTACTGAGTTTATAAACTTTAGAGCATACAGAATAGTGAAGAGCTCAGATGAAGTACATGACATCATGCGACAATTTAACCGATTCCTGAATATTGAGCTGTGGTATGATAAATGCCGATGTTGAAGACGTTGTAGTATTTGAGCCATCTGTGTAAATGTGTATGTACCCTGGATACCGCATGTGTATCTGATAAAGCGCTAGTTGTTGAGCAGCTTGGATGAACATGTCTCTCTTTCTGATGATGCCATCCACTGAGAATTCAATGCTTGGTATTGCAAGCAGCCATGGTTGATAGTTAATTTCAGAGCTTCAAACTTCATTTCTGGGTAATATATGTACATTACTCTGTACATCGTTATGAGCATTGCTTTTATCTCTTAGTAAAATCTCCAGTGCCAATGGGTGGCCCTTGTGTTGCGTCTGAAAGCGAAAAAAAAACGGCGGCGTGTTTCAATTGTTCACATGACTGGAAAGGGTGATTGTCGAGTCTCTGCTGTGACAAGGCTGCTGGAAGTCACACGTGGAACACCTATGCAGACGCGCCGTCCCCTAGCTAATAGTCTTTGAAGTCGCTCTTCTGAAGCGCGGGAAATGCCGTGTAGGACTGCTGCAGAATATGCAACTTTTTTCGTATTAAAGCATTGTGACAAAAGCTGGCCGGCCAGCCGTATAAAGTCTTTTGCGGCACGCACGCTATCACATAGCTAGACACTGTGCGTTTATGGCGTGATCTCCATTTATACATGAAAATAAATGACAATTATCAGACTCCAAAACCACGTGACGAAGACGAGCAGGAGGCAGCAAACTTGCCTTTGAGGCAGTCCGGGCCACCTACATGGCCCAACGTATAGCGACAGCACAGGATAAATTATTGTTACGGAGGACGCTTCATATCACGCCCTTTGGGTTCGCCGTTGTCTTAATATATGTGACAAAGGCTAGCCAACTTTTGAGGAGCACACGTGAGTCCGCTTCTCGTGTCCCTGGTGATTCAGCACTAATTATTTGTCGACAGTATGTAACGACATGCCCTTGTTTCAACCATGCTGAGCAGTTTTTACTGGGCTAGTACTTTTCCCGGGACATTCAGGCATCGGCACTGCTTGGTAAGTTCTGAACATCACGTTCTTTTGCGTGGCTAATTTTACTCTTAATAACAGCCACCGCTGTTCATTATCTGCTAAAGTCCTGTATTCATCGAAAAACCAAGGCTAATTTTTAACGAAAGCTTCACGCAGAGACCTTTCGACGACTTCCTTGCAATGTAACCATCAAATACAACCATTAACGTGGTAAAATACTTCAATAAGGAAGCAGAGTACTACAGCTTTTCATCGAATGTTCGACAAAGCAAAATCACCAGTAGCGAGAAAAGTAAATCATAACCATTTCGCATTTCTATTCAAAGGCTACTACGATCGTATGCTCGAAATAACTAGTGCCGTTCTAAATACGAATGACGAAAGTAACTAACATCGCTGCTCTTCTTTGGTAATTTGAGTGAATGTTGTAATCCGCACGAGCACCTCAAAGGTCCATTATTGCCGCGACATTTATTCTCAGTTTCCAACACCGGCATGAAAATTCACCGATAAGTAGACGCAATGCACCTACTACGTCCTCGGTGACCTCAAAAAAGGAAATGCCTCGTTTGATTCAGTGCGCTCTATCATTACGTTTGTATACGCATTTCGTACGCGTGCCACACCACAAAAGTTTCGTCGTAACGGGTACCCGTCCCGAACGACCCTGCATGTACGCTTTCACCAGAACAGAGGTGTGCTGGTGGAGGGCACGGAGGGAGAAGTGCAGCAGCAGAATCGCCCCAACAGTCATTTCGCCTGATGGTGGCTGTTACAACTCAATTAAGACCTTGGTAACATGGCGCGGCATCGACGAAAGGACAGCGCTTGAGAGACGACCGTGGGGCAGGAAAAGAAAAGTAGACATTGACAAAGACAGCGTTCATGAATGAAAAGATGACTAAAATAAAAAAAAATGCATACGTTTTGTTGAAAGAGAGACGATCTACTCACAAACAATGCTGCAAAACACGATGACCGCCAGAAGGCTACCGGTAAGTTCACACCTGCGTGACATGGAAAGAACAAACTCGGGAGGGTGATTGAGGTGAAGGAAAAACATACAACACTAAAAAATATATAGATGCATAGGTGAGAGCACAGCACCGACCCAGCACCATTTTGAAAGCGTGACGTTTTTCACTTGTCACGTTCCCGAGTCGAAATAGAGTGCCCCTTTCGAGTCTTTGTTCATTCCGCTTTTGTTTATCTCGTATCCCTCCCCTCGACCCCGCTTGCCTTCCTCACTAACTCACGCTTGATCGTTTCCCGTGAGAGCATGGCTTTTGCCCTTTGTGCTGCGGTCAGGCGCTTCACAATGCTGTGAAAAAAAGAAAAAGAAAGAAATGGGTGCGAGGGAGTGTATGAGAGAAAGAGGGGATGGGTGAAAGAAGTACAGACATATCAAAGAAACATCAACACGGCAAGCCTGTTTCCACTACTAAGTTGCGAACTAAGAAAAGAGAAGGTATTGGGAGAGGAAAAAAAGAACCACCCCGCGTCAGTGCCGTCTATCGACCAGGAAGTAAGCAGCGGTAGCGGGCACACTTCCGTACCCTCCGCTTTTCCACTACTACCTCAAGTACCCTGAAGTCCTCTCCCCTCAGTCTTCTCTCTCCCTAGCAAAACACAATTCCTCTCTCTCTCTCGCTCGTCCGTACTCGCCACCATCAGAGCTTCCCGAAACACAATCATCAGTCGTTTGCGTGACACAGCGCTTTTCGGCAGTGGCTTGTTCGAGCTCGTCCCGGCTTCTCCACTGTTGCATGCTTCTTTGCGCTTTACTCAGCCAATACCTCACAGATTATTTTTTTTAATTGTTTCGTCACGTTGCCCATCTAACACGGGCCAATCCTGTGTTTCGATCATTATTATATCTTATACTTTTCCCTCTCTCCGCTCTCCGACACACGTACTTCGTACTTGGTGTCGGTTTTGGAGTTTGTCGTCTGTAATACGGGCCGGAGCTGTTCTCCTGGGCTGCTTTCTCCTCCTCGCAGTGCTCACTTCGTCTCTCTTTTCCACCATTCAGCGGGCCTTTTTTTTTGTTTGCCGCATGACCGAGTGGCTAATTTAGACGTTAATATCTACTGAGCCTTCGGTGACGACGGCATAATTAATTTTGCTTCTCTTGGTTTCTCCCTTCTTGACGTTTCAACGCGATAATTCAGTTGTCGCCTTTTCTTCTCAGCACCAGCATTGGTTAGGAGCTCCCGTATTCCGCATTTCGTTTCACCGGACACCTTTGTTGAGTGACGTCGGTGAAGGCTGCGCGATAACCTTGCTGATGCATAGCTAATGGTGCGCTGTCTCGTGGCAGGCACTTCTCCTACTTTTCACGATCTGTATTGTTCATGAAATAAAAAAATACATTCTGCTCTATTTTTGTTCTATTAGCAAGTGTGAACAGTTGACTTTTTTATATTAATTATAATGCTAGAAATTAAGTACAACTTGCGTTAAAATATTTTTTTTGAATAAGTAAAATAAAATTCTTTCTTCAGACGTTTATTGTTTCGTGACAGTAATGTAGACTTCGCAAATAGTGAAGAGCGGTAATAGCGTCATTGTTGCGAACTGCCATTTTGTGACCCGATGCCATGCTGATTAACAGATGCCGCACTTCCCCTCGGGCCAGCGGAGCACCAGAGCACAAAAAAGGCGTTGTTTTTAGAGTCACCAAGAGCTGACAGGAGTGTTGATGTTCAAACTCTTGGCACTCACGTTTGACCTTTTGCACCTGTATCGGCAGCGGCCGCAGGGTTTGTTGAAAACTGCAGTGTACCGCAAACTAGACTGTATGACGCGTCGGCTGAGAGCCAAGCCGAAACTATTGCCGCAATATCCACATGTGTGCGAGCCGGAGCGATCGCCTGAGAAAGTTATCACTCTCGCTCAGTTAACAACTCTTCTCAGGAGCGTGGTCAATATATCTTTAGGGCAGAGTTTATTTTTATTTACAATAACACGCGCATGATTGGATCCATGTTGATGGTCCGCTCGTACTCCCTAAGAAACGAGGGGACACGAAGAGAGTTTAAGCACAGGATATCATCCTGCTAATGAGTCAATAGTTGCTTGTGCGAAATGCTGTAGAAGTAGGTCAACGAGCATCTCTTTTAGAAGTATTTAGTGTGGCTTTCTACAGTTAGGCCACTTAAACTTAGCCGTTTGTGTAGTTGAGACGCGTAAATATTGTCCGTGAAATAGGCATAGAAATTTTTATCTCAGGTTGGCTCAACATGCCTGACATTGCCTTCAAACACTACCTTCCGCAAACATCTGTGTTGCGACGCAACCGGCATCACAGTCATGTCAGAGCTCGTAGGTATCCTTGTATCCGGTCATCGTATAGACTCAACGCTCCCGGTCTTCTCACGTATGTCTCCATGCGTTTACGCCTTTGAATTTTCGCCTCTTTAGCTAAGTTTATTCAACTATTTCATTATTTTGTTCATGTCCCGTATTTTTATTACAATGAACTTGTAGACTGATTTATTGTTTTGTGTGTGAGCTCGCTAATTTGTTTTACGCATGCCTGAAAGATCCCTTCTGTTGCATGCCACTAGATTGAAGCTTTAGCTTTGTTTTCCCACACACGTCCTTGATCTCATCGTATCTGCTTGCGTACGAAACAACCTACACTTTTTATGAATCCCACTTGCGACTTCGCGCCGGCGACGCTAGAGTGGCAGCTTGTAACAGGCCGTAACTTGTATGTACGACGCCATACGCGTACGTTTGCCGGCTACCGTAAAAGCTGCCTTTTAAAGACGATAGTCTTTTTTAAGATACTTAAACGCAGAACTTTTTTTGCCTGCCTGCCTGCCTGCCTGCCTGCCTGCCTGCCTGCCTGCCTGCCTGCCTGCCTGCCTGCCTGTCTGTCTGTCTGTCTGTCTGTCTGTCTGTCTGTCTGTCTGTCTGTCTGTCTGTCTGTCTGTCTGTCTGTCTGTCTGTCTGTCTGTCTGTCTGTCTGTCTGTCTGTCTGTCTGTCACGTAATTCAGCCACTCAGAGAAAGTTTAGGCACAAGCACTTGCTCAATGCCTAGCCATGTTAAACTGGTAGCTGTGTTCATACTTGGAACATTGTCGATGAAAAAGGAAATATAACGCATATCTGAGGTGCAACGTCAATGGATAAAATTAGGTAGTGCACTCATTCACCATAAAATACGTAAGAACTTAATTTAAAGACCCTTTTGTTTGTTACGCTGCGCTGCAAATGTCACCCTATGCGCGAAAAAGTGGGCGTTTCTAACGCCGCGCTGTGCTGCCACCTGGCAGTGGCCCAGGCTTCTGCACAAGCTCATGTTTCTCAACACCACTGCCAGATGTCGTCCTTATGTCACACAGCCCCTGCTCTAAATCATCAATGCCAACCAGATGCGGCTGATTCAGCATAGAGGAGGTAATGTCAGAGACAAGGCAAAAAAATTGGCTGCTTGGCTGGCAGAATGCTATCGCCTTTTGACGACATTTGTAGCGTAGCACGCAGGTAGGCGGTCAGTATTTCCGCAGCAAAACACTTTTAAGCAAAACACTTTGAAGAAATATTTCCGCTTCTGCACGTTCATTCAAATCAGCATTATTATATAGAAACTCATAACATTATTGTTTGGAAAATCTAAGTTGGTTACCGTTCACCGGATGAGATATAGACTCATAAAATTATTGTTTGGCAAATTAAAGTTGGTTACCGTTCACTAGACAAGATTTAGCAACTATATGGGAGGCACTCCTTTTTAATGCATCGGTGGCTCACACAGAAGAAATATATCAATGTGAACGCCATCGGTCACAAAAGTTACAGCAGTGACTAAGGTGTGACACCTGGCTTGGCAGGATCGGCAAGATAGCAGTAAAGGACAGCGTGCTGATTGGTACTGCCCATAGAGCTTCCTAAAGTTAACTATAGGGGTCTATCCCACTAGAATCGTTCAGAGATCATGGTAATGATGGGTATAGTACATGGATTTACCTAGTCTTCGTGCTTGCGGGTGGTGAACGCCCTTGTGACTTTGTTTTTTGCAGTGTCTTGGTTTTGTTTCACATAAAAAAACAGACCATTTTGAACTTCGTGAGCTGATTTAAATTGGTGAGGCTAAAAGTTTAAGGTAGTGAAGCTTAACTGCTGAAAGTTTGCTGATTTTTGCTTTGTGACAAAACAGCTCCAGGTCATGCGAAGCCAACCGGAGCCGAAAACACGAAAATAGGGAAAATCAATGTACTACCCATCATTCTCATTCTCGCTTAAGTGTCGTGCGTTGCAGCCTCCATGGACTAAAGTGTCCATGGGAGCTGCGTTACAGTTCTCATTAGCACATTTAGAGGAAACTCTATAGTACTGCCCACCTCAGTGTACCTACTACTGATGCGACGTGGGGTATGAATACGTAACGACGTGACGGCACGTTACCCTAAGACTCTCGCATCTAGTGCTTGCCACATTCCAATAACTTGCCAATTAGGCATTGCGGTATAAAAGAAGGAAAATCATGGCACTTATGGCAACTAGTTGTATAGACAACAGAGCTTCCATGTGGTCCGTAAGCAAAAATCAAAATGCACGTGGTAGACTCGACCTCCTCTTCGTATTGTCAGCCGTAAAGAAAGAGAACACGCTTAGTGAAACAGGAAATGAATGGGTGAGAGAAGTCACCAGTTATCTGCACTTCTACAAATAAAATAACTCTGGGCTCACTAAACATGCAAGTCCCAGTGCTAGATGCATGCCTGCATGAACTGGTTACTCTCGCGAGCTGCTTTGAAGCGCGAAATCAAACTCCGTCGTGCATGACCCTCGAACACAATGTCATTTTGAATGATCGTGGCGCTGCCGCTATGCTTAGGACTTTTTAAAATTGAATTGAATTTTTTATTCATCATCAAGCGTGAACATGGAAAAGTGCATGGGTACAGATTCACTGGGAGGTCCCAAGGTAAGAACCGCAGGCGGGACCTCCCATGATGGAAAAAAAAGGTAATCATCAAGCAACAAGGCACTAACGTTTGACCTCTTGCACCTGTATCGGCAGCACCACTTGTTTTGTGAAACCACGTGGTGATGCAGTGGTTTATAAGTACCTCGACGTTATCAAAATTTTACACTGAGATTTTCGTAAATCTGGCGGACATGTCAGATTAACGACTATTTGATGTTAGTTTCGCGAACAACATTAGTTTGGTACTGTCTTCAATGCACACAATATCACACAACCTGCTCTTTTATTTATTTTTAATGTGAAGCATTGCTATGGCGTTTCAAGGTTATGCTCGTGCATGATTCTAGTAAACTTAGACAAAATCAACAAAATTGACAAACAATTAAGCGCAAAAAATATTACAGGATATGAATTGCGGTTGTTAAAACTGTAGTCAAAAGTCTCCCCTCTCCCCACCACACCCGAAAAATTGAAGAGCACATTAGGTACGCAGATAAAAAAGACGTATATTCACATTGTCATTGAAATAACAAAAGAACGATGCGTTGTGATCTTGACATGCAATATTAAATAGCTTACTCCAAAACAAAATGCCAGGGTATCGTTCACCTTCAGTGAAGAGTGTGTTGAAAAAAAAAAACAGGCTGTTGGTTTCAGAAGAGATTAAACATGCTGTTTTGTTTTATGTGATGTTCGCGACATCAGAAACAAAAGTAGCACCTGATGGAAACCAACGAAACAGCACCCAGACAGTTCTAGCATCTTTATCATCATGCACTGCTTTTTCTGTTGAAAAAAGGTGTCTTGCTCGCTACTACGCCCGTAGTTTACCCGATTCGCAACTTTGGCCGTCTCTGTCTCCGGCTCAAATAATGTACTTTGGAATAAGATGGATAACACAAGTCGCAACGACGGGCGCAAAATAGACCCTCTCATTGCACATGTGAGATCAATTTCCACTAGCTCTTCATGCTTCCTTGAATTATTGACAAGTACCTACTTTTGCTTTTAGAAGCTTGTCTGCCTTCTTACGACATTGTCCAGGACAATGTTGTAACTCCATTTTGCCACATTAGTTGTCATTCTTTGTAATTTCCAAGTTGTTGCTTTTTTTCTTCTTTGCCCAAGAGCGCTTTAGCAAAAGTAGGCCCGAGCCTATCATGCCTTCAGCTGCACCTTGAATATTGCGATTACTCCCGCGGGCATGAAGGCGGCCCAGTATGGTCCTCGAGACACTCGGCGGTAAGGAGCACTTGCACTGATGAAGACGTGAGTTAGGGCAGGACAAGGCTTCGTGCGGGACTCAGACGAGGCTCTCTTGTCGTAACACCAGCAAAAAACCTTGTCTATTCAAGGCAAGTCAGCAAATAAGTCTTCGATGAAACACTGGATTAACCTAGCGTGTGGGTGTAGGGTGGCGTTGAGGTATACTAGTTTATACAATTCGACGCATTGCTGCTTTAGGCGCCCCCAAGAGAGACCACTTCAGGTGTTGTCGCCAAGGTGAAGTCGACACAGAAGTAACCAGGAGAATCACGAAAGCACGGTTTTGCAGATCTTTGCAAACTTTGGCAAGACGCACTGATATCCGAGTGAAGTTGTGTGTAGCGTTAGAGAAACCAACTGTTGTAAGGTCTCCACTAAGTGTGGTATATGGAAGCCACATTAATCGAATATTAACACAAAAGCTGCACTGAAACGCTCCATAAAATGTACGTACAGCGTGTGCAGGCCCAAAAACAGTTTTGTCGTTGCCGTTTTTGTTTTTCCTTACAAAGCACCGACGCAGGTAACCAACGTTCTACAAAAAACATTCATTCATGATAGCACAAAAAAATTTGCAGAAAGTTTTCTAAAGTATACTTTCAGAACTTGTAAGACTTTGTTATGTTTTCTAGCAGTTTGGTATAAGTGAAATTCAGGCTATACTTAGCCCTGCAAGAAAAGTTGCGCTCGTACTTTGGCAAGATTACCATTTATTATTTTGATCCAACAAATTCATTTGTACCCCAGTTTTTTTTTTATGAAAGGCTTCGCAGTATGAATTCCTCTTGTTATTGATAGATCATTGATCGCTCTCATCATGTTATCCCAACGACGGGAAGCCCATGAATCGAAATTGTCATGTTCATATCATCATTCTTATCCACGAACTTGTCATGTTCCACAGTGTTGTTTAGTAAACGGGTACGTCATATGTCTTGTGAACCGTAATGCAGCCAGGAACAATCAACGTAAAATTGTTAGAACCGTGTTAACAGGAGAGCTACAAGTGTCAAATATTTCTTGTTTGGTTTGAGGATCCTATGTTGGTCACCTACGTTACGCAAGTGCTTAAGTGACGGAAGGTGGGTTGGAGAGCCTCTGTGGCAGACTAACGTCCGTTCAAATGATATGTGGGATTTAACGTAACAAAACCACCATATCATTATGAAAAACACTGTAGTGGAAAGCTCCGCAAGTTTAAATCACCTGGGTTTCTTTAACGTGCACCCAAATTTGAGCACACGGGCCTAGTTTATTTTCGCCTCCATCGAAAATGCAGGTGCGGCAGACAGGATTCGGTCGCGCGACATGTGGGTCAGCAGCCCAGTATTTTAGCCACTAGACCACCGCGGCGGGGTAACGGCAATTTTAGGTGGTGCACCACAACCCAGTTCCGTATGTCATTCTGCTTATGTATTGCATGTACAGCAGTGATGAACATAAAACGTCATCTCGTCGAACTTCAGATCGATACACGTGGCACGTGCAATACCGAAATAGGTCGCATATAGCAACACATCTTGAACTGGGAAGACTCGGCTTCATTTTCTCAAGCAGCTCGATAGAAATGAAGTATGCATCAGCTCCTAAGTGGCAGAGTGGGGCCCATCTTGCTTCGTTTAATCTGTATTTTTTTTGCATTGCAGTCGAATGGGTCACTCATTATTCTTTCTTTCCATTTTGTTCTTCCAGCAAGTAGAGTTACCACATCCTTCTGTCAGTAGACCACAGAACAAAATAATCCTGTTATGCGTGCGTCAGTAGGCGTGCCTAAAGGGTGAGCTTGTTGCAAACTAATATTGTTAAGGAGTATGCAAAAAAATTGGGGCACGCTTAAGCTCCGCCTTTAGGAATTCCCCGCGATAGTGATTTCCTGTTTCTACTTCCTAGTGTGCACAGAGTTGCATTGTGTCAGCGAAGCTTTCACATACGGCTGCATTCCGTGCAATGGGTAGCATGATTCGAGCCATGGGCAATTGTGCGCGGGAAATCTTTCTCAACTTGCTATGCACCCACCACGTAGCTTTAAGCGAAAATGCGCAGTAACGTGTGCCTCTTGTAGTGAGTGGCCCGCTTTAACACATGAAATATTAATAATCACATGTTCTGGCACCGAATCTCAATTAACGCCTGTACCATGCGCGATTACTGCAATATTACGTATTGCATTGTAGAGCTTGCATGCAGGACGCATGTGTTTGTAAGGCATGCAAGTTACTTTCACTGAATTTCCGAGCAGACCAAGCTATTTTCGCTGTATTTTTAAGTCGACGCATGGCTCTGTGGTAGAGCACTAGCTTACTGCGCAAACTACCCGGGACAGATACTCATTCAGTCTTGAATTTTTCGTTATTTTTTTTGCATCCTTCTCGATTTTTTGGACATGCACAAAATGATAATCTTTCGCACACAACCATTGACGCCAACACCAATTCCGACACCGACATTAGAATTTTTGCGATAGTAGTTCTTTAACACTATCCCGTTCATATAACAGGAGTAGATAACATACTGTGCATTCTAGAGACGCAGTGTCACCTTGTGTTCATTGCTTCGTTATTTTGAGATAGAAAAGGAGTTGATATGAAACCTTTCTTCAGTTTCTTATATGCAGTACGCTCCAATATATACGAGCAGAATAGATACTAAAAAACAGAGTCAGAAGAAAAATTCGAGGGAAGAATGGGAGCTAAGTTACTCAGAAGAGATTTCCTTATAGCTACCATGTCCATCGGAAGTAAAAAAGGAGGCATGAAAGAATGAAACAACAGTGGGGTCAAACACTATACATCAGGAGTACTTATTAACTATAGCAACTTCTAATTAACGGAGAAGGCAACTGTCGATTCACTGTAACTATCTGTCGCGTAGTCCTACTCCACTTCGAAACCACACCGATGCCTTCTTTCTCATTCTTTCTCTCACTCTCGAGAAAAGAAGGAGAGAGAAAGACAAGGAAAAAAATGTAGACTAGTTCGCAGCAGTTTGATATCCTTCAAGGAGGAATTGAAAGAAAAGCCCGAGTAGCATAAGAAGAAAAAGGACGTCACTGAGGGAGAAAACGGATATGTGATAGCTCTCTAGGATTATTATCAACCACAAATGCAGACAAAGCGAATTGCCTTTTTTCGGCTCACACACCGTTCCAAACGCCAAACAGAGATATTTGCATAAGCGCCAAAAATTTGCATCGTGCCATTGATGCATACTGATGCTAACCCAAAGCTTGTAAGTTAGTAATGTTCAGCGGAAGGAAAAAATCTCCCATAATTCAATTTGCTCAGAATGTAGCTTCTATGTTGCACGACGACGCGCCACCTGTGATTAGTGCATAACACGAAAAGTGGTGTGAGCATGTGAATAAGCAAAATCTCTTTGTGAATAATGCAGCTGGTATTATTGATACTGCTAAAGTCACTCAGGCGGCCTTTCTATAAGCGAAAAAATACACGTTGAAGAACATTTGCGCATCCAGCTTCCAGCGATAGGAGATGTAAAGAGAGGGCTAGAATGCCAACGCCGAGATAGCAACCTGCGAGAGAGGGTCATAGTGAAATGCCTTTTGAACGCAAAAAGTAATCATTGCTATGTAAAATGTAGCCGCCGATTAACTGTACCGTTATACTTTAACGTGCTAATAGTTTTTTACGCTGGAAAATAACAATTTTTGCCGGACAAAAAAAGAGAACGTTCTCTTAGAAGTTTTATTTAGAAGGCCAAACATGCAATTAATGACCTTAGTCTTAGTTTGATTACAGAAAAGCATCGACATCAGTTTCGCATACGTTTTTAACTGCATCGCTCCTGGTTAAAGGTTTCCTAACCTTTATTTCGTGCAAAATATGGGCAGTTCTGCGATGAAGCCTCCGTTTTGGCAAAAATATCAATCATACAACTTATATACAAAGGACTGAAAAACCCACGTAGAAATAAAACGTGGAAACTTTTTCGGCAATCATTCTTTTTTGTGTGTAACCAATGTAGGTCAGTAAGAAAACCTCGTCAATATATGGTCTACTACTTTACATCGATCATATCTTCTTCCTTTATTTCTTCAACGTCTCTGCGTTTATAAGCGCTGACAGTTGATTCATCATGTTAAAGAGAACATGGAAATTTTATTGATGACCCCTTCCTTTCGCGAGATTCTTGCCTTCATAGGCGCTGTCATCCACAGATGAGGGGGCTTCGTTTGCGAACGAAATCAATATTTATGCACGTGATTTCGTAACGAGGATGGAGACTTGACCGATGAAGAATAATGAAACCCTGTGGAATGCCTGGACAAAATATTTGATGCGGCTGAGGAATAGCGTGCCTTCAACAGAGCCGTCGCAATGAAATTGAAATTATTAATGGCGCGCTACTGTCTTGATAAGTCGAGATTTTTTTCCCTGGCTAGGGGCTTACTTTGCTTCTAGGTACAACAAGGTTAAAGAGTAACGACCGAGACGAGTGTTGGCAAACACTGCGGCACTTTTTTTTTTCCGCTGCGACGCTTGAGGTTGAAAAAAAGAACTGCGTAAGGGGTTCCAGGCATATTAACAAAGTATTATTCAATACATATAAAAAATAAATTTTAGGCACCTCTGTGCTATACAATTCTTGAACTTTTTGTTGTGCGCACTTTTTGTGCCCACGCGTATTAAGGAATCGCTCAATGCCAATAGTAAAGCAAACAATATGTTACCGTCTCTTTCAGTAGTGGTACCATAACGTAAGTTATGATGAATCGCAGCAATTCAAGCTTGCGCTATTGACTGCTTCTTGCTCATGAGTTCTGTTACCCAACGTCAAGACCTAGGGGTTATGGCACTTGAATGCTGATTCGAAGGTCACGAAATTGAATGACGGCTGCGGTGGCCGCGTTTCAATTTCTTTATGTATATGAAATATAAGGAGATGTTAGAGGACAAGCAAGGCGCCCGCTTCTACTTAGCCCTTGATCGAAAGTTGAACACACATCTTAAAGGCAAAATTAAGCCCAGTACATTAAGAAGAGAACACCCGAGCAAAACTACACTCATACGCGCATGTCGAACAACACCAACACCAATAAAAGGAAGTGTTCGAAAGTCAATGAATAATGTCGCTAATAATATTTCTAGTTAACAGTCATTCCAAGCGGTACAAAATAGCAGTGCACATGGCTGGTCCTCATGGAGATGTATTCGCTCATGTGTACATAACAGTCGACACGTTATGCGATTCGGCACACACATATGAAGGGTTTCATATAACACTGCGCATATGAAGTACGACATGTGTTACACAATTGAAAGTTTGTTATTTCTTAGTACTTGTAAGCGATTACGCTGTCTTCTAAAAAAACGTTTTCACGCCCATTTAAAGCGTACGTTCGTAAATCACCAGTTGACCACGGGCATAGAAGTTCCTTCACACGGAATGGCCTGCGGTGTAATGGCAACAGTTTCCATTTAGGACGGTGTCTTGGCGTGTCATGTCAGCAATCTATGAGAAGGTTACATACGTCTTCAGCTACAAATCCATATTTGCATTCGGGAGTTCTCGCTCGGCTAATTTGGTGTAAAAATGTTTTGTGTTTGAATTGCTTAGCTTTAACCGGTGAATACGTGTTCCAATACTTTTATCTAATGCTAAAGTAATTTTGAATTCAATGAACGGGACTTATGATATAAATCACGGCTTTTTTTTTTACTTTGGTAATCCAAGTATTTTCGCTAATTCAGAAAGTTGTAGCCTTTAAAAAACTATGCAATTCGTTTTTCAAGCTTGGAAAAGAAACAATAACGATGTGCTTGTCGTCACGCTTCATCGGCAGGTGTGTTACCAAAAATGCTGTAATGGCCAGGTATCTACTGAAATTCGATCTCATGTTGTGTCTGGCTGGCTTTGGTGAGCTTTTTAAGTGTTTCGTATACCATGCTATTACTAATTCCTTTGTTGTTTGTACTGCACAGTTTTTTAATGCGGCCTGTGAATTGCTGAAATTACTCATTTCCTCTTCTCTGCTGCTGAGTTTACGAACTTCACAGCACTCAAAATGGGGAAGAGCTCAGCTGTTGCAGATGACGTCATGCGACATAATTACAGGCGTTATGATAGAAGCTTGTACGCTTTAATTTAGGGGCAGGTTGAATAACCCATGACAGTAGCAATCATTTTTTTGAGCGTTGAGCTAGCTATAACGTGTTTTGTGTCATAACCTCCAACAAATGATATTCATAGTTATGAGATTTGCGAATAACAACAATATGAAGGAAGGTTAATGAAGAAACTTGCGAATCTTTATAAGAATTCCCATAATGTACGACATCCAATGCTCAAGTTCCAAGCTATCAGGCAAGCCACACGCATATATATTGTTGCTTTCGAAGACTGCGTACACCTGAAGACATGTTACGCAGATTGTCCACACGCAGAAATTGCCATTCAAACAGTATTTGGCACGCCTTACGCGAGAGCCAGAAGAACAGAGTTGAAAAGCGCTAGGTTTAAGATGCAACTTTTATAAGCCCTATGGTATCTATCATGTTTAAACGCAGCCTGTAATATTTACCCTGAAAAACAGCACGATCTAAAGGGCCACTATTCAAGCGACGCACGTGGATAACGTCGTATCATGTGCGAAGCTATCTTTTTTTTATTAGCTTTATGGTACTGCTGGATGAACAGCAATCTTGCTTTCTGCGCTTATGTTTGTGCATTTTTTCTGTTAGTTTGCACGTGTGTAAATGCCTTTGTGTGTATAGACGTCAATGACGTTCTTGAATCGCGTTTTTTCCTTAATATGCTACCTCCTAAATTATTCTAATGCTTAGGAATCGACACTAACACCCTAACCATTATAGGAGCATAATCCTTTGGCCATCAATCAGTGGTTGTGCGGGTGCTCCAGCGCCAGCAACGTCCCCGCTTCGCATATATCTTGAAGCTCGTGACAGATTTTCGAATCACGTGGATCAGTTTTGCGGAACTTCATCCCGGTGGTGTCGAAAACAAGGAAGGGATGTAAGAGGAGTCCCACCACTATCCTGCCCTGCTTAAGATTACCCGCAAGAAATGACAAAAAACTCAGATAGCCCAGCCATTCTTTAGGCAGCACCGAAAAACAGCAGCGGGTCAGCAACCAGCAGCGTCTGCAAACATCGATCACTACGGACATGCCACCAGGCCCTGCCAACAGTAATACCTCAACCCCGCCTTTCTCACATTTCTTTTGCTCTCCCTCAGGTGCTCTCCCTCGCCTTCCTTGCGTACCCGATACCAAGTTTTACTTGGTGCTCGTCTGGACGTGAAAGAAAGACCGGAAAGCAGAAGAAACCGGAAGGAGGGAGCTCAAGTTCAGAGTCTAGACCACGAGATTTTTCTTGCGAAAGTACGTTCCCCTCCTGTGACTCATGGCTTCCCGTCATGCTTGTCCTGATACGCTTTAGGCGGGCCAAGCATGCCAGTATGGTCGTCTGTATCCTACAGTGTCGCTTGAACCTCGAAGAGTGAGCATATTTGCTGGGGTCGATGAATTTTCAAAAGTACTTCCGGTGGCGCTGTATCGCATGCACTCGTACTTTTTGTCGCTTTTGGACGGTTCGCTGTGACTCGACGCGGCAGCTTCGTATGTCAATAGCTGGAAAATTTCTTCCTCGTCGCATGCCCCGATCTTTCGTGATCTTTTTTTGCTTGTTCCCGCATGCAAGATGTGAAGATTTCACGTAACCTTTGGTCTCCCGAATTTGTCGCAGGGAACTTTCAAGTGCAGCGTTAGTTATAAATGTGTAGATCAACAATCCCTGTCGACAACGGGGCACCATGCCTATGGAGGGCTGGCTGCACCGTGCGTCAGTCAGTCCATCCATCTGTCTGTCCTCTACATTAGTCGGTGACGATAACGTGGACACTATGGGCCTTGGGACTTGGCTTCACTCCATAATCACCGTGCACTTTGTGGATCTGTAGCTATTTTGTTCTTTTTCTTAATTCTAGGGGTGTGTGTTCAAAAAATGTTCGAACTTTCAAATATGTTTCGCACTATTCAAATCGATTCGCACCAGAGCTTCCCTATACGAAACACTTGAACTTTCCGAAGACAAATGAAGTCAAAGTCTGGTTTACAATGGTCCTTTCAGATGTTTAACATTCCTAAGCTCGTCACATTTTTGCATTACATATTTATATTGTGGCAAAGCACTACAAAAAAGCCATAACAGATTCCTTAAGGCCGTAACAGATCGTCACGGCCGCACACTCAATGTCGACCTGCACAGGCCTGCAAATAAGCCGTATTTGCTGCCTCCGTGCCTCAAACCTTGCTTACTACCTGATATCGACAACTGGTTCCTTGGACCTTGCCACCGATCATTAGTGAATTTTACATGAAGTAAAGCTACGTGTCGATTTCCGACACCACCTATCGCTATGCCTAAGTGCAGCTTTTCAAAATATGAAGAAAATGCAGTCCCGATGCGCGTTCATTATATCCTAATTTTCTGAAGGTTTCATTAGTTGTGAAAAATTCCCAGTATGCCTGAACAGAACGCTACAATAACATTGCAGAACTTGGCGCATTTAGAGACAGCAGCTTAAGCTATTTATTTAGCTCGGTTAAGCGTAGTCTAACCATATAATTTAAGCCTGATATAAACAAGTCTGTGCTGCGTTTCATTTCCACCTCCTTCTCCACTCGTGAGGAAGAAAAAAATGAGACACTCCTCTCTCGCGTTATCGCACGTCATACAATAGCGCCTCAAGTTGCCCTCACTAAGCGTGAACTGTGTAGTACGCAAGCAAAGACAACAAAGGACGGTGTGCAGAGCTTAGAAAGAACACGAGCCCACGTGCGGCGCTGCGCCCGTGCCGAGCAAGCAACGTAAACGGGGCAGCTGACCCTCCTGTAGCCTGTAGACGCTAGTGGGCGGGAGTGAGCTATGCGCAAATGCAAATGGCGGCAACGATCAGCTTCAGCGATATTCGAGGCGAGACTCGAAGCTAAGACGCTTACCGCAAGCAATCGACTGTGACGCTCACTTGGGAAACGCGCCACGTGTTCGTTAAAAATGTACGAAGGCGAATGGTATCAAGAGGTTCGTTTTTAGGGCGTAGCGCGCAGGTACGTCGACCAAGTTCCTCGCGCACGCTAGAACGGTTTGCGAAAATACAACTACAAACAGTGGTTGAGTGGTGCTCAAAAGTTGAGAAAATGATGGCGCGTGCGTAAAACGCATCGCTTGTCTTGTTCTTGGTGGTTCAATGAGGCTCCCCAAAGATGATTGTACGGCGATGCGCCCCCGGCTGCAGTGTCGAACAGTAGGGGTTCTCTAGCTATACATCCTTGGTTAAGCCTCACTCCAAACTTTTTTCATGGTGTGAGCAACCAGCTCACTCTTGTTTTTCTTCAAAGCACTTCCGTCAGTCTTCTTAACATTAAACAAAAAGGTATTTTAACAAAAAAAGAGGGGGCGAAGTTTACACTAGGCGTGCAATGCTTAAGACACAGCGATGGTTAATGGCTTAACATGGCATTTTTGGCTGAAGCGACGTCCTTTGTAAGTATATAAAAAGTAGAGTCGAAACACAACCTGTGACAGACCATGCAAGATTTGCCAAACGTCGGCGCCCGAGTTAACGTGCAAAGCTAGCTGTGGCGCCTTGTTCTTGTCCACCTTCTCTTGTGGCTCACACCTGCTGTGGGGGGTTGACCCTCAGTAAAAGGGTGGGCTTTTCATCGTCCTTGTTCAGATCTCGCAGCGGGAAAACATGGCGCCGTGGCTTCGTGGACTGTCTCCGTCGGTCGGTGCCGCTGATAAGCGACGGCACGGAAGTTTTTTTTTTTTTTTTTCGGGCGCTGGACGTTTTGCTTCACATTTTAAGACCTTCGCTCTTAATATAAACCTGCTACAAAATCGATGGCTGAGGTGCGAGTCAAGTGTTATGGTGGATGTACATGATATAGGATCGTAAGTGTAGAATGAGAGCCAGTTAAGTGCCGAGGCATTCGACGAAAATTAACTGAATGAGTTCCTTGAAAGAGTGGACAGTTTTCTACTGTGCATCTGGGATTGTTTCGCTCCCTGGTAGAACAGGTATCAACCGAGCGTTTCTCTCTATGCGGCCTTTGAGATGCGCTTCGGCAGCGTGATGAAACCTAATGTTAAAGCGTAGAATACAACAAAAAATTCGAACGCTTATGTGTGAGTTTCACCATCAGACACCTAAGTCGAAGATTAGAACCACGTCTAATTTTTTTTTGTTTTGTCTTAATTTTTTGTTCGACTCATTGTCTTTCAGCCATTGCGCCATCAACTCCGACTACGAAGTTTACAACACTTGTTGCACTGTGTGCAGCTTTTGTTTGCTACGTGTTCTCAATCTACCCCATACAGAGTATACATTAACAAAATTTTGTGAATATCCTTAGCGTAGTGCTACTTAAGAGGTCTTACTCATCAAATCCACAATTGAAGGTTCATGATGTAGTAAGGGGTTACGGACAAATTTTGGCCTACTCACGTTCTTTAACACGCAGTAAAGTTATAGGCACACAGGTGTTCTTCGATTTTACATCCATGCAAATGCAGCTGCCGTTGCTCTGAGTCGAACCCCTGCGCTCAGCTTAGGAGTATAATGCCTTAGCTGCTGAGATACCCGAGTGTGTACTTGTAGCTGTTTCTGCATCGCAGGAGAAGAAAAGGTTCAAAGACGCCCCAGCCAACCATGCTGGGCTGTAGAGTGTGGTGAAAGTGACTTTATCTAAGAAAACAGATACTGGGACTGATAGGTCCAATCTGTAAGTTTCCTAAGCAACAGAGCAGAAAGTATGGCTGCTCGAAGCTCAACAAATTTTATCTAGTGCAATAGCGCCTAGCTTTTTTCGCGTGTCCCGTGGCATTGCTGCATTTTCTCCGAGTAATGTGAACGGGCTGGATGCTATAACAACCCTTCTGCAGGTAATTCACTGTTTGTCAATACTTCCAGGTCGGCAATGTTTGAAAAGTCTAGAAACTGTTTAGCAGTTCCTTGCTTAGCTTTAACGAGTGAAGCAAACATGTGGAATAACCAGATTTGTTTCCTAATTACTCATGCGTGATGACATCGCAGAAACGCGATCACCGGAATCTCGTACACCATATCTGTTGGACTATGTACCAACTGATTTTATTATAAGCATATCGCCTATGCTGAGAAAAGCTTTCACCGATTCTCCCTGCTTCCCTGATCATCTCTTGAGCACGTGAGATGCGACACGTCCCCAGGCTTGCTTCTGTGCTTCCCGCATCTACCTCCTAACCTCCACGCGGAAATCTCACTAAGAAACAGTATACATTTGACGTAATTACAACCCTCTTGCTATTCTTCTTGCGAGTTTGCACCCTCACTGACCTTCTCCTCGTGCACAATCGTGAGACAGATTCGCTTGTCTCGATGCCGTCCCCCATTCACCTGGTTTGCGTTTATAAACACCTTCTCTCCTACGTTGTGGTAGGCAGGAATCATAAATTGTTGTGACTAATTTTTTAACGTTAGTTTTCTTCACTACCTAAAGCTCACGCGTAAGGAACGAGAAATAGTAAAAGTCAGATAAGAAAGAGCGTTACTGTAAACAGAAAATTAGAGGAACGTTATGGCGAAAATGAAGAGGAGGTGGAAGAGGCGAGAATACGAACAAACAGCGCGACAAAAAAAAAAAATGCCGGTGGCTCTCAAAGAAGAAATCCCCTACGGAAAGCCAACGCAGTTTTTGGTTTGTTGTTAGAACAAGAAAAAGTGCAATGTGGTTTGCCACATTCGGGGACTCCGCTTGGGTAAACACAATTAGGAGACCAGTGTGTAATGGCACCACTGCGGAAAACACACGCGTCGCACAGATGTATAAGACGAGGCTGTGCCCGGGGCTCGCTTCTTTCCGCTGTTTCCGTTCGTAAAAGTAGAAAATCATGTTTCGCGACTGGAATAGGCGATGGCCGCCCATGGGGCGCCGATAATTATCGGCTCTGTTTCCATTTCGTCACCGCTCCCTTTTATTCCGTTCTGGGTAATTCCGCGATTCAGGAACAGACTAGGCGCGCGGGCTCGTAAGAAACAAAACAAACGGGTTGGGGCACGTGCTCTGCGCATTAGTGAGATAGAAGGGTCCAATAAAAAATAAAAGTAAACAACATGGCCTATCTTTGGTGTACTGATGGGAACACAAAGCAAACAAAAACGAAGGTGCCTTGCGCTGCCGGTGCACTCATAAGCACCGAGAGAGAAACGTAATCCTGAGGTAATCGTGAACGCAGATAATGTCACCCACAGGCTGGAACTCACCCCTCTTCCTTCAACCCGAGCTATTTCTTTATTCTTCTTAGCCAGAACGCTGATTGCAACGGCGTTTTGCTTCGTATCCCGTAGAGTGTTTCGGCCTCGAGGCGGGATTTCTCCGAATCCTGCCTGTGGGAAAGCTTTACTGCGGGGCACCGTCAGCGCCGAGTGCAACTGCGGGCTTTGGTAGCGACAGATGGTCGTTACAACCACAACTGCTCCTGTCTACTCTGCAGTGGGTACCACAGTCGTCGGAAAACGATTCCCCTCTGAGTCTCCTGGATTTGGATTAGCTAATTGCTGAGGCGTGCATGTTTTCTAGTCTTAGGCGTACCAGCGTTATTGCACACGTTTTTGTTCTCGCTCTTTTGCATGGACTATATTCGGTTTCTGCTTCTCCGGTAATGCGATAACAGCACCTTACCTCGCTAAAGTCGGTGTAGCATGTGGTGTATATTGGTAACCGGGGGCATGCTGTATAGCTTCCGGCTGCATTTAGCGCCCTTTGTTGAACCTGAATAATCGGAACCGCGCTAAAATTCTTGTAATTTAGGCTTAGCCTTGTTTTTTTCCCAATTTTTTAATCTTCAATTACTTAGTGATTCTGAATCTTGCTTTCTTTGCTCGAGTCTTATCTATCTATCTATCTACCTATCTATCTATCTATCTATCTATCTATCTATCTATCTATCTATCTATCTATCTATCTATCTATCTATCTATCTATCTATCTATCTATCTATCTATCTATCTATCTATCTATCTATCTATCTATCTATCTATCTATCTATCTATCTATCTATCTATCTATCTTTCTATCCATGCATCTACCTATCTAATTATCTATCTATCTATCTATCTATCTATCTATCTATCTATCTATCTATCTATCTATCTATCCATATGTCTGTCGGTCTGTCTACTATATTTAAAGCAAGTACCTAGCAGCACATACCGACAAAGTAGGTGAAAGAGAAAGACATTCACCTGGTAGCAATATTGCTTTCGAGGTTTGCATCTTGATTCTCCGCCACAGGATGCGTCTAGCTCCTCCACTCCTACCCAGATGAGTCCAGCCTGGAAAACATTAGAAAAGCAAAGTGAGAAGAGAAAAAGGAGTTCCGCGATCAAAAAATTGCCCGCAGCTTCCCTCGGGGGAACATTGAGGAGGATGCGGACCATATAATTGGTTAACGGGGTGTTAAAGTGCGACTTACTTGGGTCGATGGCTAAATTGGTTAACGTGGTTGTGAAATGGGGTGTTAAATTGCGACTTACTTGGGTCGATGGCTAAATTGGTTAACGTGGTTGTAGGAGGGGGTGTTGAATGAGTGAACACGTACACACGTATGCGAAAGGGCGGCGCTGGTCGAAGGGACGTCGATCATTGTGTTTGTGGATTCGTTGGAATTCATTCCACCGCGACCTTGGACGTCGACGCGCCGTACAAACCAACCGACGAGCGGCAACTGAGCGAGCGAGCGCCGACCTTGAGTATATATACAGCACGACGACGCATGCACTGTCAGCTGTTGAATGTTCTCGAAGCGCGACGCCACATGCGCGTCCACTGGAGAATCAGGAGAATTGTAGATGTCGAACGCGGTGTGTAGAGGAGGAAGGGTGCACAGATGGTGGAGGAGTGAAGCGCGCGCGGTGTGTAGAGGAGGAAGGGATGCACAGATGGTGGAAGAGTGGGCGACGGCGCGACAGCGCATGCGCGCGCGTCAGCTGTCGAATGTTCGAGAAGCGGTGCGGACGGCGCACTACAAGGCGCGAGTATAAGATGCTCCGCATCTAAAACTACAAGTGCTTCAGCACGATGGTAGTGACGCATTGCTCCCCAGAAATCACGTCCGCTGGTGGTGTCTCAATCAGAAAGCAAATGAATTGCTGTTAACAGGCACAGGAGGACACCTACAACAACTTCCCGTTGTTCTGTGATGAAGAAAAAGATTACTGTGTAGCAAAATAAGCAAACCTGCATTGGTGTTTTTCAACTTGCGTGAAATGGGAAGTTAAAAGCAGGCAAAGCGAGCTACAGCATATGTTCTTGTATTCACTAGCTTATTTGGAGTAAAGGTGAGGGAGAGATAAGACTACGCGCCACTAAAGCGTAGTGCATTTCATGGTTACTCACTACTTCATTCGTGTTCACTCCGGTTCATATATTCATTAGGAGAAGCAAGTGTGAAGCAAGCGTGTGAGCTCTACATTTCTCTCATGTAGAAACCACTGGCTGGAAATTATATTGTGTATGTTTTGCGCTTCTCTTAAGCTTAAGTTTGTGAAGAGAGGCGCTGCCGATTGCATCTGGTACGTCTGTGAGAAAGATACAAAACCTCACCAACCGCATTGTGTTAGCATAAATAAGATCTAGTAGCTTGGAAAGGTTTCTTCGAGCGCTTCCTCATCGAGAAAGAACAAAGAACCAAAAACCTTCTTTAACGCCTTGTACACAACACGAAAAAAAAAAACATTTCTGATTCCTCCATCATATTAATCGGTATAACACGAAAGTGAAAAGTGTTTTCGCAGAAGTAGTGCGAATACCGTGTGCAGCGGACAGATGCTCGACCAGTGCCCTCGGTAATGTTACGCATCAGTAATCGTAAAGAAAAAAATTGTTTCACGAATGAAGGAGGAAAGAATGAGAACGGCCTGATGATAAGCGCCCTCACTGTGGTAACTTAGTCACTATGAAGACATTCAGTTCTCGGAATACAACTTCAGATCACAAAGAAAATTCCTACGTGCGAAGAGAAGAGGAGAAGAAGAACAAACGGGAAAGGAAAGGTAGGGATGTTAACCAGTCTGGAACGACAGGTATGCTACCCTACACTGGGGATAGGAATTTGGGAGTTTGAAAGATGAAAAAGGTAGAGAAAGGAGAGCACGCACACGCGTTGGGCTCACAAATGCTGATGACTTCGAACACGTTAGTACGCAATCGCTCAATAAGTGCGACAGGACTTTACGACTGCTCTGTGCCTGGCCGTAAGACATTCTCGATGGGTCTGTCCACAATGACTGCCCGCCTACATATTTCATTTTCCCCTTCCCCAAACGCAGCATCACCAACGATGCCCGACAGTGGTTAACTTGCTTGCCATGTCTTACTCTTTTTCTGTCTCCCCCTCTCACTGAGACATAACGACTACAGCGCTATGCACTACGTCGCAGTTTATGTAAAAACTTAATACAATAAAAATAATTTGTAAAGCTATCCGCAGGACCTGCCTATTTGTCGGTTATCGGCCAACGAGAATGAATGGTTGGCCCACTCTTTTGCGTTATGAAGGCGGCCCTGGGTTCGATGTTGCAAAAGTTGGAACTGCGAACAGCGCCTGAGGACACGTTTGTATGAAAATAGTATGAGCGACAAAAATGAATTATTTTAAATTGAAAACATTGTATTTCTATGTCTATAAATGACGTTGTTCGTTTATAATTGTAACGCGCTTCATAATACAGTCTTCAAGATATACGTCTAGAAGAATCAACTTTAGAGTTTTCATGGGCATTTGAAGCTCTTTGTATTTGGACATGTCAATAACACCGGCGTAAAAAGTTACAGAGGCTTGTTAGCACCCTATTGAGAAGCTTTAAACTTCATGTGGTTCCCACAGCGTATAAATATTCTTCCTTCAAGTCACAGATGACGGGAATTCCGCAGAGGCGAGGTTAGGGGATGCCTTCTCACAGATGTCCGGAATGCAGGGAAGAAACTACAGCTCTTTCAGCCTCTCTGTGTATATGAAGGTCAAGAACACGTCAAGCAAACAAAAAGAAAACACAACACGTTGAGTGACGATGCTCATTAAGCGAAAAGTGCCTCATCAAACATGGACTCGGTCTAGGTCAAACAGCACTTCCGACAGCGCTGACTCGCCTGAGACTCAAGTGCAACAAAACCAAAAAGGAAGTCACTTGTGAAGCCTCACGCCTTGCCTTCACCAATGTCTGCAGCCTTCTGGGGTAACATTTCGGGCAAGTTTGTCATGGGATAGGAGTAAGAAAAATAAAGTAACCAAGGGATGAGCTCAAGAGCTATAGATGGGAAAAAAACTAAAGGACGATTGCAAAACGCTGGGGAATAATTCCGGGTGAGAGGAAGATTTCTTCCAGTATGCCTAACTATGAAGGAGGCCTTGCGCATCGCTTTGCTGCATTCATCATTCGGCTGTCAGATCCTCCGGGATCACACTCGCCCGCGGTGTGGGCTCTGAACAGGCAAAGCGGAGCTATCTGTCCATCCACCAACCCTACTCAGCTTCACTCGGGCTCGATTCTCCACGCAAGCTCCGAAGCAGCCGTTCCGGCAAACAAACACTGGCGAGACGAAATGTCTAAGGACGAGAAGGCATAAGCCAACAGCTACCATTAGCCGTGCTCGGAGGACAGCTACAGCTCGAGGAAAAAAAAAGGCTTTTCACGAAGAGCCGAATATGCCTCGATCTTGTCACGATGGACAATCCTTGCCGCTCCGACTCAGCGGGGAACCATGCGATTGTGTTAGAAAGTGTTGTCTTATTTTGTCGCTTTTGTATATCGGGCTGCCGAATGTCAGGCGCTGTTTTCGGGGATCGTTACAAATAAATAGCTGAAGGGTGAACCCAATAAACTCAACGACACAAGAGGAAAGCTTAGAAGAGGAGTCTACTTTATTGTGCTATATATTATTATAGTGAAATGATGTAGCTAACTAGAAACTGTGGTAGATGACGTACATGTTTTCCCACGAATGGTTCTTAAAGTGGCCATAAAATACCGCATAATGAACATATTTAGAACACTTTTGCACCATTTGTTTCCACAACGTTGAGGATAAATGTGCACAAGCTTTCTTGTTTATTCTTTTTTGTTTTTTAGTTTTATCCTGACCCATTCGAATGCGAGAGATGCGGCCATAGATAGCGAACTCTTGACAAGTTTTCCCATGCACGCCAACAACAGGCGTGGTGATCTTTTTAGTTCCATGTTTTTAAAAAGTCTTTATTTTTATTATTACACACCACTGAGCGTACAAAGCAAGAGCGCACCTTTAAAGAAAGGAAAATCAAAACTGCACTACCATATCGCTTCATTCTTTCTATTTTTCCTACTTCATTTTTAAGATAGATCATTGAGTGCATTGCGCCTGGATATCCACACACACACACACACACACACACACCACACACACACACACACACACAAACACACACACGCACGCACGCAGGCACACACACACACACACACACACACACACGCGCGCGCGTGCGCATAAAATGTATGCAGATGCACGCCACGTGCAGCCCGTAGGGAGCCCGGAGTAGTGATTCACCTGTAATTCATGGACGCTGACGTTAATGAGTAAGCTTGCGCTGGCGTTGCAAACATGCAGCCTGCTCGTCGTCTATAGCGGGAATGGAAACCATCTGCAATACAGTGGCGCTAACACCTCTCCTCCTTCCTCTCCTTCTGACCCTCACCCACTAGTTATACTGTACTAAACACGGCTGTGCTCTGCTCTACCCTCGCCGTCCAAGTTTTCCTCCTGCTCCTCACATTTATTTCTCTTTCTCTCTTGCTGTACTTTATTAAGAGTGGCTATGCTATGGTTCACCTTCCCCCTAATTTGCTTTGTTGCTTCCTCCTCCTCACTCTCACATCACTCCTTCTAAGCTTCCTTTTTCTTTCCCACCCCTTGCTACCCTGTAGTACACATATGTATCTTATACTGTATACTCTCCTCCTCCTTTCATCGTTATCTCCCTCAGTTATCTTTTTCACGCTCATGCTATACTTTACCATAGACTGCTCTTCTATGCTGTAGCCTTCCAGTCGTCCTCTATTTTCTTTCTTCACACCACTCCTCCTCTCCAGCACGCCTCCTTTCCCAAGACTTGTTAAAATATAATACGCATGGCAACGCTATACTGTGCTGACTATGCTATGCTTTACCTTCCCCCTTCCTACTTTTGATGCTCCTCACCCTGTCGTCACCATCACTTCTCTTTCGTGCACCCTTACCATACCATACTACGCATGGCTATGTTTTACACGGTTCTCTTCATATGACTCTAGACATGGCTATGCTATGCTTCATTATATCCCGTCTTCCTTTCCTTCTTCCTCACATCATTCCCCCTCACCCTTACTTTTCTTTTTTTGTGCTTATTGTACATTGCCTTGGTATACAAGATTTGTATGTGTGGCACCAAATGACATGAGACGACGACTGCATCATACGATGACAGCATACGATAGCAGCCCGGGCCTCTAAAGAACTCGGCACTTAAAATGAAATCACAGCACGATCAGCATGACTAACAGCCAGCACTACTAACCAAACAACCACGACATCTACGATCATCGGGTTTTCTGGCCGATTTCTCGCAGACGCAACCTAAGATGCCTAATCTTGAGACAACGGAAAGTACGAGCAAAATCTGCTCAATAGACGCCCAAGCGTTGGGATTTACTCCAAGAACAAAAAGAAGGATGGGTTGATTTGCGAATCTTTCGAGCAACTCCAGAAGTGTCATCTGAAGTTCACGCGACTACCATGCTAAATAACGTCAATAGTTAGCCTGAGCAGCATTCATGCAAGAAAAAAAAAATCAGGCCTCGGTGTGCGTAGTTGCAAGTAACAACCCCCGCATGCACTTAGAGAATAATGTGTTGCACAGCTCTCAAAATGAGTGAATGAAATGAGAGGAACATTCTATCAAATTCAGTGATTAAATCAAAACTTGATGCAAAAAGCTAAACAAACAGAACCTACACACGCTACTACAAGAAAGGCACCGTGTTACAAATTTCCGATGTTTCAAGATTATGTAGATTAAACTCACCTAACATGTATCGCACTTTTAAATGAAACATTTCTCCTTCGACACTTTCTTTTTCTTCCCAACTTCGATTTGCCTACAGCTGGCATGCTTACTTTGAAATACGCTTGTCATTACGTCTAGTCCTGTCTTCGTGAATCGAGAGCTTTAACTTTGAAATATCGTTTCTTGCAAACTCTCAAGGTGATGCAGATGTTGGCGCTGGTCGGTACGTGCAGCACTTGCATTCGCACGCACTCGTATTCCACAGGCAATCGCTTTTCTCCCCCAGATTTCGTTCCTCACTTGCTAATGTGATGGTTGGTTGGTTATTCCTCAGAGTCCTGGCGCAGCCCACCGTGGGGTATCGGCCATGAAATGGTGGTACCTTAATTTAGAGACCAAATCGTTTTACGAGCCCAGTACGTTTAGACATAAATGGTTGTAAAATGTTTGGTTAGTTGGTTTATAAATGGTTAGTTGAAAGAAATAGATGGTTTAGAAATAGTTGGTTGGAAAACAAAGATTCAAAGTGTAATACATCAAGGAAAGTAAACGATATCCTAACAAGCTCAAAACCGGCTTCTTTTGCGTCTGCAGTATCTCATCTCCTGTGACGAGAGAGAACACGTCGGAAGAAACAAACGGGCAAATGGAAGAAATGATCGATGACCTCCCAGGCTTTTTTCTCTGCTGAATGGGAACATTGAAGCAGGATAATGGTGGATTAAGAAGATACGAGCTAAGAAGAAACTGCGAAAATTTTCTTGCCTCTGCAGTATGTTTTGAGTGATAGTAGCACCGGGCTTAGGCGGGGAAAAAAATCATACCGATGATCTTAAGACAAAATGTAAAAGTAATTGAGACATTTCCCACGAATCATCGTATCGTTTATAGAACTTAAAGCAGAAAGCTTCCATAAAAACACATCGTGCAGTCATTTCCAAATAACATATTTTGTGTCTACGGTGGCAATGTCTTGTGAAGCTTCAGAGAGAGAGATAGAGAGAGAAAGATGCAAGGAAAGGCAGGGAGGTTAACCAGACGCACATCCGGTTTCCTACCCAGCACTGGGGAAGGGATAAAGGGGAGAAAAGAGGTTGCAGAGAGGTGAGAAGGTACACACAATTACGAGCACATTCGAGGAGCACACGCAGTCTACAGGCGGTCGCTCAGGTTTGTTGAATAGGTTTGTTAGGTAAAGTAGGAGTGCTTTAGTCGCTTTCTGCGCAACTGAGGCAGATGCCCAATGTCCTAGTATCTTCTGCACACAAAATTGTCTGGGGTCAAGTTGATTCAAAACCATCCGGAGCTGGCATCGCTGTGTGTCGTCGCAAGCGCAGCTGCACAGGGCGTGTTCGATGGTCTCTTCAGCTCCGCAGTAGTCGCATGTAAGAGTGTCTGCCATATCATTGCGAAAGGAGTACACCTTTGTAAATGCAACACCCAATCAAAGGTGGCATAACAGTGTCGCATCGGAACGGGAAAGTTGTGATGGTAGCTTTAGCTTGAGCGAACGATCTAGTTCATAAAATTGACACCTTTGGAAGCTAGTAGACGACCAGAACGTGCGTGTGAGATCTCGAGCCAGCAGGTAAAGTTGTCTTGCTGCATCATTCCTTGATAGAGGAATCGGGACTACACGGGGTCCTTCATGGGCTGAGCGGGCTGCATCATCGGCTAATTGATTTCCGGTAATACCGATATGTCCAGGCAGCCATTGATATATAATATCATGCCCTCGTGCTAGAGATTCATGATGGCAATGTCTTATTTTTTGCACAAATTGGTCATGACTCCTCCTACGCATGGCAGACTGCAAACTCTGAAGCGCTGCCTTCGAATCACAGAATATGACCCATTTTCCTGGACGTTCTTGAACGAGATATTGTAAAGCAACCCTTATAGCAGCAAGCTCTGATGCCGCAGATCTAGTCATATGCGACAACTTAAACTTGATTGTCATTGCTGCAGCCGGAATTACAGCGGCACCTGATGAGCTGCTGGACGAGACGGACCCATCAGTGTATATCTGCGTTCGGTCTAAGTACAACTCGTGTAATATTAGCAGTGTTGCTTGCTTCAATGCTACTCTGGAGTGATTGCTTTTCTTTTCGATTACCGGAATTTCTAGACGTACTTGCGGCTGGTCGAGGCACCACAAAGGACATGCCATTCTCGCAGCTGGCGTATATCCTGATGTAATGCTGTTTAGATGCTTGGCTATGACGTCTGAAAACGTAGCACGTGGTCTTCCGGAAGGTAGAAGGGCCAAGTGGTGGTCGGGGACCCGGCTAGCATGTCAAATGTGCGCTCTGAGGCAATCCACAACTATATATGTTCTGACCGGATGGTCTTTAGCAAGCATGATTGTGGCATAAGTAGAAGCGCATCGGGGCAGTCCTAGGCGGATACGCAGTGCCTGACCCTGCAAACTCCCCAATGAATGAGTATTGTATTTGCAAGTGTTAGTCAGTACCGCCAAGCTGTAGCGCAATAGACCCGGAAATGGGGCCCTGTACAGCTGTAGCATGGAGGCCACAGAATTTCCCCATGATTTCCCGCACATGAATTTCATTATATGCACAATAGATAGCAGTCTCTTCTTCAAGTACGCACAATGCGGGCTCCACGAAAGACTTCTGTCGATTATTATGCTCAGGAAACGATGCGTCCGTGCATATTTGACACTCTGCCCATTGATGTAAACAGGGTATGGCGTCATTGGTTTGCGTGTAAACGCCATCAACGCCCACTTCGCAGTTGATATAGTTAGGCCTTGTTTCTGAAGGTAGGCTGTTGTGAGTGTTGCTGCCCGCTGTATTCGAGCACGCACCTGAGGGCGAGTAACTGCAGCACTCCAGAGGCAAATATCATCGGCGTATATGGATAGGCACACCGACTTTGGCAGAACCTTCACCAGACCAATGAGGGCAACATTGAACAATGTGGGGCTTAAAACACCTCCCTGAGGTACTCAGCAGTAGGTGTAATGTTCAGCAGTTGTACCCTCATATGATTGCACAAAGAAACCCCTGCCAGTTGTATAATCTTTTATCTATTGAAACATTCGTCCACCAATGCCCATTGCTGCGAGAGAAGTGAGGATAGCATCTTGAGCTACATTATCCTATGCACCCTTCACGTCAAGAAAGAGTGCCACTGATATGCGCTTGTGACTTTTTTCTTGTTGAACAAATGCCTATAAGTCAATGACACAGTCGATGGAGGAGCGGCCCCGACGAAAGCCTGCCATGCAAGAAGGGTATTTGGTGTATCGTTCCAAGTACCACTCGAGACAAAATAGAATAATTCTTTCCATCACTTTTCCGAGGCAGCTTGCGAGGGCAATAGGGCGATACGCTGTCAACTCCAATGGTGATTTCCCGATTTCAAAAGTGGTATTAATCGACCTATTTTCCATTCTCGGGGAACACTGCCGCTGAGCCAGTTGTTGAAGCATGTTAAAAGTTTTTGTACTTGTGAAGCTTCAATGTCGCTCTAAAGTAAGGAGAGTGACTTGACTACTTTTTCGGAGTTTTTATTTGCCACGTTTATCACTCTCTTTAAAAAGGGGCTCTTGAGCTCTCTTTGCGCTTCATTATACTCTCGTGGGAAAGTTGAGAAACTCAAAAGAGACGTAACATGGCCTCTCAAGGAGAGCCATTTATTTGCAAGGTAAGTCAACAGATATCGCATTTTTTTACAGCATTGCTTTCCATGTTTCGTTGTCAAACCGACGGTAGGAGTAAAACAAACATCGTCCATTTAAAGGTGGATTTTGTCAGGTGGTTAAACTGCTACGAGTAGGTAGCAAGAAGCAAATCCGAAGTCGGCGGATTTTTTTTCATATTCAGCCTGCACACCTTCTTCATCAAAAAGGCACAACATGCAAACCGTTACTTGTTCAAGCGCGCGACTAAGATATAAAAAGTGCTAGGGAAATATGAGGGGAATGGGTGGAGGTTAAAAGTAAACCAAACTTCATTTGTTTTTTTTTATTTTCACTTACTAGAGCTTGTGGAGAGACATACTTCTTAAAAATCAATATGACACATTCGCATGCGTTCATCACGAGTAATAGTTGCTTAAGCTGGGATGTGATGTCGCGTTTCCTCTTGCTGACATCTTCATGTACGTTCACGCCTCAACAAAAACACAACTCCTTCAGCTGTATGTGCACTCCCCGTTTTGAACACCTTGAAATTACTTCATCATGCATGTACTGCCTTCTAGTATATTTTTTTCACGTTACAGTGCTAAATAGCGGCTTTCGCATTCAATGTTTCTTTATTAGCATCAGAAGTGTACATTGTGAGTAAGTATGCAGGCGGAGGTCCCAAGGTAGTAAACCGCAGGTGGGACCTCCTATGTTATTTCAATGAAAAAGCTAAAATATAAGTAACGAAAGAGCAAGTCACGGAACATTTCAAATTTTTTTCTACAAACAAAGCAAGATATCAAAACTTAACAAAAGCTAGCAGTTATACGTTTAATACAGGCTTTTTCAATTTCCTCTTAAAAACATGAATGTGCATTAAGTCTTTCACATCATGTGATAAAGAATTTCATAATGAAGTTGATGAAAAAACAATGCTCATTTTTTCATATTTAGTGCAAACTTTAGGTAATAACAGGTTATGGGCGACCGCGAATCTAGTATTATTGAAATTATCCAACAACGTAATAGGAAAGGTGTCGATAGTGAGGGTACGGTGGAAAATTTTGAAAAACAAAACACACACATTGTAAACGCACATTTGAGAGATCGGTAATACGTCAAGCTGGCGAAAAATCTCATGTGATGGCGCTTGACGTGAAGCGAAAGTTATGAGTTGAATTGCTTGTTTTTGGAATACCTTTAACGGCCAAATGTGCACCGAATATGAATTACCCCATGATGTAATGCAATAACTGAGATGACTGTGTATGAATGCATAATACAATGCCTTCAGAGTTGTGATGTTAAAACACATTCGTGTCTTGACCAATGCCCTGATACCGTACGAAATATTTTTACAAACAGAATTGATATGTTGGTGAAATTTCAGATGTGTGTCCATTATAACTCCTAAATATGACGTATGATCACTTAAAGGAATAACTACTGAGTTCACATAAAGGTAAGGAATAAATGCTAGTTTTTCGTTTGTTGAATAAAAAAGCATAAAACAGGTTTTGCAAGGATTGTTCAACAATCTATTACAGTTGCACCAGTCAACAAGAAAATTAAGGTCAGCTTGAAGTCTTGACACGAGAGTCGCTAAATCCAAGTGATGAAAAAAGAGAGTCGTTTCATCAGCGTATAGTAAACAAGAAGAATACTTAAGGTAACGTGGTAAATCATTTATGAATAATAAAAATAATAATGGACCCGAAATTGAATCTTGCGGAACACCTCTTGTAATTGGGTTGGGACTGGATGTAAAATTATCGACCCAGACCACCTGCAACCTATTAAGAAGAAAGCTCTGTAATAGCGTTAATGCGGGACCAGTTATGCCATAGTACTGGAGTTTGCGAAATAGGATGAAATGATCAATACTGTCAAATGCTTTAGTAAAGTCGACGAAGACAGATCCTGTGATGTTACCATTATCAATGATTGATCTGATTTTGTCAGTGAAACGAGCAATTGCAGTATCAGTGGAAAGACCAGCCCTAAAACCTAACTGACAAGGAGAAAGTATGTTAAATTTGCTTCACTATTTAGATATTTTTATTTCAATTAGTTTTTCCAAACTTTTATCTAGGAAGGGAAGGACAGATATGGGCCTGTAATTGCACAGGCTGAGGGTATCACCTTTTTTAAATACTGGCACTACCTTCGTAACTTTTAATTTATCCGGGAAAACACCGTTTTTCAAACAGCGGTTAATAACGTGGCTTAATATAGGAGCTACAATAGATCTTACAAGTTTAATGTGCTTTGAATGGATGTTGTCTAACCCAGCTCCGGTAGCTTTTAATCCAGAAATAATTGAGGAAATTTCAGAAGCACATGTAGGAAAAATAAACATCGACTGAGGGCTGTGAGAAAACAGAGGTACATAGTCTGAGGAGAAGGGGACTGCAAGGCTAGTGGAAAAGTGTACATTAAAGGCGTTGACCACGTCACTGGCCGCAGTGAGGGTGACGTTGTCGACACGAATAGAGGTCACTTTTCTGCGCGACTGAGTGGAATTTAAAAATTCTTTTAAAAGCTGCCATTTTTTCCCTGAGTTATGTCCACAATTCTGTAGTTCCCGCTCATAATAACTTTGTTTAGCCTTTCTCAAAAGTGTGGGTGATGTGCTGGAGTAAGTTTTATAGCGTGATTTCAAGCGTGAATTAAAAGGCTGACGTTTCGTCTTTTTATATAGGTTCTCTTTTTTGCGAAGAGATCGTATCAGTGATTGTGATAACCAAGGGCACCGTGGGGCGAAGTAGAGTCTGTTAGATGATTGCAATGTAGTTGAACGCTCAACTGCTGAATAAATAGCGTCGTAGAACCTGGTCAAGGCCTCTTCAGGATCATTCGCGGCATATACACTGGACCAATCTTCATCGACAATGAGCATGCAGTACTTGTCTGAATCAAAGCGATACTTTTGATGTATTGTGTTGCTACAAGTGATGACCTGTTCAAAATATAGGAATACAGGAAAGTGATCTGTGATGTCACTCTCAATGACACCAGCGTGACTGACGTCATCAATGTTTGTGAGGATGTGATCGATTGATGACCGTGAGCCGTTATCAGAACAGCGTGTTGGTACAGATATTAGCGATTTAAACCCAAAACTATGAAAACAAGTCTTATACTCGAGAGCAGAATGGTTAGAGGAATCTAGTAAATCAAAGTTCATATCGCCCATAATTATTATATTCTTGCGCTCAGCAGTAAGTTTATCAAGCAAGTGATGAAGCACATTACAAAAAGCAGAGGGGTCACTGGAAGGGGATCGATAGACAGTAGCGAGAATAGTTTTTGTTGATTCTGACAAAGACCCGGCAGATCAATTTCCAACCAAAGAAATTCACATTTCGCCACATTTAGGTTTAAATTCTTGCGCCTTTTATACAGAATGTTGTTTGATATAAAAATGGCGGAGCCACCATGACGATCATCAGTTTGGTGAGCATATTCGCTTACATACCCGGGAAAGCCATACAAGTCCCCATTACCAGACGATAACCAAGTTTCGGAGCAACAGATAGCCGAGAACTGATGATTAAGGGAAGCTAGTAGAGCGGTAATACTGTCATGATTTTTAGGGAGGCTACGAGCATTGAAATGAATTGAAGAGGGGAATCGAAGAGGGGAATTAATTCCGCAGTTAGCATAAAAGTCGGTGTCCTTGGCTGTGAGCGAAAAATCAACGTTGTGCGTGAGCGGAAATGCGAGATGAATATAAATAAATAAAACTATGGTTCAAGATAGAATCAACACCAGACCTTGTCCATGATAACTATTTGTCTTTTCTACCACAATTCTCTGCCATTCCTTGGAAATGCTCTCGAAAAAAAAACACATAATGATGTCATGTAATACGAGATATTTCCCTAACTTTTTGTTCGTTGCACGGCACAAGCCAGAATCTCGTCAGACAATAAGACTCTGAATCTTCCGAAATTGATAGGTTTAAAGAAACACTAATAACAAAGTGCTCCAAGATACTTAATCATCATCCCCTCCCTCGACGAAAAGCGTCCAAAAATGCAGCAGCGGCGTAGACTCGCGCGTTGCTTTACGACGCGTACTCGACACTGCCTTGAAAAATACAAATGTAAAAACCTAGAAGAAGCACAAGCTAATGGAAAGGCCAAGATTTTGGCAGCCTAGGACAAATATTATGGTGCCATATATTAGAAAAAGGATAGAGAATTTTCAACGTTGCAGGTAGAGAGAAAGATAGAGAGAATAAGAGAGATGGAAAACACGCACACCATACAGAGAGTCACACTTGGCACAGGGACAATGTCCCTATTACTTCATGGCCGCCGGCGCGAAACCGATGCCTCCAAAGCTTTTAGCAATGCCTTCGCTGCCTTCATCCGCGACTGCTTCTCAAAACGACGTTCTAAAACGGGTAGGCTACTGCCATCATTGATCTGTATTCAGGGTGACAACGTGCAGCAAAGGAGAAAAAAAATTAACAAAGAGGTAACTAATATCAGCGCACGAAAACATGAGTTATCCGCTCAATACATTCTGTGACATGCAGTTCATCCTAGGTAGCGCTGTGGGCTTCCATGGCCTCGTAGTTACTAACAACATACACAATAATGATCACGCGGCGCCAATAAACATTTCTGGTACGTCCGAATGAATTGAATTGTGGTTGGACCGAAAACACATCGCTCACTTCAATAATACTCAGCATTAATAATGCTGCCAGAAAAACTTTCAAATGACACGTTGTTCCGTTTGCAAATACCATTCATACAAAGACTGCGGCTGAGGGTATATGCCGTGATGGCTACTGTAAGTGACATGAAGTTTGTCAATATCTAATTGCATGATTGAGTACCCAACGCCAACCCCATTTCGTATGCTGGCTCGACCGTCGTGGTGATATTTCATACACTGCTAAGTCAAAACACGCTTCTGTCATGTCGTTTATTCTCGTAAATATATGTAATGTGACCCAAAGATTGCATTTATCATTTTTGGCTCCGCAACCTATACGAAGTAAATAATTTTTTCCACATCAAACACAAGTACTACACACACGCCCACATTGCTCAAACAGCGCGGTGTCCACCGTCCAATGCTAGGAGAAGAAATTTGTTCTTATTATTGAACACTCGCCAAAGGCAGATGTCAAACAACAGTACTGCGTGTGACCACATTTCCTCATTTGCTCCTATGCGACGTAGATGCATTGACAGAGGTAAAAAAAGAAGCGAACAGGCCTTAGACAAAGCTGTGCAGCAAAGCTCGCCACTGCAAATAACAAATCTCCAATTCACCGTCGGTGCCTGTAGTCCGAAGGAAACGCTCGATACCGTTTGGGTTTGTCAGTGTGTAAGTACGTAAGTACAGTGACATTGGTTTGCTTTGGTTCATTCGTAAGGCACACTTGTCTTATCTTGGTAGTGTCATCATGCAAGAATAATCAAGAGCCAACAGCATCTGAAGATATCGTGTGGGGTCATGCTAGCTAGGCCGCCTCCGTGAATTTCTCATGAGCCCAGTCTTCAACGAGTTTCTGTCGGAGACCAGGAATTTGTACAAGCCGCAGAAGCTAGCGTCTAGAGTCGCCGGTATACTTTGGCAAAGTCTTGGTCAATATTCGCAAGCTTTGCCCACGCAATCTGAGAACGCAAAGACCGCCTTTTGACATGCATTCGAGACAATGAAGAGTCAGTGGACCTGGATGTTGAAGAAACTCACAGGGTTCTTGATAAGATCTTTCAAGACGATTTGAAAGCAAAAATTGTCTTCTCTTTAATTTTTCCTTTTCATGCGAGTTACTGATCTGCTGCTATGGCCTCTGAAACCTTGGCAAACGAAACGTGTTTTTGCAATGCTTCAACAAGTGAATCCATAATGAGCATTCAGTCCCTAGCATAATTTTCGCCCCCGGGTTCGGTGCACTTCAATATGACATCACCCTATGACGTCACAAATCCGACAATTTGTGTCATCATTGAGAGGTCACAGGTGACGTTATTGATGGCATCAAGTTACATTGAGGCCATACGAATTCGGTCTGACTGCACGCGCACGCATTTACTTCAATTTGATTGATTGATATGTGGGGTTTAACGTCCCAAAACCACCATATGATTATGAGAGACGCCCTAGTGGAGGACTCAGGAAATTTAGACCAGCATTTACTTCAGTATCACGAGACTCTTCACCAGCTTTTATTATGTAGCTGTTTTGTTACATGATTTGTGTTGGCGTCTGTTTGCCTGTTTGCGGTGATGTGTTACGTCCGTCGACGTCTTCACCTGTTTTTTTTGTAAACTTCGCGCAAGAAACGTTATTCATGTCTAACCGGCTAGCCCAGTGTCATGTTTTTCCTAAGTGTAATGCAAGCCTGAAGGTTTAATTTGTACGTTGTATTGATATTTCTGTCAACAGATGAAAAAAAAACGGCTTTTTGGTCGCATGAAAGTTCACGAAGAATCCTACAAAAAGCCTTCATTGGAAATCACGTTGTGGGTTTCTCACTCTCAAGATAATTAAAGAAATGCAGCGCTTTCTCCAAATTCGCACGAACGTTTATTAGTGGAAGGAATGATTAACAGTTGAGCTACGCTGCCGCCGCTCATGCTATTCATCGTTCAGCCTTCGCCACGCCAGTCTCGCAATCCACGCGCCACGCGCACCACCACTCTATTGCCGCATCGCGTCGGCGGACGCTTTTTTGGGGGAGCTGCGGAACGATTCAAACCCTACTGCGCAGCACGTCTATCGAGGGGCGAAGCACGGGATTCCCAGAACGTGAACATGTATAACAATAACATCGTATTACACTACCCTAACTAATCAATTGATATGTGAGGTTTAACGTCCCGAAACGACCATATGATTATGAGAGACGCCGTAGTGGAGGGCTGCCAAAATTTCAACCACCTGGTGTTCTTTAACCTGCACATAAATCTGAGCACAATGGCCCATAACATTTCCGCCTCCGTCGTAAATGCAGCCGCCGCAGCCGGAATTCAATCCTGCGAACTGCGAGTCAGCAGCCGAGCACCTTAACCACTAGACCACCGCGGCGGGGCTACACTACCTTAACTATACCACAGAAACCCTGACACGCTGTATGTAAGCACGTCTACATGTTTCATAAATTCAGAAGAAACTTTTTGTCACATAAGTCAAGAAAAGGGAACATGTTCTCCTACAACAACAACAAAAGGTAAAATTCCTCAGCCTCCTTACCGCTGACAAGAAACGCTCAAAATAGCAGTAAAAAAAAAACACAGTGAAGTCTTTTGGTGCGAATGATAACGCTGTAAAGGGCCCATACACGACGCTAGTCAGAAATGAAAAGAGAAAATGATCAAAATTTTGTTTTCAAGGCACGAAAATAAAGTTAGTTTTACTTCGAGTATACGATGTTTCTTTTTCTATCTCTCTATTTCTTCAAACTTTAACGACAAAAAAAGCAAACTACTTCGCCACTGAAGCATTGATTTAACGAAGCAGAAGGAGTTCGCAAATAAAAACGCTCGCTGCATTTAAACAATCCCGTTGGAGACGGAAGAAGCCTGCTGTAGCGAGGGCTGTGGAAAAAAAGAGTCTGATGTGTTCTTCTTTTTTTTTACTTTTTCCAAGTAAAACACTCGAAAGTTCGAGCAGCGCAACTCGAAAGAACTGACACTGCTGCTGCACCACTGATATCTATCAAATCGACAAGAAACGTCAACCATATCTACACGCGTCTTCACGATCCCCCATCGCTAGTATCCGAGCAGTCCGCGAATCGCTGTTCTTCTTTTGAAATTTCTGTTTTTTATATATATATATGCAAAAGATTCCTTGGAGAAGAAAACGAAGTAAAAGAAAAAAAAAACGGGAGTCTTAAGGTCTGATGCAGCCAAACCCTTCCGTGTCTTCATTTTATAAAAAAGAAGTGTAAGGATGGAAGAAAGGTGACATTCTACTCGGGGAAAGTAAGTCTGAGATTGAGTCTTAAAAGATGATGGAAAAACACTCGTATCTCGAGAAAACGTAGTCTCTGATGTGTTGTTTTTCTGATAGCTTTTGTAGAATTCGTCGTTCACACAAGCCTCTAACATGAAATTGGTGAGAAAAAAAGTAAGGGGGAAAGGGTGGGACAGTGGATACTGTGAAAAGTGAGGCGTCGCCGTCGCGATAGAATAGAGCGTCAGTGCTTCGAGATTGTTCGAGAAAGTGTCTCAAGTCGGAGCTTTCAGAGGCCCCTACTGTTGATGGTCAAAGAGTACCGATACACCGGAAAACGTTCGAATACGCGAGTTTAGATCCATCTAGCGAGTATCTCTAGAAGAAAGCTAAAACACGTAAAAGCAACACGGAGAGAAAAAAAATGTTGTTTAATTGTTTCTGTTGTTAGACATAGCGAAGACAGCAGATGTTTTTGAAGTGTGTTCAATTTCAAAAAATAATGAACGTAAATCGACAAACATACAGAGCAGCTTGCAGTTTCTTTAAGGTGGCATGTATAGGACACCTGAAAACACGCAGGGAAGCTAGTTGGACATTCATGTTTTTAACAGTGAAGCTCCAACTTCTTTTTTTCACCACCCAAACAAGCTCACGCATCCTTCCTACGCCTGGTTTAGACCAATCCACGAGCGACGTGCTGCGTCACATCACCGATCGCCGAGTTGACGTCACTGCACGTGGAAGGAGGTTGATCAGGCGTAGGAAAAATTCGTGAGCTTGTTCGGAGGAGGGGGGGGGGGGAAGGTTGTAAAGAAATGTCGGAGCCTGTTGACTAGCCCTTTAGAGCAGCCAAAATTTGTGCGGCCTATTTTGTGTGGTCTATCCTGTTCGGCTTATCAAGTGTGTGCCGCAGAATTGGGATAACTACCGCTACACCACCTCTATTTGCTAAACCCTATTTAAACGTTATACCTAGGCTGACAAAACAGCTTGGCTGTTTTAAAGGCGAAGCTGTTAGCAAATTGTTCCTTGTGAGTCAATCGCAGACAACTACCACCATCTTAATAGGCCTAACAGAAAACTCTCATCTCCAGTAGCATATGCCACAAAATATTGGTTCATCCCACCGCTCACCCCTGGTCTACTAAAGATGAATAAAGGTTGATTGGTAGCCAACAAAAAATGGCCGTGAAGTGACGGTGGCGAATGAAAGACCCCGAGTTCGAGCAATGGAAGAATACTAAATAACGGGAAAGGCAATGGCGCCTGAAGAACCTTCAGCGATGGAAAACCTACGCTAACGATGGTGTGTCTTTCGATCTTAGCGAGGGGTGAACGCTTGAATTCGGCGCTAGGTTCTGTCTCTGTAAATCCGAATCCGTGTCGGTTCTGTGACAGCTTCTGGTTTAACTCTAACTCTGTAGGCTAAAAATCAAAGAAAAAGCTACTTAGCATCACCTAGCCAAACTAACAACCTTGAATCAAACTAAAAGATCGCTGATCATCCCGTTAAAGGCTAGAAAAAAACTAGAAGCATCCCGATGAATCTTCAGAACCCTCAAGTCTCTTTGTTTCAAGGCTTGCACAGTTTAGTGTATGCTTCGACAACTTTCGCAGTCAAAGCTCTATATGGCAAGGTGAAAAAAAAAACCGTTCGTCACAAATTTCCACGATGACCTTCATTCACTGCGTCATCAGTTACATCGTTCTTCACGTCGCACTAATGCTCGCATGCATCATTGGCGGCGCCGTTAGTGATGCCATTATGCGCATCCTCCGTGACGTCAGTCACCCCTTCGCAATCATGTTGCCAAACCCGCGCAAAGCAATTTCGACTTAAAAATTTCACATGGGGAGGGAACTAATCGTACGAACGCCTGAACAGCAGACCACATTTCAAGAAAAGCACCGACACCAGATCCGTGAGAGAATACATGACCGCCGGACCCATGCAGCAGTCCGGGCGCAAGAACAGTCAAGGTTAGCGAAGCCCAAGCTGCAACCGCGCAGCAATGAGTATCCGGCAGCCTTCTGAACTGAATACAACTGACAAAGGCGAGCCGAGGCAGTGGCGTTGTGGGCACAGCAGCATCAACGTGACAATGGCGAAAAGTCGTTCTCTGTCGGCGACGACAGCTTTTGGCGAGATTTATTCAAGCGGTACTTCAGCTTGGGCTGTGACATCCGCATCCCCCTGTGGTCGAACGTTTGAACTTCACTGGTTAACCTTTTGTTCGGAATGACTGGGTGGTTCTTTTTTTTTACTAAAAGCAAAAACAACTCGTTCAGCCTTTTCTATGCAGTTTGCCTTGAAAAATACATTGTTTGTTTTGTAAATTAACCAGTGTTGGCACAAAGTGAATCTCAGCTGGTATGCCCACAGTGAGTACTGTCCCAGCTGCGTCGTTCTTGCTAGTCACTGCGCTCACCACGCTCAACAGTTGAAGCTAAACAGTCACGTGCGTTGTAAATAAAGTACCTCGAAAAAATGGGGGAAAAGACCCTGCATTACAAATGATTGATTTGTGGGGTTTAACGTCCCAAAACCCCCTGCATTACAAATATAAATCTGGCTTAATTTAGGTAATGTAGCCGAAGCCACCAACACGGTTGCTCAAGGAGTGGGAAAGTGAAAAAAACAAGTACAGTAAAATGATGCCATATACACGAAGTGAATCATGATAAAGGATCTTCCTCCAAAAGCTAAATTTGGTAAACCGTGAATCCTTTGTACATCCACTTGATCATCATGCAAAGATGTGTCCTATCAGGGGCATTGACAGTTTTAGGATGTTAAATTCACCCCAACATACATTATTATTATTATTATTATTATTATTATTATTATTATTATTGCAAATATTTGTTGCAGCGCCTCCCTTCACTTTTATCAGGTCAATGTATGACCAACTTTCTCGCCTCCATATTTTAGGTGACTTGGGGACGGCTGCCTCCCAACCCACCGAAACAGCGTGGACCCGCAGGAGCCCGTGCTGCCGCCACCTTGCGAGCCATCTTGATACTTCTACCCGCCATGTTCATGGTGGGTAGAAGTATCAAAGCGCCTTGAATGATGTCCGGAAAACCTAAAGGAAGTGCATGAGCGAGCGTTATATATAGGCGTGGCTCATCACCTATAGAACGTGCCGAGAGTCAAGCGATCGTCGCCTAAGCGGTGGTGCACCATTGACGACGCGGCATTCAAACCCACCGAGATTATAGATTCGCCTCTAGTGGGAACGGTTAGAACTAGCGTGGCTACGACGACAGGATGGATGGACATGGCTCGAGCATAAGGGGCAAGCTCCAAGAACTTGCCTGCTCATTGCAAGTACAGATAGGAAACGCTAGCAAAGCATTCCCGTAGAAAGTTTTAATGAAGCCTCAATGTTGTGAAGCACGGGTCGTAAGGACCCAGGCTGGCCGCGCCCTTTAGCGGGAGGATTCAACTGTCAAGGTCTGTTTGAAAGTGGTAGCACGCGCTCTTCAAATGTCGCTGTCCCCAATGCCTCCGTGCCACTTGCTTTATCTCTCTTTCTCTTTCTCTCTCTCTGTCTCTTCTTTCTCTAACTCTCTCTATCTTTCTCTGATTCTCTCAATTTTTCTTTCTCCCTCTCTCTCACGTTTTCGCTCTCTTGCTCTTAGCTCGGCGTCTAAAGATACAGCTGATGCACCCCGCGGTTAGCCTCTCCTGTCCTTCGCCCCACGACACTGCGATTTGTCCCCATAAAAACATTCAACTCCACGCCGTTAATGCACGGAGTAATAGCAAGCGCCCACAATGTGCTCTTCGCGTGCCCCTGCGATGAAGACCAACCACGCGTACGCCTAGATAAGGATCACATTTTCACACCGTGCAGAATTACGAATACGCTGGCCACGGGCTACTACGAAAGGCGCGCGCGAACAGTACGTTAGCTAAGTGGATCGCCATTTCACAACGGCCGCATTGAGTGCTTTGTGACGGAGCTTTCGTTCAAGGCGACACCCGAAGTTTATGAGGCGTGATACGGGAAAATTTATTGCCTTGTTCGTTCGTCGCTGGTATACTTCGTTGGAACATTGTATCGCATTATTTCTTCAATCTCGGAAAGCCTTCCTGATAGCATCCCGAAATGGAGGTAAACGTCACGAGTAATGGGCGAAGAAAATATTGCAGAGCTTCTTTGAGTCCTGCGAAGTTTTATGTCCATTAAGCGGTTAACATTTGCTAACTCACGGAAGCGGCTGAATGAGTGTGTGCTTGCGCTTTTCAGTGCCTAATCCACCATTCGAATACAACCTCATGGTTGCATTCTGGTGAATTGAGGTGCAAAAACATTTGCCTATCCATACTATTGTATCATTGCTTCGACTATGATGTGCATAAAAGAGTGGCTGCACTTCTTTCGCTCAGCTACTGCGTTTGAATTTGTCGCAAAGCCTGTGATCAGTGTGAGGACATGATTTGTGTCTTCTTCTCTCCAGTACAGTCCAGTAAAATCATTTTCCAGCCATTGAAAAGAATTTTCTAATCAATGTAGTTTCTCTAATTTCCATGACGACCATCAAAAGCCATGGCCGGGCTAGAGGAGCGGCCCGCACGAGTGCGCGCGTGCCGCTCCTCTAGCCCGGCCATGCAAAAGCGTAACTGTTGTTCACAAATTAACACATAGTTGTATGTTTATGAATGATGCGATTACAGCATAAAAGGATATTCTAGATTTCTATTTGCTCTTTAGGAAGTTTCATCATACTGACTTCGAAGCGACTGTTGGTTTGTGGGGCTCAGTGCACCGAAGCGGCTCAGGGTGTGACACGGTATTCGGAGCTGCTCACTCAAAGAGATTAAGTTAACTAGCAAACCAGCTATGAATGCCTCAGAAAACACTAGTTTAAGATAGAGTTTGATAAAAGAATAACTGACTTCATTCTTCACGGTGAAGCTCTTCGGGCGACAGCGCTCTTCATTTCCGCCTGACTTGTAATCACGAGTCCACTCGAGAACCACAATTCACTGGCGCATTTTCATGATTGTTTGTCAATGACTCAGGGCTTCATTTTTCATCATCCTCCGTCACAGACACGGGTAAAAAAGCGTTAACTTTGAGCAATAATAAACAGTGCCGGAACACTGTAAGTGGAAACGAAAATGAGTGAATACTTTACTTGTGGTGGTGGACGAGCACGTCAAGCACTCTCTTGTATTTCGCCATGTAGCCGGATTGTTATTTATTGACTTCAAATCAGCGCCACTTCACTGATATTGGAGCGAACAAAGTGCGCGGCATGTCATTGTCATGATATGCGCGGTAGGTTCATCTGGTGCGCGATGTTTGTGAGTTTGTGCTGTGCCGTACGCCGACGAAGATGACGATGAGACAAGGAAAAGGCGGAATCGTGTCGTCAAAGTCAAGCCAAGCCATGGGGAGAGAGAAGAGGAAGACGACGACGGGGCGTTCGAGAAGAAGGATCGGAACGAAACAGTGGCAGGCTGAAGCGCTCGTCGGGTCGTGGTCCCGAAGCCTACCTGTGCCTGTGGTCCGCACGAGCCTGGCTCCCTTCTACCGTGTGATCCAGCAGCCGGCGCCGGTCCGTTGTACTCGGATCCGGGCGTTTTCCAGACCTGGGCCTACTACTGGCTGTCCGGGACGTGCTTGCCACACATCGACTCTGCCTCACGCTCCGCTCCGACCATGCCTGAGGCATCGCTGATGTCGGCGTAAGACGCAACGCAACGCATCGACTCATCTGCCTTCGACGTCACACGGTGAAGTGTTTCAAACCTTGTGTAGTGCAGTGGGGGACTACGCTAAGCGTCAGACCTTGTCTTTCGAGAACGTGTGTCGTGCTCGTACTTAAGGCAGTTCTTCGCTGTTGCCATGTAACACGCCAAGCTTCTTTATCGTTTTTTTCTTTTTTTCGTGGCATTAAAGCCTTATAACTCAAGTTGCAAATGTCTTCGTCAGTCTCGACAACGATTATTTAAGTTGCCGTGATTGCCCGAACCTTATCCCTCACAATTGGCGTCCACGCGACAGGACGAAGCCGTTTGCACTGGGTTGAAATCTATAGGGAAGATGAGTGAGCAAGAGCTTATAACGCTAGCGGAACGCATGGGGCTTCAAGGAGCCGAGCTAAAGACGTGGGTAGACGCGCGGTTAGAGCGGGCTCATGAGGAATCTGTGCAAGCGCGTGAAGAGCGTTCCGCGGAAAGGCAGGCGGCGAAGGAACGTTTGGAGATAGAAGAGAGAACTCTTCAACTGCGAATTCGACTAGCTGAGGTTGAAGGTAGCCGAGAGCCAACAGCGCGGGACCGCGAACCTGAGAGGAGTCAAAGCCGCCCGTGCTTGATCAATCCTCACAACCTGATCCCAGTGTTTGACGAGGGGCGTGACGATCTCGATGCGTATCTCAAGAGGTTCGAACGCGTAGCAGTTGGTCAAGAGTGGCCTGAGGAGAAGTGGGCGACAGCGCTTAGTTTATGCCTCAGTGGGGAAGCATTGAAAGTCTTCGGTCGTCTGTCGCCAGAAGACTCAATGGATTACCAGAGTACGAAAGTGGCCTTGCTCCAGAGGTTTCGTTTCACAGCCGAAGGCTATCGCGAAAAGTTTCGGCAAAGCAAGCCTGAAGACGGCGAAACTGGTAAACAGTACGCCACGAGATTACAGAGTTACTTCGATAGATGGCTGGAAATGTCGGAAACGGACGAGGACTTTGCATCCGTGCGCAACCTCATTGTAGCTGAGCAGTTTCTGAATAACTGCCACGATCACCTGGCACTTTTTCTAAGGGAGAAGAAATGCAGGACGGTAAAAGAAATGGCAGAAGCAGCTGATACCTTCTTGGAAGCCCGGCGGCAAACAAACTTGTTTGTATTTCGTACCAAGTCTGCAAACAACATTCCCAAGGAGCAAGAAGGAGTTACTTATACCCAGCCTCCTCTTAGATGTTTCGTCTGTGATCGACCCGGCCACAGAGCATCTGATTGCCGCACGAAACCCCAACGAGTCTTTTGTGGGCACTGTCGGAAGCCCGGCCACGATGCAAGAGCATGCCCAAGCAACGGCGGGTCAAAGAAAATGACATCTTGCATCGTGTCTACTGACCAGAAGTCCGAGACGCCCCGATGTGCCGATGATTCATCACAAGATGAATATGTTGCTAGTGCACTCCGAACGCGCACCGCAACAGCTACACGAAACTTACCGGTGTTACAGGGAGAAGTGTTTGGACATACTGTATCAGTCTTGAGGGATACTGGAAGCAACACCCTGGTCGTGCGACGTTCCCTCGTTCCCGATGATGCGCTGACGGGTACTACCGCCACTATTTTATTGGCCGATGGTAGTTGCATCGAGGTACCGGAAGCAGAAGTACGGATTCTATCGCCCTATTTCACCGGAAATGCGATAGTCAAATGCATGACGTCGCCACTTTACGATGTCATCGTAGGAAATGTTCCCGGCGCCCGTGACGCTAATGACCCCGACTCAACGTGGAAGGAGTCAGCGGGCCTGAAGTCGGAAACTAATCAGGCATTGAATTCTGAAGAGAAATCCAAGGATGGATGCGGGACGAAGAGCACAGTCATGGTTGGTGTTTCAAGCAAAGGACATCGCCGGAAGCTCACGACTGCTAAATTTGGAAACTTAGAGGTGACACAGGAGTCATTTCGCCAAAAACAAGAGGAAGACCGGTCGCTGGATGTTTGTAGGGCGAAAGTCGACACCCTCATCCGCGGTAAAGGAGCCACATACCACTCATTTATGTTCGAGAAAGGAATCTTGTACCGCGTTTACCACTTGACTCCGGGTAAATCAGTTCAATAAGCGGTGGTTCCAAAGGCGTTGCGTGCCCATGTGTTGCACTTGGCACATGAATCACCGATATCTGGTCACCAGGGTATCAAGAAGACGAAGGACCGAGTTTTGGAGTCGTTTTATTGGCCCGGTGTACAGGAGGAGGTACGAAGATTCGTAAAATCATGCGACGCATGCCAAAGGACATATCCCAAAGGCAAAGTAGGCAAGGCGCCTCTTGGACGAATGCCTTTGATTGACACGCCATTCGAACGTGTGGCCGTTGATATCATTGGACCTCTGACGCCGATTTCAAAGAAGGGTAATCGGTACATTCTTACCCTTGTGGATTTCGCCACTCGGTACCCGGACGCGGTGGCTTTGCCCGCAATTGATTCGGCAACAGTAGCAGATGGACTACTGGAGATGTTCTCTCGAATAGGATTTCCCCGGGAGATCCTCTGTGATCAAGCATCTTGCTTCACGTCAGGCCTGATGGAAGAGGTGAATGCTCTGCTTGCTATTCGACATTTGAGCTCGACGCCTTACCACCCGATATGCAATGGCTTGGTCGAAAGGTTCAACGGCACTTTGAAACAGATGTTGCGCAGGTTGTGCCAAGAGAAGCCGAAGTCATGGGACCGATTTCTTGCGCCTCTGTTATTCGCCTATCGAGCCTACGATTTGATCCCTTTCTTGCGCCTCTGTTATTCGCCTATCTGTTATTCGCCTACGATTTGATCCCTTAAACATTACGCCTTTTAGAGCTAGTCTCGACTGCTTTAAGTTTTCCTTTTTTCCGTGGACCGTGGATCTATGGAATGAGCTTGATGGGTCTCTGCGCAGACTCGATGCTCTGCAATTCGAAAAAGAGTTGCGTAGTCATGTATTCTGATAACTTGTTTTACTGTTTGAACATTTGTATTCCACTCCTGCAATGTCTCAAAAACTGAGACAGCAGTATTTGTAAATAAAATAAAGTACCTCAGGCCAGTATGGGCTTCTCGCCGTTTGAACTGATCTACGGCCGGCACGTCCGAGGACCCCTGGATATATTGAAGGAACTCTGGACAGGGGAAGACCTAGAGGAAGATATCAAGACTACTTACGGATACGTGCTTGATCTGAGAGAACGTCTTGAACGCACCTTGAAGCTGGCTCAAGAGAATCTCTCCCGAGCTCAACACTCGCAAAAGAAGTATTATGACCGAACCTCCAAAACCCGACAGCTCAAAGTTGGTGATCGGGCTCTTATATTGCTCCCAACCAGGGAAAACAAGCTTCTTATGCACTGGAAGGGGCCATTTCCGGTTACAGGAAAAAAGAATGACCACGACTATTGGTTGGACCTTAGGCACACCACGAAAATGTTTCACATAAACATGCTCAAGCGCTACGAAGAACGTAGGTGCTGATTATATGAGCAGGCTACAGGTGTAGGTGCTAGCTATACAACATTAATGTAATAATGTACCATATGCCTAGGGACTCTCACATACAGACTATTCTCGTGGTGCAACAGTTCTGTACATTTGTTTGTCGTAAGTCCTGTCTCCCGCGCACTTTGGACAGTTTTTTTTAAAAAAAAGAAAAAAAAACTTTTGAAAGGGGGGACTTTTGTCATGATATGCGCGGTAGGTTCATCTGGTGCGCGATGTTTGTGAGTTTGTGCTGTGCCGTACGCCGACGAAGATGACGATGAGACAAGGAAAAGGCGGAATCGTGTCGTCAAAGTCAAGCCAAGCCATGGGGAGAGAGAAGAGGAAGACGACGACGGGGCGTTCGAGAAGAAGGATCGGAACGAAACAGTGGCAGGCTGAAGCGCTCGTCGGGTCGTGGTCCCGAAGCCTACCTGTGCCTGTGGTCCGCACGTGCCTGGCTCCCTTCTACCGTGTGATCCAGCAGCCGGCGCCGGTCCGTTGTACTCGGATCCGGGCGTTTTCCAGACCTGGGCCTACTACTGGCTGTCCGGGACGTGCTTGCCACACATCGACTCTGCCTCACGCTCCGCTCCGACCATGCCTGAGGCATCGCTGATGTCGGCGTAAGACGCAACGCAACGCATCGACTCATCTGCCTTCGACGTCACACGGTGAAGTGTTTCAAACCTTGTGTAGTGCAGTGGGGGACTACGCTAAGCGTCAGACCTTGTCTTTCGAGAACGTGTGTCGTGCTCGTACTTAAGGCAGTTCTTCGCTGTTGCCATGTAACACGCCAAGCTTCTTTATCGTTTTTTTCTTTTTTTCGTGGCATTAAAGCCTTATAACTCAAGTTGCAAATGTCTTCGTCAGTCTCGACAACGATTATTTAAGTTGCCGTGATTGCCCGAACCTTATCCCTCACAGTCATATAGACAACAATTTGCAGGCCGTAGTCCGTGCCTCCCCGCGCATATTTTACACCCTGACGCCACTTTGTCGCCTGCCCCTCGCTGCTGTATCTGCGAGTTTCCCCTCATGAGTTCCACTCTCCTCAATGTTTCCTTCCTCCTTCTGCTGCTATACGTCCCTTTTACCCAAACAACCACACGCAGCCTCTACAAAGCCAATGTCGGCCACCTTCTAAACATTATGTAGCTGCCACTATGGCGACGTTGACGTCAACGAGTGCTGACAATGGTGTCAACCCTCCTGGCCCACCCTCATTACATAGGGTGCACCGCCGGCGTTGTGACACCGCAGTAAAATTTTCACACTTTCTTGGATGTTCGTCATCTCTATAATTTGGCGCGTTTCCGCAGCGTCAAAGTGTTGACGTTATGTAAAAAGGTCATGTAGAAGACATCTCGTGAAATATTTTGCGTCTACACTGATCAGGATAGCATTGCTGACAATTAATACGCGATCGAGGAAGAAAAAGTTTTAGTTGCATCTATAAATGCTGCCGTAGCATAAGGCTTTTAAGAGGGTTATGTATAGGATCACCGAAAAACTGGGACACGAAATAATAATATGTACGTACGCACACATCCACACACACAGTGAAACCCGTGCGCAGGCAATCAATTTCTGTTTTTTTTATTTGACCCTTTCATTGAGATGTCATTTACACGCTCATTCATTGAAAAGCACGTTCTTTTTTTTTCATCTGTATACCTTGTTGTAATCAAGAATGCAATGGAAGAGTGAAAGACAGGCAGAATATTCAGATGTGAGCTGCCGATTCGCTACCCAGCATATAAATTCGAGCAGTGCATGAACGCGCATTCACCTTTGGACCACGACAGTACTGTTTCTGTTTTTGATGATTTAGAGACACCCCCTGAATATGTTTGTTTAGAGATTCACATGATCGTCATGCATTTATTTCGAAATGCCCACTCTGAATTACCAGTTTTCCTACAGCTTAATGACTACCATTCATTATTAATTCAGGTTTTTCTGTTGTTAGTAAAAGGGTGGGTATCCAGGCTAGTTAACTATCGATGATCGTCTAGAAAAGTGCGTGTGCGATATATGAACAAATCGGATGCAAAAATAAAAAATAGTATGCCCCTTCCTAATACATGATTCGTGTTTTATCTGCGAGTCTTTCTGCACTGTATGTTTAAACCAACATAAAGAAATGTGAAGGCAATATTAGTGACTGAACATCGGCAGACGCATGCCATACTATATGCTACATTCATGAGGGAACGACAATATAAATGTGCTATGACACGCAAAGAAAGAAAGGTCTTGAGCTACAACGCAGGAAAGACTATCTTCAAAGTACACGAACCAGAATGTGAACAGTTTGTCTAGCGGAAAAAAAATAAAAGTACAAAAAATTTTGCTTTCTGACGCACATGATAGGATAAGTGCCTAAAGTTTGGTGAACATTAATTTCCAATCAATTGACGCGTTCTGGCCTTTTTTTCATTGCATCACCAAAGTTTTTATTTTCATTTTTTTGGTTTTTTTCTTCATTCGCAGTAAGTTACCAGCTTAATCTCTGTCTCTCTTTATTGACGTACAAAAGATATGAAATTTTCAAGTTTTTTTTTGTACGCGTGACGGACGAAATACAGAGAAGGCACGCCGATGGCCAGGCGAGTTACCCAGACCAGTGCCTCCTTTATATACAGAAGACACTGCCCAGACAGTGTTTGTCCCTGATATTGTAAAGGAGAAATATGAACAAATCAAAAAGCTTCAAAAAAATGAAGACAGCCCATTCTGATTATAGAGCATCAGAATTTCATTGATGCACATTATCATCAGATGAATTCTAACAATACCATAGTAGGCCTGCTAGTTACCGATTTCTCACCGCAAATATTGGAACTCAAAGTTTGACGTGACATAATGAAAATACATACCAACTATGCCATAAATGAGTGCTTCATAGTTACCTTTATTCATCAGGACTTACTCAACTAGAGTCACGAGCCCAGTATACGAACATTTCCAGAATTACTACTACATACATTCAGAATGTCTCTCTTGGAATCCAGTGTGTTTCATCACTTCAGAGCAAGCGATAAAGGTAAGAAATTATAAATACTGAATAAGTAAACTTTATTTGAAGTCCGGAACTTTCCTTTGGACTAGGCGGGAGAAAGAAAGGTTAACCTCTGCCTTGTCCCACCCTCCACTGATGATGATGGTGGTGCCACTTGTTATGACCCGAAGTCCTCAGACCCTGGCCGCATCTTCGGTTTGGAGAACGGCCCAGACCTGGTCGGCCAATCTGTTGCTGGTGGGTGCCACCTTCCAGCGGCAGTGACGCCGACGCAGCCGATCTGTAGCAGCGATTGCATCCGCGGTGGCGGCTAGTCCCTGCCGTCGTTCTTTAATTAATAATATATGAAATATTTTTGGTGATCGATAGAGTAGAATCGAAATGACCGCTAAATCTATCTATAGAGACCACTGTATAGAAAAGCCCGTTTGTGTTCACATCGTCACCACTAATCAGCTATCACATGTTCTCTAAATCTATACATATGTGCACTTGAAGGCTAGCTCATTGCATATCATCAGTTATACATAATTGCAATTTAGGACAAAAAAAACATATGCCCCCTATCAGCGTATGTATGTGTGCGTAGATGACATGATTCCTGCTTGTCTTCTGAATTTCTCTGCATTATTATCTACTCGTGTAAATCAGGCAGCCTTAAATTTACCACCAGCGACGTACCTGTGCCTTAACTCTTCTTATAGCATGACCAACCATTCATTGAACTGAACGGCTTCATTGCACAGAAAACACAGTGTCGAAAGGTGGCTTAATGGTTAGCGTGCTCTCTTTCAGAGAGAAAATGGCTCTATTAAGACATATCGAGTGACGATAACCCGATCTGCCGCCTTATGTTTTTGGTATGAAGAAAAATGAGCATGAAGCTATAGGCTAAGCCGGGGCAGACTCAGTGACCACACATGACTACTGGAAACCAGATATTGAGCCATGCGTAGAAGAAACCATTTATCAACCTTCCTACATAGCTCAATAGATTTAGGTGCACAGTCAACGTTGAGCAATGAAGTGCTGTCTCCAAGAATATACTACAAGGACCATCTATAATGTTGTCTCGAAGCAGATACAGTTTAACATCCTGCTTCAGGTTGCGACACAATCTTTATGAATAACCAGTTTTTTTCTGTAGAGCACTATTTCCTGTTCGACAATCTTTCATATGGAAAGCAGCTTATACTCAGTATTTGAGGACAGCTCAATTTATTACCATTCCCTGTAAGAAGATCAATCACCCGTGCGATAGGCCTCTGCAATCGCACAATGTCCGTGCTCAAAGAGTATACAATAAAAGAATATATATTTCACCATATTCGGTACCCGGCATACTATTAGACGACTTTTCACCTAAGAGCGACAACAACCAAGTTGTGAAGTGCCACACAATATCCCAAATTTAGGCAGCTCTGCCCCCCCACCCCACCCCTTCGTCAGCAAGAATCCGGCCATGACCAGAGCCGCGAGGATACTAAATTATAAGTTGCGCGTTGGGTGCATATTATGAGTGTGATGTAGGTTGAGCCACATCACCAGAGAAGCCGAACGTCCAGCTCTGTTCTGACGGGAGTGGCAGGGGTGGCCTACAATATCAAGGTCATCTCATTCTGATCAAACCAATAATACGGTTTATTGAAGCCAGTAAACCCGACGGCTATATTTTTCAGGGCACGTTAGAAGACGCAGGTAGGATGGAAGAAATATGGGTGGCCGTCCAAATTCCGCCTCTCGCTCCGCTCTGAAATCGGCTTAGAAATATTGTGCGGAGCACTCGACCCCACATTACATACTTTCAGTGATGTACTGCACCGGCAAGAACTCCGAGCAGACACATTGGGATTCATTTGTATCCATCTCCCTCTCTCTTTCTTCTTTGCCTCCTAGCACAACGCAATGGTCTCACCAAAGGACAAAAGCAAAAAAAAAAAAGAGGAAAAACCGAAAATGAATCGAAGCCTACCGAAAGATAAACAAACAAGAAAAGCGAGCCTCCTCGGATACCCGTGTACGCAACCGTAAACAGAAACACGAACGCCATAAACGTCAACAAGTTTGTGATTTGTAGGACGCGCAGAGTTTAAGCGCTTTTAAGCAGCTGTCGTTTCACTACTCCATCCTGTGATTTTAGCATTATGGTTATATTTCTACGGGGCGCCTATGTAAACACGAAGGAAGAGTCGGGGTTCCGGACAAGAAATGGCTATGCGCGTTGCTTGTGTTTAGTAAAAATCGTGAAGTGCGAGCTCGCGCCTTCCAAAGCGAGACGCTGACTCGTTCAAGAAGGCATTAGCTTCTTGCATTGCGAGGTCACCGGGGTCTTTTGTCAAGCCGTTCTCACGGCGTTTAGTCTTGGCTGGTAATTAGTTTTGTCTGGTAAACAAAAACATTTGAGGCTGAATTGAATTATACTGCTGTCTCGAAACAGCCTCGGTTTTAACACGTTGAGTGTGCCTAAGCACCGAAATATATATTTTTCTAGTAGAGTAAACTGAGAACTGGAAGCATAGTCAACCAGAAGAGTTCTCAAGGAAAGCACATATCTTATTCCTTAGTGAATGCTAACGATCCCCCATCTCGCATCCATGCTAATCAATGATACTACAAAATGGTTAAGTGAGTATAGCATAAGTAAGTTACCCATTAATGCCTAGCGTAATTTGCCAAGTACACTTCCTTTTGTGAATAGTACCCTATCTTTCAATGTGAATTGAGCAAAGAGCATACGTGATTTGAAGGCCCACCCATCACAAAACGCTCAGAATTATTTACTCATCAGCAGCAGCGAAACGATCAACAAACTAAACAACTACGTTGGTTCTCATGTTGTTCTACGAACTCTAGTGGGCCTTTCGCTGATTAGCAAAAAAATAAATATGGCACAGCGGGCACTTAACAACTGTTGCAATATGCATTTATTGTAACTTTGAAAGGGCCAATGTAATGCGCACAGTGGTTAGTTTCTTTATGGTTGAGGCATGTACTAAGAGCTGCAGCGGGCTAGCAATTCAGAAGACACAAGGCCCAATACGTTATCGTGACGTACTCTTGAAGGTGAAGGTGAATTTCAAGCGTATTCTAACTTTTAAGTATGTTGTGGCCAGCCAATGGAAACAAACTTGCAACTTTCATGCGTTTTCTCAGCATGCTGCATAAAAACACATTTACAAATACTATATATATATATATATATATATATATATATATATATATATAAGAGATGACGGCTTTTCGTCTCCTAGCCTAGTTTACCATTATTTTCTAATTCGCTCGATTATCAAGGTCTCTCGAAATCATTCATCATGATCATGGTTCATTAGAAAACGAAACGTTAAAATTAGAAAACGGTTGACAATTAGGGGGCCTTTAAGAGTGCACCTCCAGGAAAAGGTGGGGGAAAGGGGGGAGGAGGGGGATAGCGGACGTGGACAGGGTAGAGGACTGGAAGTAGTCTAAGCAATCACCACTTCGAATCTTGAACACTGACACAGACTATTCTCGCGACGATTTTTCAGGGGTGCACCTTGCCTCGTACAGCGCGCAAAGTTTCAAAAACGGTCATCTAAAAATTTCGATGATGAACAAGCGCCGACTTTCAAAGGCAAAATTCAATGGCCTGATTAGTCCTGTGTCTTTCTACTTCTCTCTCTTCGCTTTTCGCGCTGTTTACCTTTAAATGAATTGTTACCAACTTGCCACCTAATTTTCAATACTACTCAGTAAATGATGCATTCCTGCGGAACCAAATTGTGTATGGCGTTGCTGACTGCAAGTTGCGTCAGCGAATTTTGCGAGACTATGAGCCGCACACGTGGGACTAAACCTGCGAACACCATCAAACGCTTTGAAAGATGTTGTGGAAAATGGATTGCTAAACAAGCCTTGAGCCCCAAGCCGTTTCTCCTGGCATATATAGCTCTGACATACGACGCAATCATGAACGCGGACTCTCTTTTCGACTCTCCGCCTTCGCCGAGACGTCATTTTCGCCAGTGCACTTCTTTCCAACGATGTTTTGTCTATGTTTCGATGGCAGCTCTGTTTTTTCCTGTACTTTTCTTTCGGGCTTTTTCTGTATATATAGATGGGCACTCACGCACATTCGCTTCATTTGTGTGCGTCTGCCAAGAGCTTTTTTATTTTCTCGTACATTCTTCGTCGCTAATGTGAGGTGCGAGAAAAAGAGGCTGATGTTTTCGCTTCTCGCCAGCGCTTCGCGGGGCTTCACCCTTTTATCTCGGCATTCTCAAAATTTTCGCCTACGAGCGCGCGGAAGAAAAGCAGTCAGACACAACAAAGAAAAAATGATGGATGACTTCTTCGTTTTGCTCGGGATTAGTGCAAACTTTATAGCAAAGGAAAAAAAAGTCAAGGGAAAGATTCGTAAGAACAAAAACACGTGATATCAAGAGCTTTAAATATCCAGCAGCCAAGTAAGAACTCTAGAAGGCAGAGACGAGCCAGAACAAAGAAGAACCAAAGGAACGCATAGAAAAAGAGAGAAGAAAAAAAAGGTTCAAATGGAGACTGAAATGACCGTTTACTCTAACTTTTCTCGGTCTTTGCTACCCCATAAAAAGTTCAGTGACATATATGGAAAAAGTAGAATACAACGCGCACACAAACTTGGTTCAGTTTTCACAAAGACCGTACTCGATACATTAATAGTGTATATGCAAGAGCATGCTTTTCAGCGTGCATGAATGCGGAGCTCCAGCTGTATATCGGCGGGTGACCACCCGAATACGGGTGACCGTTAATATCTCAGAAGATTCCCAGTCAGTACAGATTAGTTTTCAAAGCCTGTCGCAAGAAAGACGTATAACGCTGGAGAATAGTGCCTGCCGTGCTCTTCTCGTCTACGTAATTTAACAGTGAAAAAGAGAGAAAATGTAGAGAGCCAATTCCAGTACGGGGCAATAGGTGTAAAGAAACAGCTTTTCGATTACAACTGGATCTTTCTCTCGTTGACAAAACATGTAAGCACGCATCACCGCAGCTTTCTCTCGTGTCCATTATTCGATTGGAATCTTGTTTCACTTGTTTGTGAAAACAATGCCATAATTGAAAGATTTGGAGTTTTCAGAAACAGCCTATAGCAGCGAAACAGATTACTTGAGTCACATATATCAGTGACACGAGACAGATTTGACAGTTTCATTCATTTGTCGGCAGTACTGATTATTACGGCCTATACAATACATTGTACACCTCGGCGTGTCGTAGAACAAAATTTAGAAAGAAAACACGTCACTGCATACATATCCCATTGGGTGACGATATTAACGTGATGCGAACTGTTACCATTCGAAACATTCATATACAGGGTGTCCCACGTAACTTTATCCAGAGTTTAAAATATGTCGAAACACGCAATTACGTCGCAACGAAATGCATGTTACCCACCGTTGCTTGGACTTAGTCGGACTATCTTTTGTGTTCTCAAACATTGTATGATTAGATATGTTTATTAAACCAACTTTTCAAGAACTGAAGATAGATAAAAATTTTAATGAGAAATTTGTAGATCGGTTTGCAGTACATTCGATTAGACAGTTTTGAACTTTATATCTGTTAGGTATTGGTGTTTTTCTCCTAATTGCAAATGCTCGCGAAATAAAAAGAAATACCACGTGACAAACCCGCTCGCGCGTCAGTGCGCACGATGAGTCTAATGCTCCATAACGTTCCGCGTACGAACGACACGCTTCCCTCGCACCGGCTCATGACAGCGATAAGCAGTCCCAGCGCTTATCGTTTTTGTCGCCGATAGCAAAACGTGTTCATCGTAAAGCCACCACCATCGTTGCGGCTCTGTCGAGACAGTACAACGGGGTGAATGCTATGGTCGTTCCTGCCTCGACAGGCCCGTTATGTAATCCGAGACGTGTTAACAAGCTCCCGCATTACACCACGGCACACGACACGACAATGCCACGGTTTCCTTGCCGTCCCGAAAAAGAAGCGAGTTCGAAGAAAACATTAACGTCTGCTACGTGCGAACACCCATCTCTCTGTCTCTCGCTTTCTACAAACATCTGCAAACGCTTCATTTTTTCCCCCTTTGCGTTGTATGATAACGCAAGAAGAGAACGAGACATGATCAAACGCCACAGTTCTCGGGTCATATGACGTATACTTGTTTGTTAGGGGGCGGTTTGTTAGGGGGTGGTTGTTTGTTAGGGGGCGGATGTCGTGGGACGGGGTGCCAGTCCAAAAAAAAAGAAAATAAAAAAACGCAAGTCTAAGCATTTTCGAAAATAGAGCTGAGCACGGCCGACCATCATAAAAACAAACAGTATCCTTTTACAAGGTACTTAATGCTATTCTATACTGTTTTTTCGCTCCAAAACACAGATACCCCTAAAGCTTTGGCGTAGATCCTCCATAAGTGCACGCAGATCTAACTGCTCGCTCATGCCTCACTCTTATGTATCTGGTCGGGATCCCGGCATCCATTTCGAAGATTTAAGGTTTTCCACGGTGGCCGGCGCTTCGTCTGTGGCAGCTGCGGTGGTCGCAACCTGTGCGAAGCTTGGCTGCGTTCAGCGCGGGGTGGGGGTCGATTCTTTTCCAACTGGTGGCGTCTATCTCGCTCTCATCTTTACAACGGAGCAATTTTTCTCGGAGCTGGTTGCCGCTCATTCTCAAGGAATCCGCGCGATTCTCGGCCATGCATGCTGTGGCGAGCGTCTTGGTTAGCAAGCAATGTTACAGCGCTCACAGGCGAAAGGTGCGTATAGTATACACTCAACATCATACGCTCGTTCCTTGCTTCTGCAATGTGCGTCCCTGCAGTGTGCGGAGTCGGTGGTTTGGAAACCTTGGTTGAGAGCTCGAGATGAAGACTGGTATTTCGCGGAGCAATAAGTGCATTTTAATGTCAGGCTTTCTTTCGCCGCCCGAAAGGAAATAAGCTTGTTCTTGTTGACCTTTTCTTGTGGCTCGTGTTCACTGTGGGGAATCGGCCAATAATTGAGTGGTCGTATGGATTATTATTCAATTTTAGAATATTAAAAGCTTTCAAATGAAAATGTTAGAAATTTTTGAACAAAATTTTTATAATCACGCGAATGAACCAACTATAAATCTATTTCATTAGTAATTCATATTACCTTAAATAGAAAATGTAACTTAAAATTAAAACAAATGAGCTGAACCACTAATAATTTCATTCTCTTCCTCGATTGACCTGAGGGAAACTTTTGTCATCAACGCAATTCATTCATCGAGAAACTCGTGAAAAAAATAATATTAAGCGAGCTCAGCCTAGGTCTGCAAGCGGAGACAAAGAAGCAGAAAATGCTAAGGGCAATATGGCTCCTTGTCTGATTTCTGGCCTGAGCACATAGTTTTCTTACATCTCGTATCTTTTGAGAAGTCTATTTTTCGTCGTCGTCGTCGTCGTCGTTGTTGTTGTTGTTGTTGTTGTTGTTGCTGTTGTTGTTGTTGTTGTTGTTGTTGTTGTTGTTGTTGTTGTTGTTGTTGTTGTTGTTGTTGTTGTTGTTGTTGTTGTTGTTGTTGTTGTTGTTGTTGTTGTTGTTGTTGTTGTTGTTTTAACGCTTTTGCACCCCACTACGGTGGTCTAGTGGCTAAGATACTCGGCTGCTGACCCGCACGTCGCGGTATCGAATCCCGGCTGCAGCGGCTGCATTTTCGATGGAGACGAAATTGATGTAGGCCCATGTGCTAATATTTGGGTACATAATAAAGAACCTCAGGGTGTCCAAATTTCTGAAGTCATCCACTACGGCGTCTCTCATTATGATATGGTGGCTTGGGGATGTTAAACCCCACATATCAATCAATCAATCCATCAACATTCTTGAAAGGAATCCTTCAGTGTTCTTTCTTCTTTTTAAAGAGAGGTAGTCTTTTTTGGCGACTTTCGACGGAAAAATTTTGGTCTGTCTGTCTGTACATCTGTCTGTTTGTTCACCCTTAACGGTACCTCGAACGGTCGACGCCATCTGCAGCGCCCACCAATATTGCTCAAGGTTTAGCGTTCACACTTGTGCGATTGTCAAATAAAAAGCAATTGTCGCGCATATCTGAGGTGCCGCAACAACACGTGGATGTCTTGTATGTGTGCCTATATACTAGAGAAGACACAGACCAGTAATTCTAACGAACTTAGCATTAAAAAAAATGCGCTGACAGTGCGACGCGATGCTCAAAATTACAAGTAATAGTAACACTTTGCTAAAACGAGACAGTGGTGGCACCTGTCCGTCACTTTGCGTTCTACACCTTATCGCCTCCGAGAATGGCACGCATCTTTCTTCGCAGGCGTGCATGCCTTCCTTCGTTTTCGAAGATAAATGCCAGATGGCGCTCGTGTCTAACGTGCCTGGATGCGCTCGTTCGCTATACGCTGCACACTCGAGGCACTCCAATGCAGCGCCTCCGGAAAACCATTCACCGACTTTATTGCGCAGAACATCAAGTAAATGTTTTTTTCACTCTCTCCGGACGCAAGACTATCGTCTTTCGACGACATTTGCAGATTACATGCAGATCCGGGGCCAATTATTCGAAGTGTTTTTTTAGATGCGGAGCATCTTATACTCGCGCCTTGTAGTGCGCCGTCCGCGCCGTCCGCACCGCTTCTCGAACATTTGACAGCTGACGCGCGCGCATGCGCCGTCGCGCCGTCGCCCACTCTTCCACCATCTGTGCATCCCTTCCTCCTCTACACACCGCGCGCGCTTCACTCCTCCACCATCTGTGCACCCTTCCTCCTCTACACACCGCGTTCGACATCTACAATTCTCCTGATTCTCCAGTGGACGCGCATGTGGCGTCGCGCTTCGAGAACATTTAACAGCTGACAGTGCATGCGCCGTCGTGCTGTATATATACTCAAGGTCGGCGCTCGCTCGCTCAGTTGCCGCTCGTCGGTTGGTTTGTACGGCGCGTCGACGTCCAAGGTCGCGGTGAAATGAATTCCAACGAATCCACAAACACAATGATCGACGTCCCTTCGACCAGCGCCGCCCTTTCGCATACGTGTGTACGTGTTCACTCATTTAACACCCCCTCCTACAACAACGTTAACCAATTTAGCCATCGACCCAAGTAAGTCGCAATTTAACACCCCATTTCACAACCACGTTAACCAATTTAGCCATCGACCCAAGTAAGTCGCACTTTAACACCCCGTTAACCAATTATATGGTCCGCATCCTCCTCGGTGTTCCCCCGAGGGAAGCTGCGGGCAATTTTTTTTTCTTCGGGTTTCGTGAACAGTCATTTATGCCGCAGTGTAAGCGGATCATGTGTAAGCGGATCACTCGCGAAAAGATCATGTAGCCCCGCCGTGGTGGTCTAGTGGCCATGGTATTTGTCTGCTGACCCGCAGGTCGCGGGTTCAAATCCCGGCCGCGGCGGCTGCATTTCCGATGGAGGCAGAAATGTTGTAGGCTCATGTACTCAGATTTGGGTGCACGTTAAAAAGCCCCCGGTTGTCGAAATTTCCGGAGCCCTCCACTATGGCGTCTCTAATAATCATATGGTACTTTTTGGACGTTAACCCCACATATCTATCTATCTAAAAATTATGTACTACCATTTTAAGGACGCCCCTTTTGCTCTAGGCTTGCCCGTTATACGTTGCGGGTTGTTCATTGTCTGGCACAAATCATGAAAGGTACCCACTATACACCCGCAGTAACTTCCATGGACTACAGAAATGCTCACTATATCACTATGCGATTAGTCATGTTGCTGATAACCGAGTTACCCACCACAGATCTGTAAAACATTATGTGCACTTCGTGCTGTCGCTGAAGACGATCAAGAAAAAACCTCGTTTCAGACCACATATTTTTTTTTGTTTTCTGCAATGAACTAAAATGAACGTGACCACACTCTCACAAGCAAAATGCAACATCGACCCAGAAAACAAGCTAGGCCGGAGGCAATATTTCAGGAGGCAGTTGCAAATCGGCAACGCCAACAAGCTGCTACTCCGGAGGCGAGAGTGTGGCATGCGGCGGCTCTAGGTCCACGCAGACAGCAAGCTGCCCCCAAGGCAAGAGCTCAAGCAGCAGCGATTAATCATGCCGCGTCTCTTGTTCAGAAGCCTTTAACGCACAGGCCTTTAACGCACGGTTACAGGCAGTCCGGAATCAAAGGTCAAGTGGTCAACATCCTGATAGACGTTCAGAAAACGGTGCAGTGTGTTTCTAGAAACATATCCAATGGCACCGCCATCAACTTGCACATAAAGCAAAAGCTGGTGAACTAGTTCCTGCACTAGTCCGGCTTAGTCAAGAAACGAAACATTCAGGCGTGATTGAAGAACCCAGAAGACTCATCTGTCTACGAATAAATAAATATAAACGACGCACATAAACTTCGCATTTGCCATAATCAGGCTAGAGCACATCGAAAAACTATTCGTTCTACGTTTCATGGACCACAAAGCCATGACAATCTAGACAAAACGAATGCGGAACTCAACCCAACATACAAATGTCCAATCAAATACCTATATATTTTACACACGCGTTGTCACCCATTTACATGCATGAGTGGGTGGATAATTTGACTCTGCGGAGCTTCTCTTACTCGTCATGACTGAGTTCGTAGAGCTGCGTGTTTTATTTTCATTTTTTTGTGTATTGGTTAAGGCATCGATGACGATGGCTACGGTTATGACGGTGCCACTCAAGGCACCAAAAGGTGCCTGAAAGCTGCGGTGTAAAGGAATGGAATGCAAAAGTAATTAATTATGTTTCTTTCAATAAAGTTTCATCATCATCATTGCGTTTTCAGTTTCTGTTTATTAGTTACATAGGCATCAATCACATAACACTTGTATACAGGTGAGAATCTCAGAGTTTGAATACTTAAAACGTCCACGAGGGACTTATTTTCAGTACTCATACTCACCTAGACATGTCTCAGGGACGTTTCTTTAATGGCTCATTTACTTTCTTTTTTCAGCGGGCTGGAACTGACCACTACATTTAACTACATATTCAAGGAAGTAATAATACATGTGATCATTTACTTATTTTCTGTAACGTGTACGATTCATTTCAAATGAATGCCTAAAAGTTTGCAGGTTGCCCCTACAAATCACCGTCTATCGCAGCGCCCTGGTATGCAAAATAACAATATATATATGTGCAGCTCATTTTAGCGCTCAACGTGGATCTGAACGAAAAAAAATTTGGCGGAGTACCAAAAGGCCGGCTTCTGAAATGTCTTTGAAGCAGCGTTTATATCATATTAGAAAAGACAGAGCTTAATAACGAACACGTGCACACGTGAGGCGAGAACAAGGGTGTGCGCTGTCCTCCTCCTCAGCGCACGTCATTTTTTCCGCCTCATGTGCTTTTGTTTTCATTAGGCGTTGTGTCTTTCATTTCCCAATAAGCTCACCTCAACACTCTTTTTAAGTGTATTACTGACACAGCGTAAATTGAAGTCACGTAAGGGTGCTAACAGTATACAACCGAGCAAAGAAAAGCCGTATTTAAATATAAACAGGAATTTGTTGGGTTACCAATATTTCAACGCCCGGCCGTGGTGGTCTAGTGGCTAAGGTACTCGGCTGCTGACCCGCAGGGCGCGGGTTCGAATCCCGGCTGCGGCGGCTGCATTTCCGATGGAGGCGGAAAAGTTGTAGGCCCATGCACTCAGATTTGGGATCACGTTAAAGAACCCCAGGTGGTCTAAATTTTCGGAGCCCGCCACTACGGCGTCTCTCATAATCATATGGTGGCTTGGGGACGTTAAATCCCACATATTAATCAATAAAATCTAATATGTCAAGAAACCACGGTAGATACCTCAACATTTAAATATACAGTAAAGAAATGGCAGCATATCCACGTAGTGAATGATGGGGAGTGGGGCGAAGCATTCGTCCGTCCATTCGTTCTTGCTTCCGTCCGTTCCTGCGTACGTCTGTGTAACCGTCCATGCGTCCATCCACCCGTCCGTGCGTGCGTCTGTTTGTGCGTCCGTCCCTGCGTTCGTCCATGCATCCGCGCCTGCGTCCGTTCATGAGTCCATCCATGCATCTGTCTGTGCGTCCTTTCGTCCATCTATTTAGCACTCCAAGTACCACCATCTCGTATCTTTTCATCATACATTCTCCATATAGAAGCACCGCCATTCTGCGGACATTCCAAGGACTAAACGAGAGGTGGCACACGCACACTTTCTTACGGCTTGCGCTTCGGGTTTACTTCCCACCTTTAACCACCTCGAGTTCATGGTATATACTAGTTCACTGTATTCATGGCACTGCAGCCCAACGCTCACTAAAACTTTCTAAAACCAAGGAGGTTGTCCCCAGCGAGTATAACGTAGCAACCTTTTCCTGTCAGATAGTGCTCAATGTACATGCCAATGGCTGCTAAGGGGAAATGAGAGACAGGATAATTCGGCTTTTACTTTCTTACGGCTTGCACTTCGTATCTGCTTGCCACCTTTAACCACCTCGAGTTCATGCATGGTATATACTAGATCATTGTATTCATGGCACTGCGGCTCAACGCTCGCTAAACCTTTCTATAACTAAGGAGGTTACACCCAGCCAGTATAACGTAGCAACCCTTTCTTGTCCGATAGTGCTCAATGTACATGCCAATGGCTGCTAATGGGGATCGCAGCGTGCGCGTTGACTAAAAGCCGAATGCTCCTGTCTCTCATTCCCCATTAGCAGCCATTGGCATGTGCATTGAGCACTATTTTTTTATTGTTAAACAACGCACAGAAGAAATTTCTTTCTTAGGTTGCGAATGTTGTGACAGCCTTTTACTACCTCAAAACTAACACTACCTTTTTTATGAAGAGTGATCACTGGCGCAGAATCTTGAGCGGCATTCATTCAACCATGGAATCAATTATTTGTAGCACAGATCTCTTTTTATTTCTTTTTTTAAGTTCATCTTTAGTGACAACTTAGTACACGACATTTGTAGTTCGTATCTGAGAAAACAAATGCAGCCGCATGAAAACGGTCTCTAACTCGTCGGGTCATCTCTCATTTTTAGCTTCATTCTCAAGTCTGAGTAAAACAATCAAGGGGTTCTCTATAAAATTTAAGTTTCATCTGCAGGATGCGACGAAGACAATCACAGATTTATGTACAACAGCTCTCGGAACCGCATAGAGCCGGCATGAAACAAGGTGCATTTCCTGCCTGCGCAATCATAATTTATTTTAAAAAGCGGCAGTTTCAAAGCGGAAAACTGAGATTAAAGACGCACACGGACTGTTTCAAGGGGAAAACAGTGACATAACAAACGAAGTTGAAGAAGCAGTATTCCAACGAGTGGCAAGCGCGTCAGAGTGGGGCATGCATTTGTCAAGAGCCTTAGCTGCACAATAAGCGGATTTATGCAGATTTATTTTAACTCGCAAAAGCAGCAGCCGCCTAACGGGTGTTTCAGGCGCACGTATGGCCCTGCATGCGCTACACTGGATTATTCGCGCACGAAGAGGGGCCAGCGGCGCGTAGCGACGACTGCGCAGCAGGTTGGGACGCGGCAGATAAGGGAATCGAACCGCAAGAGCTTGTCGTCCCAACACTGAGAAAGCTGGTGGACCCAGGCTCTTCTAGTCACATCGTTATTCCGCGCTTTCCTTTTCACATCGGTTACAAGTTTAGCTTATTTTTCGCAGGCGGCAATGTTTCGCGAAATCTTGGCTGGTACGTGTGCGCTTAGTTTGAGCTAGACATGAAAGCAAAAAGAAAAACAAAACTATTTTTTTTGTTTACCGCCACCCACATTTTCGTATTGCGTGCTCGGTGCGATATTATTTTATTCTATGTTGTAATTCTTGCTTGTTACTTTTTTGTTCGAGGCGTACAATGATAGCCGCTGGCAAAAATTTAGCCTGACTGAAAGCGCAGAAACCCGTTGCCCGTCAGAACGCAGCTAGCACCTCAGAACTGGCGGGACATGGACGCGTTGTAATAAAAGTTAACGTGCCTGACTCACTGCGAAATGAAGGTGCAAAGAAATCATGGCTGTTGTCTCAGCCTTCATGTGTAATTACTTCTTTATTGTTAATTACAAATATTTCAATATTTATTTATATATAAATAATGAATAAAAAGAAAAAAAAGGAGTTTCTGAAGCAATAGAGCTGCTACTGCTTCGATTTCTCTTACCGAGCGCGTATACTTGTGTAGGCAAACTTAAGGGGACAAGCTGCAGTGTCCGAAGTGTATCTGATGAGAGTGCATGTGTATGTCATTAGGAGGAGAAGGAGGAGGAGGAAAGTTTAAGTGGAAGGACAGGAAGGTTTGCCAGTTCTTAGACAGGCTGGCTACCCTGTGCTGGGGAAGCGGGTGAGGGGAATAAAATATGATAAAAAGAAATGTTGCGAAGAGAGAGAAAGAGAAATTACAAATAAAATTGCGACAGAGGAAAGGCTACATCAAACAGTATAAGACACTAAAGTCTGTCTCTGAGGCCAGTTGTCCACAAAAAGCGTAGCAAGGCTTTTAAAGCCTTCTGGGCAGAGGATGGGCTCGGCATGACCCAGAATCCCTTGTTCCGACAAATTCCGATCATCCAGTCTATGCACAGCGGCAGTCAGTTCTTGGCTTGGCACGTTGAAAGGGGTGCACTCACATAGAAGGTGTGCGATGGTTTCTTCGCAGCTGCAGTAAGTGCACGTATAAGAGCTGGCCATTCCATTGAGATAGAAGTATGCGTTCGAGAAAGCCACTCCAAGCCACAGGTGGCATAGAAGAGTCTCCTCAGCTCGAGATATCCCTGAGAGAAGACGAAGCTGCAGATCGGGATCGAAATTATGCGGTCGAGCGTGTGTGACTTCTGTCGAGTTTTACTGTACCAGTGGGAGATCACGTGCAAGCGAACGAAGTCTTGCAGCTGCGTCAGTTCTTGAGAACGGGATAGCTGTGTATTGGGTACCGTCGTGTGCACATCTAGCAGCCTCATCTGCACGGTCATTGCCTATGTCATCAGGAAACTTCATTGTCTTTGCCACGTGAAGGCGACAGAGAGAAGTGAAGGCAGCAATCAGGTTAATCCTAGTCTGGGAAATGTATCAACCCCGGAAATCGGAATGAGGGAGAGATAGCAATGGAGGCCAAGTGATGTACGTGCGTTCGAGTATAAGCGTTCCCACCACAGGAACAGGTGCAAAGCCCCTTCAGTGTCAGCGCGTACAACTTTGCCCAGCCTGAAAGACAGAGCATGGCTGTGTCTATTCATTGTTTCACAGAAGCTTAGGAAATAATTTCATTTCACCACAAAATAGATACTAAGGCGTTTTCGTTAAACAACTGTGACGCTTATTAATTATGGAAGGCACTCACGCTGGCTTACTTATATGGCATAATTGAGGCGTCAACTTGTAGCAAGATTTAATCACGTTTACGGTGAATCTTCGTACGGTCCATGTATATGGCTATATAAATGCCGATGTAATCAGGGTTCGCATACACAATGGCCTCGTTGATTTTCGTATTCGCTTTTGTTTTCAACGAATCAAATCGGAGATGACTGACTGGGGCAACTAGTTCTGGAAGTTTCCCGCAACGCGGACTGCTTTACTGCGCTTCCTCTAAAAAGTCTCCGAGACTATAATTTTTCCGAAATACTGGCGAGGGGTTCCATCCCACATCCTATCAGAAAAAACGACTTCCTTCATGCGTTCATTTTCCTTCTGTCTGCCCAACTGCCAAAGCCTTCCAGTTCATTTTTTTCTCTGCGCCACACCGGACAAAAAGGTGGCGGGAAACTCGCATTCCGTCACTGCGGCCCCTTGCCCTGCGCCGTTCCTCCATCACTGGTCATGATTTATTAACGACCTTTCGCAGCACTTTGCTGCGAGTTGCTGGCGCTAATGATTGTGGCGTAATAATTACAGTGGATTGTCCATAGACCCCGAGCGAAGGTGTGCCCACTTTTTTCGTACGTGTGTGTGTTTGTGCAATGGCTCTGCGCAGGCTTTGATGATGCGTGCTTTCGCGCAGCAAGCAGCTCGTTGTAAACCACTGCTTGTATAGCGCGGCGCCAGATAAGAGTAGCGAGCTCCGGTGCTGGGCGCTAAATTGAGTTTTTTTTGTGCACGACGGCGGTAGCCACCACAGCAACACGTGCACGAGCAAAGCGTTCCTTCCCCTGACCCTACAAATAGAACTAATCACTACTCTCCGGGCTTTTTTTATTACTTCTTGCAATTTTTTCCTCAAAGAAAAACAAAGCGAAATTGCCGCCGATGAAGGTGACTACGATTGTTTTACTGCCTATTCTTTCAAGAAACAAAATTGTTGAGTTGTTACGGCAAAAGAAAAGCAATAACTGGTTGAAGGCTGAGTAGCGGTGAGTAAATTAGTGCGTTTGAACTCGAGGGTGGGCCGTAGTTTTGCTTCTACATTCATGCAATTGTGGTAAAGGTGAATTTCAGCATAAATGACGTGTCAGCTGCATAATGCGCGAATTGCTTTTTTTTTCTGCCGCTTATCGGAGCAGGGTAGGCATAAACCACTTTGTTATTCGAGAATCGGAAAGTGCGCTGATAACTGCCGAGTGACGTTAAAGGCAAACAAATAAAAGAATGTTGCAGTTTCTTACAGGACTGTCTTGGGCCAACTATGGAACCCTCCCAGCAAATGCAACCCTTCGATCATTAGTCCATAAGTGCTAACGGCGTCAGGTGCCTTGTCATGGACGTAGAAAATGCCACTCACTGCAGTGGTCCTGACTTGGCGCTGCTCTCGGGCACTCAATGCCCACAGACATAATTCGCTAGAGTCAACGCACTATGGTAGTTGTGATGGACGCGTCGAAAATTTTCAAATGACGTAGTGAATGCTACATGACCAGGCATTTGTTAGTGAATTTCACAGTCGGAGTTTAGTGTTCTCAGTGGAAGGTTTTACGAAATAGGTGGCTATAAAATTGATCCCACGCACAAATGGATGCAATGCATCAGTTAAGACAGACAAAGATACGATAAAATGTGTGCAAAGACGCGATGAATTTGAAGATGTGTTGTGTGCACAGATAGGCGTGTGCAAAGAAGAGATGGAAATGTACAGTGATTAAGTGAAGTTCCCTCAGTGCCTATATAAAGTTACATCAGTGCCATCAGGTTTGACACTTCTCGTGACCTGCAATACATCGCATGAGCTGAAAAAGAGGAACACAGAGAAAAATAAAGGAAGAGCACACACATCCACGGAATTACCTGAAATCAGAGTGCGTTCGCATATGAACCCACAGGAAGTAGGTCTACAAATAAAAACAATCCTCTCCCTTTTTTCCTTCTAACCCTTCCGTCCCGTTCCATTCCTTTCCCAGAGCAGTGTAGCACGCAGAAAAATTTTCATCTGGTTATCATCCCAGCTTTTTATTTCACATTACTTTCTTTCTCTCTCTCATGAAAAGATTCACGTAGTTAGCGTTATTATGAGCATTAGGTAATGGAATTACTAAAATTTTGTCAGACTAGCAAGTTTCACCTTTAACAGATTTATGTACATGTATATGAACTATTATAGAGAAGCTTTGTTCTTCGTAGCAGAACAAAGCTTGATCTACTTAAAACAATATTTTGTCGATAACGCTGCAGACACAACTAAACAGTGTTTTTCATTATCCTGTATACACTTTTACGGATCGGAAGTTGGCTATGAAAGTGGATTGGATTATTTAGAACTATCGGGGTATTGTGAAGAGAAAGCAGGACGTTGTGACACATTCAGCCTGCCACTAGAATTTAATCACAGAGTTATAAAAAGAAAAAGACCGTCTTTTGCAAGTCGAGAGCGCTAGCGAGTCTCCGCTGATGTCCCTTATTTATTTCTTCTTGATATGTCCCCTCTACGCATCATCTTGAAAAATAAGGAGAATAAGACAAGAAGTGTTCAACAAAAAACAGAAGTGCTACTCGCAGAATAAACTGACAGTGCGGCATGGCTGATACACAGCGAGGATCCGATGACAGCGTCGAGCTGGCGTAAACACAATAAACACGACAGGCACAAAGTCAACAGCGAGGTGGCGAAATATCCGGTGAAAATTAACATCATAATGGAGGCTAGAAGCGGTTTTTTTTCTCTCCTGCCCAGACGAGCTGCTAGCCTCGGGGCCGAATAATCGAGTGCTGGCAGTGAGGCCTCCCTTGTCGAGCGTGCGAAGGCGATGCGCCATGGTGCTTTTCATGGTGTCTATATACAATGCAGCGAGCTGGCTATGATAGAGTAAAGCATTGAGAGACAACAAGGGGGGCGGGGGGGTTGTATCCAAGAGCTCGTTCAACATGAAGGGGCTACAGCAGCATCAGTCAGAATTCTCGCGAAGCACCTCCAATAGTACACCCGTTTATTAGCACGTGAAATGATGGGATTAGACGCAAACGCTGGACCCGGGGAACAAATATGTCTTTAAATGACAGCAAATAAAAAGAAAGAAAGGAGACATGGTGTTAAACTTTGAAAAGGAGAACGAGATATCAAGGTTCATCGTGATATTCTGAATAAGTGAAAAAAAAAAGAAGCTGAGCGCTCCACGGGGAGAAGCTGTGTGAGCTCACTGCGTCTGATTGGTTGAATTGGCGACGTCACGCCATCTTCAATTTCAGTGATTGCCGGAAACGAACGTTTTGCAATGAGACTTGGAATGGCTCTTTCTTTCAGGCGTGTTTTCGGTCGTCGCCTCCTTCCCGTCGTTGCGTTGAGAGCTGCAGCGACGTGTTCTACCAAATGGGCGAGCACGAGCACAGCATGACTGTCACTTGGATTTCGATAGACGGGTTACATTTCCGTGCAAAAGAAAAGGCCCAAACAATAAAACGAGATACGTTGTTTCCGTTGAAAATGACCAAGCGAAGTCGTCGAAACTTTTTATCATGTGGATTTCAACACAGCACAAAGGCGTTGTTCAAGGGAGAAATGTTCAGCTTTTTTTTTTCCTTTCGAGACAAAAATAAATTTCGTAAAGTCATACAGACATTCATATGTCGGAGCTAGAAAAAGAAAGTCGTTGTGATGTCAGGACGTCTTAGCATTATCACCCATGTCGCTTCGTCATTTAGGAGGACGTTCACCTTGCCCCGCCGCGGTGGTCTAGTGGCTAAGGTACTCTGCTTCTGACCCACAGGTCACGGGTTCGATTCCCAGCTGCGGCGGCTGCATTTCCGATGGAGGCGGAAATGTTGTAGGCCCGTGTGCTCAAATATGGGTGCACGTTAAAGAACCCCAGGTGGTCAAAATTTCCGGAGCCCTCCACTACGGCGTCTCTCATAATCAAACAGTGGTTTTCGGACGTTAAACCCCACAAATGAATCAATCAGGACGTTCACCTTTTGCTTTCATTATTGAACAAGCGACGAGCAATCACAAGAAAACTCTTAACATTCGGGGTAAAATTTTAACACTCACACACATTTTACACGTCTTTCTCATTCTGGCTATTTTTTTATTTCTTTCCTTTCTTTCCGTCTATTTATCTCTCTTTCATTTATTATCTTTTTTTCTTTTTCTCTTTAAATAAGGTCGTTCTTTAGCTTTCCATCACTTTCTCTGGTTCTTCGCTTACTTTGTAATTAAGTGTTTCTATTTATTTATACTTACCGCTTTCCTACTCTCATTGTGTCTTGTTCTGCGGATTTGCTGCCATACAGTGAACAAATCACGGTGGACAATTCATTGCACATGTGGGAGCGCAGTCGAAGAGGAAAGAGCGGGCGATGTTCACGAAGAGAATGGAGAGAGCACGCACCGGTTCATAAAGACGATAATTTTCCTATGCAGCACGGCAAACTATATTTACTGTACTTTACTATGTATGGCTATGCTTTCTTTACCCTTTTTTGCTAGCTGTTTAGGCTAGCCGTAATTTGCGTGGTCTATCGGAAAACTATCATCAACATAAACAGGCATTACCGCGGTTAGCCCAACAAATGACTGCGAAGATGCTGCGGTGATTTGAAGACCTCAAATTCGTAGAACGAGATAATACCAGGAAATGAGCAAGGCAACGGCGGCTGCGAGAGGACCTCGAAGTGATGGAATGCCTTCGCCAACGACGAAGTACCCGCAATTCTATGAGAGGTGGGAACACTTGGCTTCAGCGCGAGGTTCTGTATCTATAGTTTCCGTCTTGTGCCTAGTGAAGTTAAGCCTTACGCATCTTTGTGCAAGCTTCACTAACGTTTTGTCAAATATTTCTCTTTCTCTTTTTTTATGGTTTTTCTATCTCTCTGTATCTGTTTTGTTCGCACATGAATTTATGGCATAATTCATCGGACAAATAGGTGCACGTCTGCTGTTAGCCAAAAAGAAGAGGGGCAAAGTTAGCGCGTACCGGTTTATGTTGATGATCATTTGCTATTCGCGGCACATCGCCAGCCTTTATCATAACAGCTCTGTGGCAAAACTTACACCTTAATATTCACTATGCCACGCGCGTCATCATCAGAAAACGTCGTTATGGTGCATCGAACGCAAAGTGTCATTTACTCTGTTGTTTTATTTTTTAGACTCTGTCATCGTGACTAGCACTACTACTTTTCGCAGCACCTTTTCAATAGTAGGAAACTTTGTGAGAATCATATTGTATCATGATCTGTTTCATGCTTTACGTTTTTATTATCTCGTCTCTCTACTAGACGGGTTTCTGTTAAAAATTTTGCTTTAGCTATTACAGAAAACTATTCTCCCACTTTACTTTCATCAGCGAGATTTCCAGGCACACTAGCGCATTAGAAGTTGAGTCCATCTGTAGCGCCCCCTAACTTATATGTATTATAATGCAAAAGTAAAAAGCAAACACAAAAAGCGACGAGCTTTTCCAGGGGGTTAGTGCAATAAGTAGGCACCAATCAAGGAAGAAAACTTAGAATGAAAAAAATTTACTTCCTCTTATTCTTGTAATCTGTTTGACTCACATACTTCTCTAGCCTGTCCAATAATATTATTGGCCCCATCACACCTGGCACAAAACACGCGTTGTTCCGCAGTCCTCGAAAGTTGGTCGTAGCATAGATACGCTTAACCTTCTGTCGTAACAGCTAAATTCATTCGTGTCGCGCTCTAAACAGCGCGTGTCGCTGCGTAAAAGTTTATTCAAAAGCGCACCGACAATGAGCTGAGACAGGAAACCCCAGACTTTTATCGCTTCTCGGGAAACTTCGAGGGGGTAAATGACCTGATCCTCGAGCTTCACTCACTACAAAACTTGAGGTTCGAACCAGCGCAAGTGAATAAATGCTGTCGTGTCACCCTTGTTTATAACAACGGGTGTTCGACGCTATAGGGTTCCACCCTCTCACTTTCCTTGTTCTGTTTACCCCTCAACACATTCTTCCTGAACGCCATTGTGTTCCGGCCCGCTTCCTGTATGGCTCGGGTTTTCACCTAATGAACGACTCATCCAGCTCAGCCATTATTTAAAGGAACGAAACTACATTTGCCAAGGCCTGCACGGCAGTTTCTTTTGTGTTTATTGTTCTCTAACTTTCCCACCCCATGCTTCATTCACTCCATGAGTGCGTGCAAACTACCTTTTCAGAATACACTCTCTGCTACGGAAAACAAACATGGCGACACCACGAGCTGGTCGACAACATTGCCATACTTCCATCTCGTGCACGAGCACAGTTTTTCCAAGAGCCTCCGCTCGGCTTTCCGGCTGAAATGAAGAAGCTATGCTAAGCGTACCAACGCACATTTTTCGGTGGTCCGACTGTTGTAAGGTAAAAATGTTAGGGTGGTGCACTGAAATCCGGGTGCATATTATGTGTACATACATACATACATACATACATACATACATACATACATACATACATACATACATACATACATACATACATACATACATACATACATACATACATACATACATACATACATACATACATACATACATACATACATTCATACATTAGTTTCATCACGCCGGCGCAAGAGGTGCCGCCATCGTCATCAAGATAAGGAAGAACATTTGGAAATTGGCGTTGACTTGAATAATTCACACGTCGCATTGGAAGACTAATGAATGAAGCACCGGGTTGCGATATTGGACGACTGAGGTCATGTTCCCCAATGGGGCGCCGGCATACAAATTCATTTTGAAATGTGGAGATGTCGGGAAGATAGTAGCAGCCACATTAAAAAAAACAGATATAATGAAAGAAGCTTGGCTTCGATGTTGACAATAGTAAGGTCACACGGGTAACAATAGTGTGCCCACAACAACTTTATTAACAAACATAAATGCAACGCGTTTAGCTTGTCGTGTACAAGGGATCGCAGCAATATCATTCAATCCTGATGTTCACATATGTTTAGGAACGAGTTAATAGATGTTGCGGTGCGATATTGTGTTATGTCCATAGACAAAGAGAACATGAACCAAAAAATAAATAAATAAATAATAATAATAATAATAATAATAATAATAATAATAATAATAATAATAATAATAATAATAATAACCGGTTTAAAACTCCTGACAATGGGTACAGATAAGAGGAAGTGGAAAGGAAAGTAGAGTGGTCACTATCTTTACTGACCAGTCAAGCACTCCTTCGGTGTCACTTTTTGGGTCTACGCAGCCCTACACCGTAAACCGCGGCCCCACATCATTATGATTTCTCTTGTCAAGCCAAGGCTTACCTTTATCATCTGGTTCACCTTTCTTCTGGGGTACTTCACAGTATTCATCAGACTGAATAATTTTCTGAACCCTGCTGTCATTGGCACAAAAGAGCCAGGCATCATTTAGTCATCTCCGTATATCTGCATTCACGAAAATTGCGAGGAAGCACGTGATGTATTACGACAATCGTTGAAGAAACCTAAGTGCTTTTTAGATTTCGTGATACGAACTTATATCAGTTATGCTACGGTAGTTCATAAAATTGGAACAAAGAGCTCATTAAGGACTGTGAGAGTAAACATTGATAATATATGAGATAGTTTAGGAAAATTCCGGTTCGCAAGACAAGTGTTAATAGCCAATGCGAGTCAGTGCTTGATTGATTGATTTGTGGAGTTTAACGTCCCAAAACCTCCGTATGATTATGAGAGACGCCGTAGTGGAGGGCTCCGGAAATTTTCGACCACCTGGGGTTCCTTAACGTGCACCCAAATCTGAGTACACGGGCCTACAACATTTCCGCCTCCGTCGGAAATGCAGCCGTCGCAGCCGGGATTCAATCCCGCGACCTGCGGGTCAGCAGCCGAGTACCTTAGCCACTAGACCCCCGTGGCGGGGCGTGAGTCTGTGCGTCTAACGTTTTTTAATACGTTTGACCACTTGTCAGTTCGTTTAAAAATTTTAACTCGAATGAAATCTTGAGCAAGTATTGCATGAAGAGACGATGATTGATTTGTGAGAATGTCAACCTTAAGGCGTAACTTTTGCCCTAGCTGGAAGTGCGATGGGCTGTCTAGCAATGGTGGATTCAGAAAATTAGCTGTGTAAAAAACGCCAAGGCTGGAACGGTGAGTCTTTTACTCTTCGCAATTATTTTTGACAAGTACGCAATTATAGTGCTAAATCCTAGATACAGAAAAATTAACGTCCAGCTGTCCATGTATGAAATGTACGAAGTACATTAAATTACAAAACAAATACAATTTTGCCTTATGCAGATACGGATAAAATATAAAATTTCGATTTATTGAAACCTAATTGTAGAAGGACTGATTTTTGCTCCTTTATTTTAATACAGTTTGATAACTATACGCAACATGAACCTTTATCGATATGTCGAGTGTGTTTTCTATCATAAACGACAATCGCTTCGTGGCACGTGAAGATTTGTGTTTCCCTTTTTCAAACTCACATGTTGGTGTGTACTGAATTCAAAACAATGACATCCTACAGCTAAACGTTTGCAAGCAGCACTTCGACTAAAAGAGACAAATACTTCCAGCAGTAAAACGTTACGCGTTAATACTTTTAGCCAAGTATCTCTAACAAATATTTAGGTATATCAACTGATCGTACAGTGATTTAGGTACTCAACGCAATCGGGCTAAGCCCGTTAACAAAAGAAGGATCTATTTTGGCCGCCAATCTACAAGCGCTCTACCTATAACACTCTCCGGAGCACGCCGGCTATCATACTACTATAGGCTGCCATTGTATCTAGGAAAGTTACAGCACAAGGGGGTCACCTCTAGCGTGACCGTTATCTTGTAACAACGTTATATATCTTCTCCAGTATGCCGTGCCGAACGTTCTAGCGTGTCATGATTCCTAATGAAAAGACGATCTTCAGACAACAACGTTCGAAGAAGGAAGTAGGGGAGGCTGGTGTACTCGAGCACTTCAGTTACTACCTGACCATTTACTCTGGGAGGCCGTTTTTTACTCGTTTTCGGGAGAGGAGACGCAGGGTTCATCCACGGATGCGCACTCAGCGTTACGATCGGCCGTAAAAGACGAATAAAGGGCGTGATCCCTTAACCTGGCTCGACGGCTGTGTTGCGAACGCACCTCTCGAAGACAAAAGCCGAGGACCGGGAACATGGCCCCCAACTATTGCTTCGATCACCGCGACAGTACCCCTCGGAAGGAAAGGCCGCATTCGCCGTATACGACCAAACGCTGTGGTGCAAGTCTTCAAGAATTAAGCGGTGCGACCATAGGAAACAACTCAAAATGCAGGTCGCGATAAACGAACTACTTCGCTCGGTTCCAACGCGAGCGTCGGTCTTTAATTGTGCGCGTAAAAGAAGGCGCGTGGTATACAAGTCTGCCTCGGCAAAGAGGGGAGTGGTGTCATGGGTCTCCGCTAGGTGCTCTCTGCGAAGGCGTACGTGGGGGAGGAGTGTGCGTGTCCCTGGCACACTCATTGCGTTCGTCTTCATCACGGCGTGAATAAATACCGCATAAAGAAAGTTGACTGGAAGAAGAATCAGAATACTCGGAGGGCAGGACGCTCGCCTCGTGTTGCTTCTCTGGTGTCCTTCTTGCCAGCGGCATGATTCGAAGTGTACGTGCTCGGAGGCCATTTCGTCCACGTATCCCCCCCCCCCCCCCCACTAAACTTCCCTTTCACTCTGACCCCTCCATCTCTGAACCGTTTTCATACCTCAAGGGACCCGGTGATAGTTAGTTAGAGGAACGAGGTCCCCTGAAAGGAGCTTCAGCAGCTACGCCACCCTTGGTAGTTGCGGGTGCGAGCATGGGATGGCATCAACAGCAGCAGTCGAGATGCCCTGCTTTGTGTGATGTACCTCCCTCGAAGAAATGAACGGGCACCGATAAGACCCCATAGAGCATGGGCGTGAGATTCTCGGGGCTTAGGTCTTTTTAGTGTGAGCCTCATTATTCTTTTGTTGATTATATTGTTTTTGTTTTTGTCGTCCTTTGAGGGTTCTGTTTACCTAAAAAAGGAAACCTCTGAGAGTACAATGGACATTAGGCGCGCAGAGAAGATGATGAGGTGCTTTGCGCGTTCCCTTGTGTCCAAGCAAACAGATTGTGAGGCATCGGGACAATATGATTAGGGCAGCGTTAAAAAGTGGCAGGTAGAATGGGATGCTGTCGGTGTTTTCGCATCAAATTTGGGCGAACATCGATTAGACTAGATGTCTAATCGATGTATACCGATGTATACCTAATCAGCATGACGCGAATAGAACAGCTAGCGTTGCTGCCTGTCACAAGTGTGAAACTCAGGATGAAGAGGCAGTAAGCTATGTATCGCTGGTGCAGCAAATTATACGGCTCGCATCAGGAGCAAACGAATGAATGTCCATGCCGTTGGTCACCTGACACGTTTATTCTACGAGCAATAAAAAAAACCTTATTCTTGTAGAAGCGGCGTATTCACGGTTGCCAATGTTGGCTAATTTACGTCAATTCGGCTACTTTTAGAGCTCTTTGGCGATGATAATGTCCAGTTGGCCCCATGGCTATTGTCTTACTACTTTTGAGCCTAATAATATTATTTTGAGCTCTACACCACAAACCCATAGTATGATTATAAGCGACGTTGTAGTGGCGGGCTCCAGAAATTTCGACCATCCGATGTTCTTTAACCTGATCTGATATAACACAATACACGGGCTTTTTCGTCTCCATGGAAATGCGAACGCCGCGGCTGGAATCGAACCCGCGACCTTCGAGTTGGCAGCCGAGCACCTTAACAATTGCTCCACTGCGGCGGACCTGCTTTTAAACTTCTGGTTTTACTTATTCAAAATGGTTTCATTTATTCATCAATATTAACGGTTTATCATTCATCAATATGAGTAACTCATCAGACGAAATTCAACTTATGATTACGGAGTTAGACAAGGAGAGCAGAAAGGTGAGTCTTAAAATTAATCTGCCGAAAACAAAAGTAATGTACAACAACCTCGGAAAGAGCAGCGCTTCGAGATAGGTAATAGTGCACTTGAAGTTGTAAAAGACTATGTCTACTTAGGGCAGGTAATAACCGTGGAGCCGAACCACGAGATTCAAGTAACTAGAAGAATAAGAATGGGGTGGAGCACATTTGGCAAGCACTCTCAAATTATGACAGGTAGATTGCCACTATCCCTCAAGAGGATGGTATATAACAGCTGTATCTTATCGGTACTTAGCTACGGAGCAGCAACCTGGAAACTTACAAAGAGGGTTCAGCTTAAATTGAGGACGACGCAGGGAGCAATTTAAAGAAAAATGGTAGGTGTAACCTTAAGAGACAAGAAGAGAGCAGAGTGGACTGGGAACAAACGGGGTTAAGGATACCACAGCTGCAATCAAGAAGAAGAAATGGACATGGGCCGAGCATGTAGTGCGTAGACAGGATAACTGCTGGTCATTAAGGGTAACTAACTGGATTCCCAGAAAAGGCAAGCGGGTTAGGGGGAGACAGAAGGTTAGGCGGGCAGATGAGATTAAGAAGTTTGCGGGTATAAATTGGTGGCAGCAAGCACAGGACCGGGTTAACTGGAGGAACATGGCAGAGGCCTTTGTCCTGCAGTGGACGTAGTCAGGCTGATGATGATGATTAAAGGCTCTGTTCATAATACCACTTCACTTCTATTCGGCTTCGAATTTGGCGGTAATATTAAATAACATGGCTGCACCGCCTTCTAGTAGCTTGAGTTCTGGTGCCTTTATAAGCCCACCCAATGTACCCTTGCCGTACTAAAGTTTTATAATACCTCTATAAAGAGGACAGACACCAGCCAATGTGGTGATATTGCACACAAGTATTAAATTACATAGGCAATCGATTTGTTTCTGAGCTCTTTACAACGGAAATACATCTGTAAGCGTCGTCTCGTCAAACAACTCCTTTTCATAGCGCTGGACGTCATTTTCACCTGTTACCGTCATTTTCACCTTAAAGCCTGCTGCACAAAACAACACACAGTTTCAAAGATTTTTTTTCGTCATGGCACCTGAAAAAGGCAAGTGCTAAGTCTTTCGATGAGTGCACGGCCAGTTGAGGACTGTATAGCCACCAAAATGTTAAGGGTAAAGCCTTTAATGGCTCATACATTGCCCAACTGTCTATTCGTCCATACCCTCGAATGGTGCCAGCTGTGACCTCTACGCCTGGCACACTCTCACCAATCACTTGATACCCTTCTCTCATGCCGGCACGAACGAGCCAATGGGTCCTCACTTCGGCCCGCGCTAGTGTGACAGTAAACTCGGAGAGCACACGCGCGTGCACGCAGTCATGCACGCCGATCGCCAAGACCATTCCGTATCGCCGCCGTGCTCGTACTAGCAACACGATCCCCTATATCATAGGAGGCCCAAAGACCGAACGGTAGCGGCTTCGTAATGGCCAGGCCCACGAACAGATAAGCACGATAAAATTGATAGAGACAGCAGCACAGACATTCAGAATAAAAGTGCAATGCCACTGGGAGTGTCAGCACAATAAAACAATAAAAAAGGACATGACAGACAGTAGAATGGCCACAGGCTTTCCCCGAACACACTTGGAATTTACAAATTGTCCTTCAATTTTTCAGACACAGACACAGTGAATGTGGCAGCTTTGTCGGGGTTACAATCTTACATGATTTAGAAAGCGTTGATGTAATATACATAAAGATGCATTGTAGTGCTGTGATATCTTGCTTCGGGGCGACGTCTTCAGACTTGAGTCTGGTGAAGGTTGATAAAATTTTGTTTTCAAACACATAGCTGTCTTTGTAACTCCCTCCCCCATTTGTGTTTTTTTATTTATTTACAGAATACTGCCGGCTCACAGATGAGAGAATAAATGGCAGAGAGGGAAAGGAAGGGAAGTTAAGCAGACCAGGAAAGCCGGTTCGCTACCCTACATGGGACAGGAGGACGGGGAAGTCGAAAGAGGTAGTGAAAAGAGTGTAGAGAAGGAAATATAACACATAACACAGCACCTCCATAGTCATTTACATGTCCATCACGCTCGCATGGTACAAGACAATGCTGTCACAGCCGCTTGTCCAAATAAGTTTTTCTAGGAAACTATGCTGTGCAGATTATGGTTGGGTGTCGCGTTTACGAATGCGTACGCGTTCCGCATAGGAATGACCGACACAACTGCAAGCAACCATTGCGGCAGTGACGAAACAACTTGGCACATTCTGTGTGAATGCCCACAATATTGCTCGCAGAGACAGTCACTCTGCAATGCACTAGACTAACTGGACAACCAGACTCTTAGAATCCTTCGCTACCGACAGGACTTTATGTTGCACAAGAAGGCTGTGAAGGCACTCCTGCGTTTCTTGCGTTATACCAGCCTCTCCAAACGCGCCCTGCATGTGTGTGCACGTGAATTAAAAAAAAAATTCTATATCTCTCTATCTCTATCCTTTTTCCGACCCTTATTTCCCTCCCCCTGTACAGTGTAGCAAACGAGTTCTTCTATGTTAACTTCCCTGTCTCTTACGTTTATTTATTTCTCTCTCAAAAAAACTTCAGGAGTTCTTTCGTCGCCTTCAGCTGCAATGTCTTCTCACGAATTCATTGAACCGACATTCGTCTATTGTCACGGAGCTCTCGAACATGCAAGGGTCAGCTGTGGCCTCTCACCTCGTACTCGTACATCATACTCTCTCAACAAGCACGTAATACCCCCTCGGGACTGAGCCAAAACAGCAGTGGTATCATAGGAGAATCACAAGCTCTTTTACAAACAGCTGAATAGCAATGCACAATCAAAAGAAGTAGTTAACACACAAGCATGCTCTCACATATAATTTATGAACTCGTACTTGCAAGCATACATATAACAATTAATGCATAGTCAATAGTATTTCAAAAGCATAATTTATCAGGGATTCAAAGTTATAGGATAAATATATGCGAATACATACCTATATAGGCTATACATAGATGCATACATTAACACATGACAAATTACTAAGGGTTCTATTACGCCAAAACATGCTCGTAAGTAGTTGATA